>NC_052147.1:143645387-143973480 GCF_902713615.1 Scyliorhinus canicula | reverse complement strand
CTCTCTCTCCTCCCCCCCTCGCCTCTCTCTCTCTCCCACCCCTCGCCTTCTCTCTCTCCCACCCCCTCGCCTCTCTCTCGCTCCCACCCCCGCCCTCCCTCGCCTCCCTCGTCGCTCTCTCCCCTAACCCTTCGACCTCTTACTCTCTCGCTTCTCCCACCCCTCTCCGCCCCTGCGCCTCTTCTCTCTCCCACCCTCCGCTCTCTCTCTGCTATGCCCACCCTCTGCGCCTCTCTCTCTCTCCCTCTCTCTCGCCTCTCTACTCTCTCCCTCCCCCTCGCGCTCTATACTAGCTCGCCCTCCCCTCGCTCTCACTCTCTATCTCCCACGCCCCGCTTGTACCTCGGCTACTTTTCAGAAACTCTACCTCTCCCACCCCTCGCCTCATCCTCGCCTCGTCCCTACGCCCCTCGCCCTCTTCTCTTCCACTTCCCCCCCCACACTCGCCTCTCTCCTCTTCTCCCTCCCCCCTCGGCACCTCTCTCTCTCTCTCCCTCCCCCTCGCCTCTCTCTCTCTCCCACCCCCTCGCCTCTCTCTCTCTCTCCCTCGCCCACCCCTCCCTCCCCCTTAGCCTTTGGAATCGAGGGTGACTAAACTTGGTTGTCCGGAGTAAAAATAAGGAAGGCATGAAGTTTTCAGGCCATCCTTTTTTAAAAATATATTTAGAGTACACTATTAATTTTTTTTTTCCAACTAAGGAGCATTTTAGCGTGGTCCATCCACCTACCCTGCACATCTTTGGGTTGTGGGGGTGAAACCCACGCAAACATGGGGAGAATGTGCCAACTCCACACTGACAGTGACCCAGAGCCGGGATCGAACCCGGGACCGCAGCGCCCTGAGGCAGAAATGCTAACCACTGCGCCACCGTGCTGCCCTTTCAGGCTATCCTTTGACCACTGATCACCATCGAACAATAGAATTCCAACAGTGCAGAAGGAGGCCATTCGGTCCATCGAGTCTGCACTGACCCTCCGATGATAACCCTAACCAGGCCCACTCCCCCATCCCTGTAACCTAACCTGTACATCCCTGGACACTAAGGGATAATTTAGCACGGCCATTCCACCTAACCCTGCACATCTTTGGACTGTGGGTGGAAACCGGAGCACTCGAAGGAAACCCACAGACACGGGGAGAATGTGCAAACTCCACACAGACAGTCACCTAAGGCCGGAATTGAACTTGAGTCCCTGGTGCTGTGAGGCAGCAGTGTTAACCACTGTGCCACCGTGACGCCCCCTCCATCTTCTTGATAAGGTCACTAAGACGATTGCAATGCCACCTTTGCATCGGCCTTGTTTTAATTTGGACCTTGTATCTGTACAGCTATCCTGGCATTTGAATTAGTGAAGCCAGTTCCTACTCCCAGTCATTAATCTGTCTTTGTGTCTCCTGCTCTAATAAGAGAGCTGAATAAAAGAGCTCCTTAAAAGCCCATCTCTCTGACCAAACTTTCGCTCACCAGTCTGAATACTCCATTTGTTTCACGTTGTGTCTGATCGCCCTCCTTTGAAAGACCTTGGGATGTTTCATGCTCTTAAAGGTACTATATAAATGCAAAGTCTTGTTATTGATGTGGCTGTTTTCAGTTTAAAACAAGCTGAAAGTAATTCCATGAAAATCTCAGACCAAAGCAAACTGAATAAAAGATGTGCTGGAGCTCGCTCTAATTAATAGGCTTCTGGACATTGGGTTTCTTCCTAGGGCAGTGCTGTGGAGGGCAGCGTTATGCCTACTGTAGTTGAAGGTAAATTGGGATGTTCATTGTCTTATCAGATCACAGAAATAAAGTTACGTGGGAAGCTGTGAGTTGTCAAGCTACATGATCATCCTGCTCCTGAAAATGGTCAGTGTGCCAGAGTATGCATGGCCGAGTCTCCAGTCAGCCATGCAAGCTGCTCAGCACCAGAGGTACCATGAGTGCGCCTACTCACGGGAAGGGTCCCCTTCTCTTCTCCTCCCCCACCCCACCTTCAAACTCCTCTCCTTCCCTTCACTGTAACTTCATTATCAGCTATTCAAGACCTGCTCCACCAGGCAAGATAACTAATTACAGCAATTCAAACTCAACAGGCAGAAAAGCGAGCTTGACAGGCCCCTGGAACAATTGTTGTTATTCACATTGCTCGTCGCTGGCTCCCCAAGACGTTCTGACGACCCAGTCAGCTTTGAACTGAAAGGATGGCTGTATCACAGGCAGGAGAGGCTGCGATAGAATATTAAGAGGGACCGAGCTGGTGTGGGTGTGGGTGGGGGGGGGGGGATAGTCTGCCACATCAGTATGGTACAGTAACCTTTCAAGAATGATACCAGAACTATGAGGTTACAACTGTCTGGTCAGGCTGAATAGGCTGGGGCTTTTTTTATCTCCAGGAAAGAGAAGGCTGACAGGTAACCTGATAAACAGACAAGGAACATGTTGATAACGCAGAATTAAGGGAAAATAATTCCAGGCGGTGTCGTCCAAAACTAGGGGTTTTAAAGACAGATAGAAATAAATCCCATATCGCTTCTCGGCCTTTTGGCTAAGATCAAGTCTCGGCCTTTTGGCTAAGATTGTGCGTAGATTGAGCCTTTTGGCTCAGATCTGGTATGTCTCCTTTATGGGGATCATGAATTTGATTCAATTTGAATTGGTTTTTGGAGCAGGCAAGGAGCTGGATTAGGGGTTTGCCTCTGTCCACACTCTGAGCCCTGGCTGTGTAACTAAGATAAAGTAATTTTAATTTTAAAAATTAAAAAATTAAAAAAAGAAATAAATCCCATAGGGAATTCAAAAGAAGTGTCTTTGCCCAAAGAGTACACTAATGATAAAGTGGAGCCTTTGCCATCATGAGGAATAGTTGAAACAAATAGCGTAGATGCCACTTAAGGGAATGCGAGATGAATACACATGGACAAGGGATTGAAGGAGATGCTGATGAGGTTATTTAAGAGGAAGAGGAGGCTGGTGTGGAGCATAAACACCAGCATACAGCAGTTGGGCCAAATGGCCTGTTTCTGTTTTGTGCATATAAACAGAGAAACCTGTAATACTGAACTGTCCAGAAAAATGGTATATCAGTCCCCATTTTATTTTTTAATATTTTGTTCCAATTAAGGGGCAATTTAGTGTGGCCACAGACTCTGCACATCTTTGCGTTGTGGGGGTGAGACCCACGCAGACAAGGGCAGCTCGGTAGCACATGTGGCTAGCACTGTGGCTTCACAGCGCCAGGGTTCCAGTTTGATTCCCCGCTGGGTCACTGTCTGTGCGGAGTCTGCACATCCTCCCCGTGTCTGCGTGGGTTTCCTCCGGGTGCTCTGGTTTCCTCCCACAGTCCAAAGATGTGCAGCTTGGGTGGATTGGCCATGCTAAATTTTTTTTTATAAATTTAGATTAGCCAATTTTTTTTTCTAATTAAGGGGCAATTTAGCGTGGCCAATCCACCTACTCTGCACATTTTTGGGTTGTGGGGGCGAAACCCACGCAGACACGGGGAGAATGTGCAAACTCCACACAGACAGTGACCCAGAGCCGGGATCGAACCTGGGACCTCAGCGCCGTGAGGAGGTTGTGCTAACCACTAGGCCACCGTGCTGCCCTTGGCCATGCTAAATTGCCCTTGGTGTCCAAAACGGGTTGGGAGCGGTTATTGGGTTACGGGGATCGGGTGGAAGTGAGGGTTTAAGTGGGTCGGTGCAGATTTGATGGACCGAATGGCCTTCCTCTGCACTGTATGTTCTATGTAATGTGCAAACTCCACATGGACTATGATCCAGGGCTGAGAATAAACCCAGGTCCTCGGCGCCATGAGGCAGCAGTGCTAACTACTGCACCACCATGCCGTCCCTATCAGTCCCCTTTTAAAATGTATTTCTAAACAAGTTATTCTGGTACCCTGTTTCTCTGGCATCCAATATTCTGAGCCCCTTTCATTTTCTCTGATCCATGTATCGTCGGTGAAGTTCACAGTGGTTTAAAGTTGACTCCGCTTTTTTTGAAAAGAAAATATTTTTATTGACTATGAATTGAATCTCTTGCTGACTAGGGAGCTAAAAATCATTCACCTATCGGATCCTGGGCCTGGGTCACTGTCCATGTGGTGTTTGCACATTCTCCCCATGTCTGCGTGGGTTTCACCCCCACAGGCCAAAGTTGTGCAGGTTAGGTGGATTGGCCATGCTAAATTGCCCCTTAATTGGGGGGAAAAATAATTGGGTACTCTAAATTTAAAAAAAGAGCACAGCAAGAAGTCTTACAACGCCAGGTTAAAGTCCAACAGGTTTGTTTCAAACACGAGCTTTCGGAGCACTGCTCCTTCCTCAGGTGAATGAAGAGATATGTTCCAGAAACATTTATATAGACAAAGTCAGAGATGCCAGACAATGCTTGGAATGTGAGCATTTGCAGGTAATCAAATCATTACAGATCCAGAGATAGGGGTAATCCCAGGTTAAAGAGGTGTGAATTGTCTCAAGGCAACGCGCCACATTAAAAAACCACACCGACCGACCTCAGAAGACCAACTCGGGACACAACTGACAGAGTACCCTTCGTCGTCCAGTACTTTCCTGGGGCGGAGAAACTACGACATCTTCTTCGCAGCCTTCAACACATCATCAATGAAGATGAACATCTTGCCAAGGTCATCCCCACACCCCCACTACTTCCCTTCAAACAACCGCGCAACCTCAAACAAACCAGCGACCACGACACCACACAACCCTCCCAGGGCAATCTCTGCAAGACATGCCAGATCATCGACATGGATACCACCATTACACGTGGAAACACCACCCACCAGGTACGCGGCACATACTCGTGCGACTCGACCAATGTAGTCTACCTCATACGCTGCAGGAAAGGATGTCCCGAAGCGTGGTACATTGGCGAGACCATGCAGACACTGCGACAACGAATGAAAGGGCATCGTGCGACAATCACCAGGCAGGAATGTTCCCTTCCAGTCGGGGAACACTTCAGCAGTCAAGGGCATTCAGCCTCTGATCTCCGGGTAAGCGTTCTCCAAGGCGGTCTTCAGGACACGCGACAACGCAGAATTGCCGAGCAAAAACTTATAGCTAAATTCCGCACGCATGAGTGCGGCCTCAACCGGGATCTTGGATTCATGTCGCATTACATTCACCCCCCACCATCTGGCCTGGACTTGTAAAATCCTACCAACTGTCCTGGCTTGAGACAATTCAGACCTCTTTAACCTGGGATTACCCCTATCTCTGGATCTGTAATGATTTGATTACCTGCAAATGCTCGCATTCCAAGCATTGTCTGGCATCTCTGACTTTGTCCATATAAATGTTTCTGGAACATAACTCTTCATTCACCTGAGGAAGGAGTAGTGCTCCGAAAGCTCGTGTTTGAAACAAACCTGTTGGACTTTAACCTGGTATTGGAAGACTTCTATCTGTGCTCACCCCAGTCCAACGCCGGCATCTCCACATCTTTTAAAAAAAAAAAAAAAAAATAATCAGTCTCCTCTCAAAAATTATAAGTTTTTAACCGAAGGTGGACAGGACTGAAGATGACTTACTTTCTGTGCCAGCAGTTTGGTTTAATGCCATTACCTTGACTTAAGCACATTTGAATCTAGTCTAGAACACAGTAATTCCAGCAGACCGAGCAAGTGGAGTTAGTGTCCATTGTGGACGGGATATTCTAATTTGGCGCATTTAGTGCACAAATTTAAAACTGGCTTTAAACAACAACAACTTGCATTTATATAATAATAATAATCTTTATTATTGTCACAAGTAGGCTTACATTAATACCACAATTAAGTTACCGTGAAAATCCCCTAGTCGCCACATTCCGACGTCTGTCCGTGTATACGGAGGGATAATTCCCAATGTCCAATTCACCTAACAAGCACGTCTTTCGGGACTTGTGGGAGGAAACTGGAGAGTGCCTTTAAGGTCGTAAAACATCCCAAGGTGCTTCACAGGAGCATTATCAGTCAAAATTTGACACTGCGTCACAAACAGACGTTAGGATAGGTGAACAAAAGCCTGTTTAAAGAGGGAGGTTTTAAGGGACATTTTAAAATAGCGAGGCAGGAGAGTATTAAGGAGGGAATTGCAAAATATAGGGTTGTGCCAGCTGTTGGCACGGTTGCTGATGGGGGCGTGCAAAGGAAAACAGGGATACATCAGAGACCAAAGTCCACAGCTACTTCTATATTGATCTGTACTGGTGTGATCTGTACTGGTGTCAGTTGTTGACAATGGATCTCATGCAGCTGGCTACAACTGGAAAAGTAAAAGTGCAATTACTCAGGGTTTGCTGCACACTGCATCAGTGGACGGTGCAATGGTCGGGCAATGGGTTTTGTGTAGCATAAAAGCAGCTTTATACATAATTTGAGTCTTTTTGTTCCGTTTCAAAGGAATAACCTCCGTGCACCTGTAAGGATCCTCCCTCAGTATGGTCACGCATTCCTCTCAATTTGATTTGGAGACAGTGTTATCTTTATACCCATATTACGTACCTAGCTGAAAAATACCTGATTCTCCAACTCTGCTTGAGTACTGTTTATTAAAAAATGTTCTCTACTCCAGTGTTCATCCCTTCCCCTGAAGGCCTTAACAATCTGTTGGGGCAGGTAACAATTTCCTTCTTCTGTCTTCGCCCATAAATTGTGTATGAACCTTGACAGTAATTGCCAGCCATCCATCCACCAACAACACCTTGTATTTAAAGAGAGCACAGTAAGAAGTCTTACAACACCAGGTTAAAGTCCAACAGGTTTGTTTCAAACACGAGCTTTCGGAGCACGGCTCCTTCTTCAGGTGAATCTGAAGAAGGAGCCGTGCTCCGAAAGCTCGTGTTTGAAACAAACCTGTTGGACTTTAACCTGGTGTTGTAAGACTTCTTACTGTGCTCACCCCAGTCCAACGCCGGTATCTCCACATCATATTTAAAGAGAAAGATTATTAGGGCAGCAAGGTGGCACAAGTGGTTAGCACGGTTGCCTCATGGCGCCGAGTTCCCAGGTTTGATCCCGGCTCTGGGACACTGTACATGTGGAGTTTGCACATTCTCCCCGTGTTTGCGTGGGTTTCGCCCCCACAAGCCAAAAGATGTACAGGATAGGTAGATTGGCCATGCTAAATTGCCCCTTAATTGGAAAAAATAAATTGGATACTCTAAATTTATTTTTCTAAAAAATAAATAAAATAAGAAAAAGATTTTTGAAAATATTTCGGTATAAACAAAATAATATAAAACAGTTAATTCCAGTTACAATGCAAAAAGAACACAACATACAATCAAGAACCCCAATTAACATAATTTCTGAACATTAAACTAAACCCTTTCACAACTGAAGGTTGGGTAGAACCCTTCTACCGACCCCTAATGGTGTACTTGACTGTCTCCAAATGTAAGAACAACGTGAGGTCACCCAGCCAAGCTGAGGCACTGGGCAGATCAGATCTCCACCCAAGGAGAACTCGTCTCCGGGCTATTTACGAGGCAAAGGTGGACTTCTGGTGGCGGCCATGGAGTGAGTGATTACACATTAGGGGGCTCCTGCTTCAGGATTGTATTTTTTAGCCATTCCTGCCCATTTTACAGGAGCGGTGCAGATAAAAAAGTGCTAAAATAAAAAAACTGGGACTTCCCCAGTTGAGCGATTTTGAAGTTACCAAACGAGGAGTGTGTCAAGCAAGGGGCATTCATCGGACCATGTGTGGTGCAGGAGGGGGAAAAATGGCAGAGAGGCCTTTGGATTTGTTGCCCTCTCAGCGGTTGACGGACAAGTTAGAGTTCCTATCTACCAAATTCAAAAAGCAAATGCAGGCGGTCACTTGAGGACTTGGCGAAAAACCAATTTGGACTGCCCTGGAGAGGGTGGAACAGCAGCTGGAGGCGCAGAATGATTCAATCCAGAGACGGAGAAGACGGTTGCTGACTGTGAAGATCTAATTGCCTCTTTGGAGATGGGGTGCTGATGTTGTGGGAAGGACAAAATAAGTGGATGGCCAAGATCGATGACCTGGAGAACCGCTCCAGGCCGCAGAACTTGAGGATCGTAGGGCTGCCCCAAGGCATTGAGTGTGTGTGTGAACCATGAAGTATGTGGCCAAGACGTTCGTGCAGTTGGTGGGAGAGGAGATGTTTTACCGCCCTCCTGATGTGGACCAGACACGTTGCTTGTTGAGGAACAAGCAGAGACCTGGGCAGCTGCCATGGGCGATTATAGTATGGTTCGATCGCTACCTGGGTAAGGAAAAGGGCCTGAGGTGGGCAAAGGAAACCCATGAATGCAACTGGGAAGGCCATGCTGTCCGAATCTACCAGGACCTGGAACGGAGCTGGCAAAAAGAGCCGGGTTTAACAAGGCCAGCGCTGCTCTTTTCGGGAGCAAGGTGCGATTTGGCTCGCCTATGGGTCACACATATAATAATCTTTATTGTCACAAGTAGGTTTACATTAATATTGCAATGAAATTACGGTGAAAATCCCCCAGTCGCCACTTTCCGGTGCCTGTTCAGGTACACAGAGGGAGAATTCAGAACGTCCAAATGACCTAACAGCGTGTCTTTCGGGACTTGTGGGAGGAAACAGGAGCACCCGGAGGAAACCCACACACACACAAACAGGGAAAACTCCACGTAGACAGTGACTCAAGCCGGGAATCTAACCTGGGACCCAGGCGCTGTAAAACAACAGTGCTAACCACTGCGCTACTGTGATGGGGAAAGAGAACATAATTTCGATACGCCAGTGGAGGTGAGTAACTTTATAAAGGATCGTGGACTGGGGGACATTTTGAGGATTCTGGGTGGGTTCACCATGTGAACTACGGCATTATGCTCAGGGCTGTGAGTACACTTTTGTGTTTTTGCTGCTGTTTTCTATTTACTTTGTTCTCTAAATGTATAGTTTTGTAATATCTGTCACCCTGCTTGCGGGGTGCAGGCACTGGTGTATTAAAACATATGCTGGGATGTGGGGGAGGAGATGTGGGGATGAAGGAGCTTGGGGAGTATACAATTAAGAGTGGGTTGAGAGGGGCAGCACGGTGGCGCAGTGGGTTAGCCCTGCTGCCTCACGGCGCCGAGATCCCAGGTTCGATCCCAGCTCTGGGTCACGATCGATGTGGAATTTACACATTCTCCCCGTGTTTGCATGGGTTCGCCCCCACAACCCAAAGATGTGCAGGATACGTGAATTAACATAGAACAGTACAGCACAGAACAGGCCCTGCGGCCCTCAATGTTGTGCCGAGCCATGATCACCCCACTCAAACCCACGTATCCACCCTATACCCGTAACCCAACAACCCCCCCCCCCCATTAACCTTACTTTTATTAGGACACTACTAAATTGCCTCTTAATTGGAAAAAATGAATTTGGTACACAAAATTCTTTTTTTTTTAAAAGTGGTTGGGTATGTGGGTCTTTTTCCAAAGAACGTTTGTGTTTAGCCTCAGGTGGGGGTCACCCTGCTAGCAGAAATGCTGGTTAACAGAACTGAAGTGGGGTGGGGGGGGGCGGGGGGGGACGGTGGGGAGACAACGCGGCTAGCTATTTTAGGGGGGGGATTGTTTTCTTTGTTTTTCATGTGGGTGGGTGGGTTTGGGATGGGAGAGGAGAGAGGGTGAGGTTTCTGATGACAAAGGTTTCTTTATGGAGTCATCGGAAAGAGGGGGTAACGGATACGATCTAGAATGGGCCTGGAGGTGGGACAAGTAGGATTTAGGATATGGCTGATCAAGGTGGGTGGGGGAGGGGGGGAGGGGGGGGGGGGTGAGGTTTGGAGCCCTCCGACCAAACTGGGCCATTGGAATGTGAGGGGACTGAATGGGCCGATTAAAAGATCTCGGGTGCAGGCAGCACGGTGTAGCAGTGGGTTAGCCCTGCAGCCTCACGGCGCCGAGGTCCCAGGTTCGATCCCAACTCTTGGTCACTGTCTATGTGGAGTTTGCACATTCTCCCCGTGTCTGCGTGGATTTCACAACCCAAAGATGTGCAGGGTAGATGGATTGGCCACGCTAAATTGCCCCTTAATTGGAAAAAATTAATTGGGTACTCTAATTTTAAAAAAATCTCAGGTGTTCGCTCATTTGAAAAGTTTGACGCAGACGTGGTCTTTTTGCAGGAGACTCGCATGAGAGTTGAGGACCCTTTTTGCGCTGGCAATTGAACCCCTGGCTATGGCGCTGAGGGAGTTGGGGGTTTGGAGGGGGCTGGTCCGGGGTGGGGAGGAGCACCGAGTGTCGCTCTATGCGGATGACCTATTGTTGTATGTGGAGGGAATGCCGGTGGTGATGGGGATTCTCCGGGAATTTGGGGTTTTCTCAGGGTATAAGCTTAACTTTGGGAAAAGCGAGCTGTTTGTGGTACACCCGGGGGACCGGGGGGGGCGATTGAAAGGCTCCCACTGAAAAGGGCGGAGAGGAGCTTCAGGTACTTGGGGGTTCATGTGGCCAGGAGCTGGGGGGCCTTGCATAAGCTAAACCTCACAAGGCTGGTGAAGCAGATGGAGGAGGAGTTTAAGAGGTGGGACATGCTGCCGCTGTCTTTGGCAGGTAGGGTGCAGCCAGTCAAGATGACGGTGCTCCCTAGGTTTCTGTTCCTGTTCCAGTGCCTCCCCATCCTTATCCCGAAGGCCTTTTTCAGGCGGGTTAACAGGAGCATTACGGGGTTTGTGTGGGCACACGGGACTCCAAGGGTGAGACGGGTGTTCTTGGAGCGGGGCAGGGATGGGGGGGGGGGGGGGGGGGGGGGGGGCTGGCGTTGCCCAACCTCTGTGGGTATTATTGGGCTGCCAACGCAGCAATGGTGCGTAAGTGGGTAATGGACGGGGAGGGGGGCGGCATGGAAGAGGCTGGAGATGGCATCCTGTGTGGGTACGAACCTGGAAGTGCTTGCAATGGCGCCGCTGTCGCTCCCTCCGACGAGGTATACCACGAGCCCGGTGGTGGCAGCTACCCTCAAGGTTTGGGGGCAATGGAGGCGGCACAGGGGGGAGGTGGGGGCCTCGATGGGGTCCCTGATTCGGGGGAACCACCGGTTTGTTCCGGGGAGAATTGATGGCGGGTTCCTGAGTTGGCACAGGGCAGGTGTCATGAGGCTGGGGGACCTGTTCATAGACGGGAAGTTTGCGAGCCTGGGTGAGCTGGAAGGGAAGTTCAGGCTCCCCCGGGGAACACCTTTAGGTACATGCAAGTAAGGGCGTTTGGCAGGTGGCGGGGTTACCCCTGCTGCCGCCGCGTGGGGCCCAGGACAGGGTGCTCTCTGGGGTATGGGTTGGAGAGGGGAGGATCTCGGAAGTGTACCAGGTGATGCAGGAGGTAGACGAGGCCTCGGTGGAGGAGCTGAAAGATAAATGGGAGGAGGAGCTGGGTGAGGACATTGAGGAGGGGATGTGGGCGGATGCCCAAGAAAGGGTGAACTCCTCTTCGTATGTGAGGCTTAGCCTCATACAGTGTAAGGTACTGCATCGGGCTCATATGACCGGGACAAGGATGAGCCGTTTTTTTGGGATCGAGGACAGGTGTATTAGGTGCTCAGGGAGCCCAGCAAACCATGTCCACATGTTCTGGGCATGCCCAGCGCTGGGGGAATTTTGGAAGGGTGTAGCAAGGGCGGTATCGAGGGTGGTAGGATCCAGGGTCAATCCAGGCTGGGGACTTGCAATATTTGGGGTTGCTGTGGAGCCGGGTGTTGTCTCTTTGTTTTTGTTTTGGTTGAATATCTGTTTTTTGCCAATGACTGGCGTTAATTTATTGTTTCTCTTTTGTATTTACGGCGGTTGGGGGGTTCTGTTTTTTTTTTGTTCTTAGAATTTTCTGTTATTGTTTTCTTTTTTGTGAAAATTTGAATAAAAATTATTTTTTTTAAAATGAGAGTTGAGGACCAAATGAGGTTGAGGAAAGGGTGGGTAGGACAAGTGTTTCATTCAGGGCTGGATGTGAAGACAAGGGGGGCGCCGCGGTACTTATTAACAAGAGGGTGCTTTTGCCAAGGAACCCAGTGGACGTGATAGTGGCTGGAAGGTTGGAGGGGGTTACTGTGGTGTAAGCGAGTGTGTACACTTCTAACTGGTGATATGGAATTGATCAAGAAGGTGTTGGCGAGGGTTTTGGATTTAGATTCGCATCAGTTGATTATAGGAGGGGATTTTATTTATTTTTTAAATTTAAAGTACCTAATAATTTTTTTTTTCCAATTAATGGACAATTTAGCGTGTCCAATCCACCTAACCTGCACATCTTTGGGTTGTGGGGGTGAAACCCACGCAGACACGGGGAAAATGTGCAAACTCCACATGGACAGTGACCCAGGGCCTAGATTGAACTGGTGGGGATTTTAATTGTGCGCCTGTCTCTAGGCTGGATCCCAAATCCCTGAAGGTATCAGGGTGGTGAAGGAGTTGTTTGGGTTTATGGAGCTGATGCTGGGGTGTGGATCAGTAGAGGTTTGAATGCACGAGGGCAAAGGAGGTTTTTTCTTCTCGCACGTACACTGAATATACTCCTGTATCAATTTTTAAATAATGGATAAGGTACTGCTTCCAGGGTAGGATCGGAATACTCGGCAATTGCCAAGTATCGGACCATGCTTGTAGATCTGTGCGTGGAGAAGGGGGGCTCCCACCGACCGCCATGGAGGTTAGATGTGGCACTGTTGGCAGATAAGGGGGCATGTGAGAGGATTGGGGCGGCTACAGGCACGTATGTTGAATTCAGGGCCAGGGGTGCAGAGATGAGGTAGGGGAAAATGGCAGGGCAGGTCTGCAGTGCCGACCGGGGCCACCATGTAGCCTGGTGGATCTGGTTGGGCACGGGGGTATGCACCATGCTAACATGCCGGCCTTTCACCTCCTGCAGACAATATATATTGGAATTCAACAATCAATGATGGCCTTCAGGCAGCCCTGAGCCCGTGCATGGCAATATATGGGGTATTGGAAGATCTGGGAGTGTAGGAGGGGAGAGAGGCTGATGTGTTCCCTTTGCCTCCCTGATAGCCCGCAGGAGGATTTTGTTAGGGCTGCGGGTTCTGGAGCTGCCAAAGGCAACGGTGTGCGTGGGTGACCTGTCAGAATTTTTATATTTGGAGAAGATAAAGTTTTCCATTAGGCGTTCGGAGAAGCAGTTCTACTCGAGGTGGAGGCTATTAATCACTAGAGTTGATCATTGTCAGCAGGGGAGGGGGTTGTTTTGCTTTATAGATATAAAGTCAGGCATCTGGGATGGTATGATTGGTGTGTTTATAATGAGAATTGTATATTGTTTGATTGAGTGTTATGTTTTGCATGTTAAATGAAAGTGGCCTGAATAAAAATATTATTTTTAAATACAAGATGTGGAGATGCCGGCGTTGGACTGGGCTGAGCACAGTAAGAAGTCTTACAACACCAGGTTAAAGTCCAACAGGTTTGTTTCAAATCACTAGCTTTCGGAGCGCAGCTCCTTCCTCAGGTGAATGAAGAGGTGGGTTCCAGAATCAAAATAGAATTTAAAAACAAGCCAAAGGTGAGGGCGTCCACCTTCACCCCCGTCTGACACCGGCGAGCCTGATACCCTGAAAATGGCCACTAGCGGACATGGCTCCAGATCAACATTAAGTATCTCTGACATAACATCTCCTCGTGTCTGTATGGGTCTCACCACCACAACCCAAAGATGTGCAGGGTAGGTGGATTGGCAACACTAAATTTTTTTTTTTAAATTTAGAGTACCCAATTAGTTTTTTCCAATTAAGGGGCAATTTAGCGTGGCCAATCCACCTGACCTGCACATCTTTGGGTTGTGGGGGCGAAACCCATGCAGACACGGGGAGAATGTGCAAACTCCACACGGACAGTGACCCAGGGCCAGGATCGAACCTGGGACCTTGGCGACGTGAGGCTGCAGGACTAACCCACTGCGCCACCGTGCTGCCCTTGGCTGCACTAAATTGCCCCTTAATTGGAAAAATATATAATTGGGTACTCTAAATTTTTTTTTAATAAAAATTAAAAATAAAAGTTTATCTGACGTGGTGCCAAAGGAGACCCAGAAGCTCACCCACTTGGGACAAGACCATAACATACGAGTGTGGTTAGCCGACCCCCGAGAATAACGCTGACGGTCAGCTGACACCTGAGAATAACGCTGACGGTCAGCCGACCCCCGAGAATAACGCTGACGGTCAGCCGACCCCCGAGAATAACGCTGATGGTCAGCCGACCCCCGAGAATAACGCTGACGGTCAGCCGACACCCGAGAATAACGCTGACGGTCAGCCGACCCCCGAGAATAACGCTGACGGTCAGCTGACACCCGAGAATAACGCTGATGGCCAGCTGACACCCGAGAATAACGCTGACGATCAGCCGACACCCGAGAATAACGCTGACGGTCAGCTGACACCCGAGAATAACGCTGACGGTCAGCCGACCCCCGAGAATAACGCTGACGGTCAGCTGACACCCGAGAATAAAGCTGACGGTTAGCCGACCCGCAAGAATAACGCCGGCGGTTAGCCGACCTGCGAGAACAGCGCCAGCGGTTAGCCGACCCCCGAGAATAACACCGACGGTTAGCCGACCCCCGAGAATAACGCTGACGGTTAGCCGACCCCCAAGAATAAAGCTGACGGTTAACGGACCCCCAAGAATAACACTGACGGTTAGCCAACCTCCAAGAATAACGCTCACAGTTAGCCAACCCCCGGGAATAACGCTGACGGTTATCCGACCTCCGAGAATAACGCTCACGGTCAGCTGACACCCGAGAATAACGCTGATGGTTATCTGACCTCAGAGAATAACGCTCACGGTCAGCTAACGCTGACGGTGAGCCGACTCCCGAGAATTACGCTGACGGTTAGCCGACCTCCGAGAATTACGCTGACGGTTAGCCGACCTCCGAGAATAACGCCGACGGTTAGCCGACCCCCGAGAATAACACCGACAGTTAGCCGACCCGTGAGAATAACGCCGACGGATAGCCGACCCGCAGGAATAACGCCGACGGTTAGCCGACCCGCGAGAATAAAGCCGACGGTTAGCCGACCTCCGAGAATAACGCTGACGGTTAGCCGACTCCCGAGAATAACGCCGACAGTTAGCCCCCCCCCCCCCGAGAATAATGCTGATGTTTAGCGGACTCCCGAGAATAACACTCGCAGCTGTCCTCCACCACAGAGAAAAAAACTGCTCAACCTCGCCTTCGTCAAATGAACCCTGTGCGCCACTCTAAACTGGATCAGTCTAAAGCATGCGCAAGAGGACGTGGAATTGACAACGCAAAGAGCCTCACTTCACACCTCATCACCCAGAATACTGTAGTACTCAATTCATTCGATTTCACCTTTACCTCATCCAACGGAACCGGCTCCACTGATGGGATCTGGCTGTAAATACACGAAATGCTCCCCCCACCAGTCAAAAACAAAATACTCCTCAACAGGCAGGAGGGTGGGGCCAAGGGAAAAGAGGGAAAACTTTTATGTGGAAAATCGTGGATCCGAAAATATCTAAATAGATTGGAACCAAGGAGTTGAAATTTTTCTGTCAGCTTCTTAAAGTTTCTTTTGAATAAATTTAGAGTACCCAATTAATTTTTTCCAATTAAGGGGCAATTTAGCGTGCCCAATCCACCTAGCCTGCACATCTTTGGATTGTGGGGGCGAAACCCACGCAAACACGGGGAGAATGTGCAAACTCCACATGGACAGTGACCCAGAGCTGGGATCGAACCTGAGACCTCGGCGCACAGCTCCTTAAAGTTGACCAACCGTCTCGCCATGAACATGTCCCCACACCTCTCCAAACCCTTCCCATGAACTAATCTTTTAGTCTAAACCCGCTGGCAGAAAGAAATGATTGCTACAGATGGGGCCCGAGACATGGAGCCAAGTTTTAAATTCTGTATGAATTGCTTCCAGATTCTCGGTGGACACCACCACCGGATTCTTGCCGGAGTGAATGGCAACAGTGCCGTTACTAATGCCCTGAGGCTGTAATCCCTTCATGAACTCTCCTCAAGTAGCCCCCATAATAATAATCTTTATTGTCACAAGTAGGCTTACATTAACACTGCAATGATGTTACTGTGAAAATCCTCCGGTGCCTGCTCGGGTACATGGAGGTGGAATTTTGAATGTCCAATTCACCTATGGAACCCAGATCGCTAAACCACCCCAGTACTTTCTCAATATTGGCTGCCCAATAATAAAATAATAAATTGGATGAAGTGAAACCTCCTGACTGTCTCCCTCCCCTGCGCCCCCCAAAATCCGGAGTCAGCCATTTCCACCAAGAGTGATTATTCAACAGTTCCATAGAATGTGCAGCAACCAGGCCCACCCAAGATGGCCACCAAATGCATTGATAGGACTAAATAAAGACAATCTGCAGTCACTGTCAGCAAGCTACCCCTGCCCCCTCCCCCCCCCCACCCTCAAACAATATCACACCCCAATATACATACAAAAAACAGTTCAGTGAACAAAAACTATTAAAACCCACTTCTAATAAACCTAACCCCAAACAGAACAAAAACACTCAAGCTAATTATCCAAAACAAAACTAATATAATGAGCTGCAGTCACCGCCACTGCATCACTTCCATTAGCTAACTCTTCCGCTAGCAGGGCCTTCCCAGAGTGAAGAAAAATGCTCACAGAAAAAGGTCACCGAAGTATAAAAATCCTTTAAAATATAGTGTTCTAATTGGGAGCTGTATATTTTCACAACAGTTATAACAAATAGATCAAACCCCCCCCCCCCCCCCCCTTAGAATTAACCCCCACCCAAGTTGCAAAACGTTCAACTCACACAAAAAACAATGAAATGCAAACATGAACAAGGAACCCCGGCAACTCCCCATTATCCACAAGCCCACCCTAAAGATCAAAAAAAGCCTCAGAAACCTCAGTCAACCCACACCCAACCCATGCTTTTTTGCAAAAGAATCCACCTCCGGGCAGCATGGTGGCGCAGTGGGTTAGCCCTGTTGCCTCACGGCGCCGAGGTCCCAGGTTCAATCCCGGCTCTGGGTCACTGTCCGTGTGGAGTTTGCACATTCTCCCCGTGTTTGCGTGGGTTTGGCCCCCACAACCCAAAGATGTGCAAGTAGGTGGATTGGCCAGGCTAAATTGCCCCTTAATTGGAAAAAATGAATTGGGCACTCTAAATTAAAAAAAAAAAAAAGAATCCACCTCCTCCAGCGCATCAAAAAAAGTTCCCCCCCCTCATAAGTCTCTCTTAGCCACTCCGGTTACACCACCCCAAAACGGACTCCAATTTTTTACAGAACATCTTTGGCCTTGTTGCATGTTGCCCACTTATTTGCCAGCTCCGCTCCCACATCCCGATAAAGCCTGATGGCCTTCCCATTCCTAGTAGCAGTGCTCCTTTTCTCATTTCCCGGCCGGCTTGTTCTTGAAAGCTGTGAAACTTCACAGTTCAAAAAAAATAAATTTAGAGTACCAGATCATTCTTT
Organism: Scyliorhinus canicula; assembly: GCF_902713615.1. Lineage (NCBI taxonomy): Eukaryota > Metazoa > Chordata > Chondrichthyes > Carcharhiniformes > Scyliorhinidae > Scyliorhinus > Scyliorhinus canicula. The sequence goes on along the minus strand of NC_052147.1, from coordinate 143,956,031 downwards.
TTCCCAATTAAGGGGCAATTTAGTTTGGCCAGTTCACCTATCCTGTGCATCCTTTTGGGTTGTGGGGGTGAGACCCACACGGACACAGGGAGAATGTGCAAACCCCACATGGACAGTGACCCGGAGCTGGAGCCGTACCCGGGTCCTCGGCGCTGTGAGACAGCAGTTCTAACCACTGTGTCACCGTGCTGCCCCGAAAACGTCCAGATGTGCACTGCGTAGTGGCTGAATCTTTGTTTTTGTGTCACCCTTTATTTACCTGAGACGGCAGACTGATCTCCATTTAAATGTCTCATCCAAAAGATAGGGACGGGATTCTCCGTTTTGCTGGCGTCTGGGAGTTTCCATACGGCGTGGGGCTGCCCCACAATGGGAAACCCCATTGACCGGCCAGCGTAATGGAGAATCGCGCCAGCGGGGCGGAGTATCCAGCCCGGGAGCTCCCACGTTGCAGCAACACTGCACTGGAATTCCAGCCTGGGGTTTTGTGCTGAAGTCTTTGGAGTGGATCTTTATTTTTAAATTTAGAGTACCCAATTAATTTTTTCCAATTAATGGACAATTTAGCGTGGCGAATCCACCTCGCCTGCACATCTTTGGGTTGTGGGGGCGAAACCCACGCATACATGGGGAGAATGTGCAAACTCCACACAGACAGTGACCCGGAGCTGGAGCCGTACCCGGGTCCTCGGCGCTGTGAGACAGCAGTTCTGACCACTGTGTCACCGTGCTGCCCCGAAAACGTCCAGATGTGCACTGCGTAGTGGCTGAATCTTTGTTTTTGGCATGAGTGAATGCAAATAGCAGAGAATTGGTTTGATCCATCGACCCCTGGGTTGTGGGCCAGCACCCCTCCGCTCCGCCACTCTGCTCCGAAACATCACAATTGTTGTTCCCGGTGGTTCATTGGAACTTGGCTTCTGTCAGAGTGTCCTGTGGGCTCGATCCAGCTCGTGAAGGGATGTGAGTCCACCCTCCCCCACCACATTCCTAAACATCTTTGCAAAATACTCTGGGTGATGGGCCATCCATCCTCTCTGGCAACACCAGAATATGGATATTTTGTCCCTTTGAATGATTTTCCAAATCATTCACTTTGGCCTTCGGCACTTTATTCACCTCAGCCATCAGAGACATCTCCACTTCCAAGAGAAACCTTGATACTTTTACTGTCTCATTGGCCATCTCCAACGGCAACCAAATGGGAGCCGGGCCACTTCCATCGACTTGCAGAGGTCTCCCGACACTACCCGCCATTGCTTCTCAAACTCCGCCACCAATGTGCCGGGAAGCATCATGGCCGCTAGTGGAGTCACAGAAGCTGCCTCCTCCATTTTCTCATTTTCATTTTGTCAATCGACAAGCCCCGAGAAGCCTACGATTCAGTTGATGAACTTCTGCCTTGAGGCTCTCTCTCTCTCTCTCTCTCTCAATCTCTCTCTCTTCTCTTTACCCCCCACTCCCGGTCTTCCTGGGCATTTCCTCTTTGTCGGCACCTTATTCCATTACACGAGTGGATCTTTAAACAAAAGTACCCCCAGAAACTGGATGAAAAGGGCTTTAAAAAAAACAGTACCCTAGGGGGAGCTACCTCCTGCACATCATCCCACTACATAACCCCATCGGAAGTTCCACGACTTGCATTTGTATAGTGCCTTTGGCATAGTCAAACATACCAGGGTGGTACGCAGAGCCCTGGTCAAAATTAAAATAGTCGGAGAGTCAGCGAAGGAAATGTTAAAACTTTGGTTAATGGTAACCATTCAGTTGCGAAAGACGCCAGAGCCAATCCCGATCTCGTGCTGTCACATCAGGGTTCCCCTCTTTAAATCAATCTGGACCAGGATCTCTGACTGATTTTATTTCTCTTTGGTAATACTGGAACGATCAACTGTTGTGTCTTTGGCACATCCCCAGTAGAGCCTGGGGATTGAACTTGAGACTATCCTGGTCGTTCTCATTATTTATTCAAATAGACCTTGTTACAAAATTTTGCAAATCGTCTGTTTTTATTTTACATAAAACGGTTTATGGGGATCCTTGCTCAAGCGTAACATTTCCTGGCTCACCAATTGCACTTTCATCAGGATTCAACTATGCTGCTAACCAATTAATAAAACCCGACGAGAGGCAGGAGACTACTTTTTTCCTCATTAATTTACTGAATTTGCCATTAATCACTCGAGGGGACACGCAGACTGTTAGTTTTCACAATAATTAATTGAAGTTGGAGTCTGGCCAATGTGTTGCCTTTTACAAACCTCACCTTCAGGGTACTACTAATAGTCAAGCAGTTGACTGGCCCATAACTTTTCCTCTTTACTTCATGTTTTTCCTTGAGCTCCATTTTCTCTCTGCCATATACAAAGGTGCAGTCCCCTTCCAGTTGGCCACTGGCTCAGTGGCCAACACTCGCGTTCCCCCAAGTCCGAAAGTTGTGGGTTCAAGTCTCACTCCAAAGACTTGAGCACAAAGCCTAGGCTGACACTACAGTGCAGTACTGAGAGAGTGCTGCACAGAGGACCCTGGTTCGAATCCCGGCCCTGGATCACTGTCCTTGTGGAGTTTGCACATTCTCCCCGTGTCTGCGTGGGTTTCACCCCCACAACCCAAAGAATTGCAGGTTAGGTGGATTGTCCACGCTAAATTATCCCTTAATTGGAAAAAATATATATTTGGGCACCCTAAATTTATATTTAAAAAACAAGAAAGGATGTGAAAATCTTGGAGAAAATGCACAGGAGACTTGATGGGTTGATATCGGAGACAAGTTACTTCTGTTATGTGACGGGAATGAAGAAGTTGAGATTGCTCTTCAAGCAGAGAAGGTGCATTGAGGATTTTACATCAAAATAAGAAGGGGTTTTGATTGAATAAATAAGAAATCCACTAGCAGGACAGCAAGAGTTATGATTATTAATTTCCCCCTGAACATACAGATCTAACAGTATGGTATTGTCTTTGAGTGGAGCCAGAAGAACATGGAGCCAGCCCATGTGTTCTTTGATACAAAATACTGTGGTTAAAAGGTATTGTCCTGCAGCGCTCTATCCCATTCATGCCATACATAAGGATTTATGATTCCATTAAAAGGATTCTTGAACACTTGGTGGGGGGGGACGGGACACTCCCAATCTATTGTAAACATGTTATAATGGTTGTGGGAAAGCTCGAACCAGTAAAGTAGGACTTGAGCATAATGCAGAGGTAGAGGAAACAAAGACTTGAATTGTGTAGCATATTTCTTGACCTCAGGAAGTTCCAAAGCGTTTCCCAGCCAATTAAGTACTTTTATGTAGTCACTATTGCATTGTAGGAAAAGCACAGCAAGCTCCCACACACAGCAGTGTGTTAGTGACCAGATAATTTAGTGATGATCATGGAATTCCAACAGCGCAGAAGGAGGCCACTCGGTCCATCCAGTCCACGTAAACCCTCAAAAGAGTACCCCACCAATACGAACCCCCCCCACCCCGTCCTATCCCCATTACTTGCCGTGTTGATCATGGCCAACCCACCTAACCTGCACACCTTTGGATAGTTGAGGGATAAATATTGACAATAGAAAAACAATCTCCTGCTGTTCTTTGGAAAAAAAGTGTCACCCTTTATTTACCTGAGACGGCAGACTGATCTCCATTTAAATGTCTCATCCAAAAGATAGGGACGGGATTCTCCGTTTTGCTGGCGTCTGGGAGTTTCCATACGGCGTGGGGCTGCCCCACAATGGGAAACCCCATTGACCGGCCGGCGTAATGGAGAATCGCGCCAGCGGGGCGGAGTATCCAGCCCGGGAGCTCCCACGTTGCAGCAACACTGCACTGGAATTCCAGCCTGGGGTTTTGTGCTGAAGTCTTTGGAGTGGGTCTTTATTTTTAAATTTAGAGTACCCAATTAATTTTTTCCAATTAATGGACAATTTAGCGTGGCGAATCCACCTCGCCTGCACATCTTTGGGTTGTGGGGGCGAAACCCACGCATACATGGGGAGAATGTGCAAACTCCACACAGACAGTGGCCCAGAGCTGGGATCGAACCTGAGACCTCGGTGCCGTGAGACTGCAGGGCTAACCCACTGGGTTGGCAAAGGTACAGCCTGGGTTCGGTGGTAACATTCCCTGTCTCTGAATTAGATGACTGCCCACTCCAACAGGGCAGCACAGTGACGCAGTGGGTACTCTAAATTTATTTTAAAAAACCTTTGCCGGGCAGCACAGTGGCACAGTGGTTAGCATTGCTGCCTATGGCGCTGAGGACCCGGGTTCGAATCCCGGCCCTGGGTCACTGTCCGTGAGGAGTTTGCACCTTCTCCCCGTGTCTGCGTGGGTTTCGCCCCCACAACCCAAAAAGATGTGCAGTGTAGGTGGATTGGCCGCGCTAAATTGCCCCTTAATTGGAAAAAATAATTGGGTACTCTAAATTTATTTAAAAAAACAAAACAAAAACCTTTGCCAACCTGAAGGAATATTTCACTGTGACTTGCTAATTTCATAACACATCATTCCCGGAGAGGCTGAGCCGAAATTCCAATAGGCAGTCCCCAAAAGGTTGAATGAAAGTCTTTAAGTTCCCGTTCTCGGCTGAGTTTGCCATTCTTGATCGGGGCCTGTATTCGGCTTCATCACCACAGGGTCAAGGAAGGGAACCTATGGCAGACTTCTTGCTGCTGGTGTAGGCAATGGGAGCCAGCTCCACGTTTGGATAGTTTGTCAACACCCATTGTCTGGGCTGACGTGTGAATAATGACCACTTGGAAGGGCCATGAGGAGACTGCCAAGGCCAATGGATCGTTATTCTTATAGGTAAGGTCTTCAACAAAGTAGAGAAGGAGAGAAAATAATTGTTCTTAAAAAGAAAATGTAATTGCAACAACTTAGCTTTACGTAGTGCATTTAAAGTAGTGAAACATTCGACTTACGGTGGCGGCGATGAAGGAGTAAATCGCACATTTGGTGGCTCCCGTTCGGGTAGGACTTTTGGACCTTTTCCCCCGATTTTCTACCAGACTTGAATTGTAAAACTGAAGACAGAGACAATTGTGTACTGAATTCCCACATTGGTGCATGGAGAGAAGGACTAGAAGTGCTCGTAAAGGCAGAAACAGAAAGACAGAGAAGCTTGGGCTGAAGCTGCAGCAGGAGACAGCATGGCGGAGGACCGGAGCTCTGGTTTGTCGACCCAGCGGTCAACGGAGCAGCTGATGCAAGTTATTCAGGAAGGCTTCGCGAAGCAGAAACGGGACTGCTTGGACCCGATAAAAGAGTCAATTGAGCGGCTGGAGCTTAGATTGGACGCCCAACATTGGAACATCAGAACGGAGCAGAAGGAACATCAAACTGCGGTGGAGTTGGATGCTGAGAGACCAGCAGAAGAAGCTCCTGGAGAAGGTGGCGGACCTATAGAATAAGTCCTGCTGGCAAAATTTGAGAATTGTTGGGCTCCCGGAGGGGTCTGAAGGAGCGGACGCTGGGGCATATATCGCAGATATATTTGGGAAGCTGCTGGGGGATGGGGCATTCTCCCGGCCCTTGGAGGTGGACAGGGCTCACAGAACGCTCACGAGGAAGCCGCGACTGGGAGACCCCCCCCCCCCCCCCCCGAGGGCAATGGTGGTGAGATTCCACAGGTACGTGGATAAGGAGCGCATTCTACAGTGGGCCAAGCAGACACCGAGCTGTAAGTGGGACAATAGTATCCTGCAGGTCTACTAAGACCTGAGTGTGGAGGTGGCCAGGAGCAGAGCAGGCTTCAACCAGATTAGGTCGATCCTTTTTAAGAAAAAGGTGACGTTCGGACTGTTGTATCTGGCCCGTCTCTGGGTCATGTACGAGGGACAGCACTTTTATTTTGAATCGCCTGAGGACACACTGGAGTTCGTGAAAAGGAAAGGACTGGTGATGGACTGAGAACTTTGCTGCAACGTTCATGTTTTTTTTTTCATTTTGTTTCTCTGTTCTTTTTTTTAAAAAGTTTCTCGTTTTTTGTTTTGTGGAAGCTGTTTGTAATGCCTTTTGCATTGATTTGGGACCAGCATTAGAGCTGAGTGAGTTAAGGTTTTCATTTGCACTGTTGGGGGATGGAGGTGCGCTTGTTTAGATTTTGGTGTTTTTTCTGTGGGGCTATTGTGTGGGGATTGTTTGATGTTGGAGTATGTTTGTATGAGCGGGGGGTGAAGAGTGGGGAGGGAACAATAGGTGGGAGACAATCCGGGGATGGGGGCCACCAAGCTAGCTGGGCGGGCTAACTCATGGAAGCGCAGTGGGGGGGTGCATATGTTCGGTTTATCAAAGGGGTCGGGTTACAGAGTATTGTTGCTGGGGGGGTGTAGGGGGGGGGGGAATGTTCTGCTGACGCGGGAAGGACTTGGGCCAAGGGACAGAGAGGAGGTTGGGGGCGGAGGCAGCCTAGGGGCGGCTGGTGGAGGCATGGAGCATAGGCTGGAGGCAGGCCCAAAAAAGGGAATGGCTGATCGGCGAAGGGGGGGGGGGGGGGCGGCGGCAATGAGCCCCCGAACTAGGCTGATCACCTGGAATGTTCGAGCGTTAAATGGGCCGGTCAAGAGGGCATGTGTGTTCGCGCACGTGGTAATGTTGCAGGAGGTGCACCTTAGAGTAACTGACCAGATTAGATTGAGGAAAGGCTGGGTCAGTCAGGTCTTTCATTCGGGACTGGATTCAAAGACTAGAGGGATCGCGATCCTGATCAATAAGCGGGTGGTGTTTGAGGCGGGTAGAATAGTTTTGGATGTGGGAGGTCGGTACATTATAGTCGGTGGGAAACTGGAGGGGGTGCAGGTGGTATTAGTAAATGTGCATGCACCAAATTGGGATGATGTGGAGTTTATAAAGAGGATGCTGGGGAAGATACCGGACCTGGACTCGCACAGGTTGGCCATGAGAGGGGACTTCAACACAATTATTGACCCTGGCTTGGACCGGTCAAGCTCAAAAACAGGCAGGGTGCCAGCAATGGCAAAGGAACTAAAAGGTTTCATGGAGCAGATGAGGGGGGGGGGGGGGGGTGTGGATCGATGGCGATTTGGGCAACCGAGGGTGAAGGAGTTCTCTTTCTACTCACACGTGCATAATGTGTACTCACGGATCGATTTCTTCATTTTGAGCAGGGCCTTGCTGGCAGGGGTGGTGGATATGGGGTACTCGGCGATCACAATCTCAGACCATGCTCCGCACTGGGTTGACCTGCAGGTTAGTAAAGACAGTAACCAGCGCCCGCACTGGAGGTTAGATGTGGGACTTTTGGCTGACGAAGGAGTGTGCGAGTAGCTGAGGAAATGTATTCAGAACTACCTGCAGGTCAACGACACGGGAGAAATTTCAGCAGCGATGGTCTGGGAAGCACTGAAGGCGGTGGTCAGAGGGGAGCTGATCTCGATACGGGCCCACAGGGAGAAGGTGAACAGGGCAGAGATGGACCGACTGATTCAGGAGATACTGCAAATCGATAGGAGATATGCGGAGACCCCAGAGGCAGGGCTTTTAAGGGAACGGCGGAGGCTACAGGTGGAGTTCGGCTTGTTAACCACAGGGAAGACGGTGGAGCAGCTGAGAAAAGCAAGGGGGGCGATCTATGAGTATGGAGAGAAGGCCAGCAGAATGCTTGCACAGCAGATTAGAAAGAGGGAGGCAGCCGGGGAGATGGGAAAAGTAAATGACGGAGATGAGAACCTGGTTGGAGATTCAGCAGGGGTGAATAAGGCGTTTAGGGATTTCCACAGTAGGCTGTATAGGTCAGAACCCCCTATAGGGCCGGAGGGGATGAGGCACTTCTTGAGGGGGCTGAACTTCCCAAAGGTGGACGGGGAGCTTGTAGAAGGGCTGGGGGCCCCGATCGGGTTGGAAGAGATAGTGGAGGGTCTAAAGGCCATGCAGGCAGTTAAAACCCCGGGGTCAGACGGGTACCCTGTGGAGTTTTATAAAACGTTCTCTGGGATATTGGGGCCGGTGTTGATGAGGATGTTTAATGAGGCAAGTGAGAGAGGGGTGCTGCCCCCGACGATGTCACAGGCCACGATTTCACTGATTCTGAAGCGGGACAAGAACCCGGAGCTGTGTGGGTCCTACAGGCTGATATCCCTGTTAAATGTGGACGCCAAACTGCTGGCCAAAATGTTGTCCTCCAGGATTGAGGATTGTGTTCTGGACATTATTGGGGAGGACCAGACGGGTTTATTAAGGGTAAGCAGTTGGTGGCCCATGTGAGAAGGTTGTTAAATGTGATCATGATGCCCTCAGAAGGTAGGGAGGTGAAGGTGATCGCAATGGATGCAGATAAGGCTTTTGATCGGGTAGAATGAGATTATCTGTGGGAGGTACTGGGACGATTCAGATTTGGGCGGGGCTTTATTGACTCGGTCAGGTTGCAGTATCAGGCTCCTGTGGCAAGTGTACGGACGAAGAGGACAACTTTGGACCTTCCCGCTCCTACCGCTAAGGGGGATTCAGGACAGGATAGTTTCCAGAGGGTGGGGAGGAGAAGGGAGCGTCTCAAACATTTAAAAGGAACTTATGGGGTCAGAGGAGACGCAGACCGAGGAGCTGAAGCGTAAGTGGGAGGAGAGATAGAGGATGGTCTATGGGCGGACGCGTTGAGTAGAGTCAACGCATCCGCAACATGTGCCAGGCTCAGCCTGATACAATTCAAGGTCGTTCATCGGGCTCACATGACAGTGGCCCGGATGAGCAGATTCTTTGGAGTGGAAGACAGATGTGCAAAATGTGCAGGAGGACCAGCGAACCATGTCCACATGTTCTGGGCATGTCCGAAGCTTAGGGGATTTTGGCAGGGGTTTGCAGATATCATGTTCACAATGTTAAAAATAATGGTGGCACTGAGTCCAGAGGTGGCGATTTTCAGGGTGTCAAAAGATCCAGGAGGAGAAAGAGGCAGACGTTCTGGCCTTTGCTTCTCTGGTAGCCCGGAGACGGATACTATTAGCTTGGAGGGACTCGAACCCCTCGAAGTCGGAGTCCTGGTTATCGGACATGGCTAGCTTTCTGTATTTGGAGAAAATCAAGTTCGCCTTGACAGGGTCACTGTTAGGGTTTGCCCGGAGGTGGCAACCGTTTGTTGACTTCTTCGTGGAAAATTAATCATCAGCAGAAAGGGGGGGGGGGTTAGCTTAGCGTTGAGTAGGGAGGTTAATAAAGGTGGGACCTGTAAGGGAGGGAGACGGCTTTTGCACTGTGTTTATAGTTTCATGTACATTGTTTATTGTGTTGTTGTTATAATCCAAAAAAAACCTCAATAAAATATTTATTAAAAAAATAGTAGTGAAACATTCCCAGGTGTTTCATGGGAGCATTGTCAAACCGAGCCACATAGGGAGAGATTCTTCCGATGATCTAAACATAGGCTTTAAGGAATGTCTTGATGGGTCGAGAGATTCGGGGAAAGATTCCAGAGCTTGGGGCCGAGGACGCTGAAGGATATGGCCAATTAATGATGGACGGTTGAAATCAGGGATGTGCAGGCTTGCCTGAGTACCCAAAATCTCAAGAGGGTTGTCGGGCTGAAGAAGGTTGCAGAGATAGGGAGGGGTGAGGCCAGAGAGGGATTCAAACACACAAATACGAATTTGAAGTTTGAGGCATTGACAGACCGGGGACCCAGTGTTGGTCAGCGAGCACAGGATTGATGGATGAACGCGACTTAGTGCGAGGTAGGATGAGCCGATATTTACAGGGTGGGAAGGGGACACAGGAGACCATTGGAATCTTTGAGCCTGGGGACAACAAATGCACAGAGGATTTCAGCAGTAGCGTCCCATTTTGAAGTCCTATCTGTGACTTCTGAATTTTTTTCTCTCCCCTCTTCCAGGTCTTTGAAGGCAAGCTCACTCCATTCCTTGTGAAGATCAACAGGTTTGCCAGTACCCATGTGTACAGCTGCAGCCTGTGCAGCCAGAAAGGCTTCATCTGTGGGATCTGCAACAACGGGCAAATTATTTATCCCTTTGAAGGAACTGCTACCAAAAGGTTAGTTTGTTGGTGTCTGCTTAGATTAATGGGTAGACTGCAGTGTTTTTGTAGCTCAATATTCTTGCTAGAAGCTGCATATATTCATATGCAAAGATCTATCCTTTGCATACAAAAGGAATATGTCCAGACATTGTATATTCTTTGAATAAACAAAAGCATAGGGGCAGTAGTACCTTGGTGGATTCAATTTCTTCCAATTAAGGGGCAATTTAGCGTGGCCAGTCCACCTATCCTGCACATCTTTGGGTTGTTGGGGGTGAAACCCACGCAGACACGGGGAGAACGTGCAAACTCCACACGTACAGTGACCAAGGGCCGGGATTCAAACCCGGGTCTTCAGCGCCATAGGCAGCAATGCTAACGTCTGTGCCACAATGCTGCCCTAATTTATTATAGCTGCTGTGGAACCTTCCTATCCAAAAAATGTGCTGCTGCACTTGGCTACGTAACAAGTGACCAAATTTCCAATTATTCTCCTCATCTCTCCCTTCATTCTTTTGTCAATTACTGGTAAATCTCTGTCCTCTGATGACTGCCGTTGCTGCCAGTAGAAAGCTTCTCCTTATTCACTCCATCAAAACTCCTCAAAATTTTGATTACCTGGGCTGAATAGTGGCGCAGTGGTAAGCACTGCTGCCTCACGGACCCGGGTTCGATCCTGGCTCTGGGTCACTGTCCGTGTGTCTGGGACATTCCGTGTCTGCGTGTGTCTCACCCCCACACCCCAAAGATGTGCAGGGTAGGTGGATTGGCCTTGCTAAATTGCCCATTAATTGGAAAAAATGAATTGAGTACTCTAAATTTAATTTTAAAAAGTAGATCCAGGAGAATTCATTGAATTAATTTATTACGTTACCGTTTGTATCGTAGTTCATTAGTTATCTTTACACGTGTTCATCTTGTTGATTAAACAATTTTACTAGTCAAAGAACTAGATGTTTTGTGTACATCGATCCTAAGGCCACAACACAGAACTTAATACCAAAAATGTTGAGCAACAGTTAAAGTTAGCCATTTCATGGGAGGCACGGCGGCACAGTGGTTAGCACCACTGCCTCACGGTGCCGAGGACCCTGGTTCGAATCCGGCCCCGGATCACTGTCTGTGTGGAGTTTGCACAGTCTCCCCTGTCTGCATGGGTCTCGCCCTACAATCCAAAAATGTGCAGGATAGGTGGCTTGGCCATGCTAAATTGCCCTTGATTGGAAAACAATGAATTGGGTTCATTAAATTTTTTTTTTTAAGTCGTAATTTCACGATGCTACGATGCAGTAGAACATAAATGGTACTCTCCACCAATATGATGCTGCCATCAAGCTAAAAACACCTGCCCATTACAGATTTACTCAACCAACCCATGCTTGCAAAACTCTGAACATAGTGTCCAGCTTTAGATGTCTTATAGATTGAACAATACTTGCTAAACAATCCTGATTGTGCAAGAATTACACTGACAAAGATTATCAGTGCAACTGACGCCATATATATTCACACATATGGCCCTTTGCAATCAGAAAGAACAGGTCCACGCATTGTGCCTTTTTCAACCAAAGAAACGCTTGGGGGACAGCCATTCCCTGGTTCATTCCCCATGGCAATGCCTTGAACAAAAAGAATTGACCCCTCTGGTTTGAATTTAAACAAAAGCTTGGCAGTTAACTGTTCCCTGGTGCATATTCCAGGGCAGCACCTCGCCCCATCAGAGTCCACTGCCAAGAAATCAGCGTCCCCCTCTCATACAGTATAAGTTGTTGTTCTGGGGAATGCTTCTAAAATAATACGGGAGGCATGTAAAAAAGCAGTTGACTTTGGTTATTTTGCAAAGCTTGTTCGTATTTGTTGTGAATTGTTAATAGCACAAGAGAATTGTTAATATTAGCACAAGACAAACTTCTTGTGCTTCATCAACTAGAACATGTTACATAATGTTGTTTAAACAGTCTGGGCCAGGCATGTATTTTTTTTTTCTAATCTTTCTCTGTTCAGTTTCCCTTCAAAGAAAGTGTGCGATTCATCCGGCATTTCAGTTGTGCAGAGGCCAACAATAACTTTTCTGAAAGTCATAAAGACTACATACAAGGCTGAGACAGCTGAGTGCAGATGGATAAATGGTCCACCAGAAACACCCAATTTTCTTTGACGCAAAGCCCAGCTGTCTGGTCGGACCACACCCTAGCCTTAGCATAGGTGTGCAGCACCAGTGCACCTGGTCTCTTCACTCTGTAACCGAAGGGATGACACTTCAACTTCTTAGAGCCTGCTATGGAGAGAACTGCGCTGGGAATGGTGGGGGAAGGTGGTTTTATTGTTCATAATGTCAGAAAAGAAACGAAGGGCTTAAGTTTATATAATACATTACATGACCTCAGGACGTTGAAATGCACTTTACACCCAATGGAGTACTTTTGAGGTGTAGTCATGTATTGGAGGAAATGTGGCAACCGATTTGCGCTCAGCAACCTCCCACGAACAGTCGTGAAGTAAACCCACTTTAGATCTTGGTTAAAAGATACATGTTGCCCAAAGACACTGGGAGATCTGCCCTGCTTTCCCATGAGTAGTACCATGCAATCTTTACGGCAGTCTTGAGAGAAAAGATGAGATCTTGGTTTAATGTTTAACCCAGGACTTAACTGAGTGTCAATCTGGATTATGGGCTCAATTCTCTGGGGTGGGACTTGAACCCTGGGCTTTCTGGAATGGAGGATTGAATGTCAGATATGGAAAACACTACAACCATCAGTTTAAGGACCCAGATGGAGCCCACTAGCGTGCTCATTGTGATAAAGAATTTGCGTGCAGGTAATTCAGCTTGCTGTTCAAAGGTTTTACACTCAGCAATCCATGATTCTGATCTATGATAAATTTTCTAAAGTAAGTCTTGTTCATTCTCAAGCTGGAATAAGCAGTCCAATCTAGAGACTAAGGAGGGGAAAGTTCCAGTTCTGGAACAAGTGGGAGTGGTTAACTTTTTGAGCTTGTGCAGTGTCAAGTTCTGTCCCACTGGTGCTGTGATACAAATCTAATCCCTGATTCCAGTTGGCCCTCTGGCTTGGGTCTCTCACCATCTCCATTCCCACTGTCAGAAAACTGGAGGGGGCCATGTGGGGCAGTGGATAGCATTGGGACTGCGGCGTTGAGGACCTGGATTCGAATCCCGGTCCTGGGTCACTGTCTGTGTGGAGTTTGCACATTCTCCCCATGTCTGTGTGGGTTTCACCCCCACAACCCAAAGATGTGCAGGTTACGTGGATTGGCCACCCTAAATTGCCTTTAATTGAAAAAAATAATTGGGTACTCTATAATTTTTTTAAAAACTGGACACATGGGCCTGGATTTTAACCCCTTTCATGCAGGCTGTTGTGTGAGGGGCTGAAGATGAGGCCGTGTTCACTTATTTTCCCACCCCATGGCATCTTGGCGAGAATACTCCATCCCGCAGTTTTCCCGACAGCATGGGGTGGCTTCAATGGTAATTCCCATTCACAAGCAACAGGAATGGAGAATCCCGCCGCCGGGAAGCATGTGGCTGGAGGACCAGAGAATCCCACACATTGGGCAAAATTTCCCCCTACCCGGCGCGGCGGGGGGTCCCGGCGTAGCGGAGTGGCGCCAACCGCTCCGGCGTCGGGTCTCCCCTAAAGGTGCGGAGTTCTCCGCACCTTTAGGGGCTAGGCCCGTACCGGAGTGGCTCCCGCTCGCCAACTGACGCCAACGGCCTTTGGCGCTACGCCGATCGGCGTGGGGGCTGGCCAAAAGGCCTTCGCTGGTCGCCGTGAGTTGGCGCATGCGCCGGAGCGTCAGCGGCCGCTGACGTCACCACCGGCGCATGTGCGGTGGAGGGGGTCTCTTTGTCTCCGCCATGGCGGAGGCCGTGGCGGCTGCGGAAGAAAGAGAGTGCCCCCATGGCACAAGCCCGCCCGCCGATCGGTGAACCCCGATCGCGGGCCAGGCCCGCTCGCGCCGCCAATCCCGCCGGCACAGAGGTGGTTTAAACCACGTTGGCGGGAGAGGCCTGACGTTGGTAGGAGAGGCCTGACAGTGGCAGGACTTCAGCCCATCGCGGGCCGGAGAATCGCCGCGGGGGGCACGCCGATCGTGTGGGGGACCCACCGACGGGCGGGGCGTGATTCCTGCCCCCGCCGATTCCCGGGTGGCGGAGAATTCCGGCCACGGCGGGGGGGGGGGGGGGGGGATTCCCCGACCCTGCGGGGGGGTCGGAGAATTCCGCCCCTTATCTCCAGCTACTTTCATGTGGACTAAGGCTCACCCTATGCAGACAACCATAGGTTTAAATTAAATTTAAAACCCGCGGATCAAATATGTAATTGGTTCTGAAGTATGATCTTTCTGGTGACTGCGAATCCCACCTGGCGTTGAAACGGGCCTTCACTGGCCAGACGAGGCTGAGGTAAGTTTAAAGGAATAACTGTACTGTGAGCTGCTTGTGGGCAAGGAGGAGCTCACCTGCAGACTTAGCAAGAAGCTCTTGGGCCACCCCAGCCTTTGCCTCTCACTTTGCACACTTCCTTGTGCCTTCAACTTCTGTTGTCATACTCCAAGCATGCCAAACATTTCAGGCTTGAAAATGGGCCTCCGGAAATTTCTAGGCCCCTGTGTTGACAGGACATGTCGCAACAAATATGTGGTCAATGAGTTTTAACTGAGTTTTTGATCGCAGATGTACTATTATGTGACAGCAGAGATTGTTTCGTAATTTATGAGTAATGATTAACCTAAAGAGTTGGATGCTTTTATTTACACAGGGCTGACAAAATTGAGAAGGTAATTTGTGGGTTTTGATCCTTAGGCTTGATAGGTTTTCATGAATGGGCCAGATTTGAAGAGACTGTAAAATTGTTCCCTATTTCCACGCACCAATAATTGCTGCCGAAACAAAGTGGATTACCAATCATCCGGATTCTATGGATGTATATCTCCTCTTGTTTTAATTTTCATTCTAAGTCTTGGTACTTGTTTTGATATTATTTCTGTTCATTCTTCCTAATGACTGACCTAATAGTCATAGAGGTTGACAGTGCATCCCATTCATATGTTATAACTCATGATGGTGGACTGTAGTTAGGAAATCCTTTCACTGAAATTACTAACCATCCTATTTGTTTTAGAACACTGTTCTTTTCTTCACATTGTGACGTAGTGTGTGACATTCCTGTACATATTTTAGAATGCAGTCAGATAAACACTTTTTTATTAAATTCACTAACACTATGTGCTATAGAATACAGTGTGGCAGTGTTTCTGCCATCACTCAGACTCCTATATGTATCATTAACAAAATACAATGCTGAATTATTGAGCTGCAATATTGCCCCCATATAAAGGATAGAATAACGTACACCTATGTAAATTCTAGTCGCTAGTAGTTACCATCTGGAATGCAGTGCCTGAAGAGGTGGAGGAAGAAGATTTAATTCTAAATTTCGCAGGGAATTAATTGGATGTGTATTTCTTTTTTAAAAAATTTTTTGAGTACCCAGTTCTTTTTTTTCCAATTAAGGGTTAATTTAGCGAGGCCAATCCACCTACCCTGCATACCTTTGGGTTGTGGAGGCGAAACCCACGCAAACACGGGGAGAATGTGCAAACTCCACATGGACAGTGACCCAGGGCCGGGATCGAACCTGGGACCTCGGCACCGTGAGGCAACAGTGCTAACCACTGCACCACCCTGCTGCCCACGCTTATTTGTTTAACAACTTTGCCATATTCTTATTCCCCATTACAATTTGTCCTGTATAAAAGGGATCCACATGTATTTTCACTGAAGTCTTCCTTTTTATGTACCTGTAGCAGCTTTCAAAATCTGGTATAGATCTCTTGCTAATCTACTCTTTTATATTCTAATTTTCTCTTTTGCCACTTTGGTACTCTTTAACATTCTTCTAACCCCAAAGCTTGCTACTCTTTTTGATAATATTAAAAGTATCTCCCTTTAATCTAGCATTAACTATAAATGAGCATGTTAGTCACAGTTGGACCACTTTTCCCATGGGGTTTTTATTCCTCAAGGGAGTATATACTATGAATTCATTCTTTAAATGTACGCCATTGCTTTTCTACAATCATGCTTTCACAAACAGTTTGTACAATCTGTACCTCTTTTTCCTGTCTAACCTGCCCCTCTCATACCTATGCAGTTTGCTTTCCTGGACTGCAGTGGCTCCACATACTCCTACATCTCCCATTGATCTGTTGGAGCCCCAATCCCTACACTCTTGCCTGTTCTACCTTTGGAAATTCCAACCGATTCAAAAATCATAATCTTCGCTCATCCCCCAGCGGAGGCTCCAACCGGTATAATCTCCGATAAAAAGTCTCAGAAATTCCGTTGATCTCCTCATCCCTCGGCCTACCTATCTCCCTCGCTGCTGCCTGTTTCCTCAATTGGTGAGCAAGCATCCTGCTAGCCTTCCCTCCCCATATTTATATATCCCACCCCTCTGGTTTTATGAAGTTGCCTTACCGCTTTCTCGGTAGAAGCCAGTTTAAACTCCATCTGGAGCCACTGTCGCTCCTAAATCGCTCCTCAGACAGTTTCGAATATTCACGATCAACTGCCAAAGTTGCCTCCAACAGCCGAGACTGCTCTGCTCGCTCCACCCTGATTCTGAGCGCACAGATCCAGATGAGCTCTCCCTAATTATAGCTTTCAGTGCCTCATACATCATACTGGCGGAAACTTCACCTGTGTTGTTCTGGTCCACATAGTTACGAATGGCTCCCTCTATCCTCTCACAACCCCTTTGCCTGAAAGAAGACCGATATTTAATCTCCACCGGGGCCTTTCGTGGTTGGGGAGGTGGAGGATAGAGTCCTCTCTGTCCATAGATCCACCCAGTGCGCTGCGTGATCAGTCATCCCAATTGCTGAGTATTCCACTCAACCACTCGTGTCATCAACGCCTTCACTAAAACAAAAAAGTCTGCCCATTTTGCCCTATTGGATATGTATTTTGACAGGAATAATTTACAGAACTACGTGAAAAGAATAGGTGAATGGGACTAACTCTTTTGCTGGTACGATGGGTCGAGTGGTTAAACGTCTTTATTTATATTATGATTATTAAATCTAGTGATCTCTGGGTCACTGTCCGTGTGGAGTTTGCACATTCTCCCCGTGTTTGCGTGGGTTTCACCCCCACAATCCAAAGATGTGCAGGCTAGGTGGATTGGCCACGCTAAATTGCCCCTGAATTGGAAAAAATGAATTGGGTACTCTTAAATTTATATCTCCTTGTGATGTTCATTACATTACAACAGTAACAACCCTTCGATAAGCATGTAATTGGCTGTAAAGCTCTTCCTGTGGTTGTGAAAGACGAGACAAAAACACAAGGTTGTTCTTTCTGTCTTCATTATAAGATAGCCAGGCATCCCCATTTGGTAATGTACCCGGGCTTTATTCTTTCCCTGTAGGTGTGAGATTTGCGAGGCCGTGTTCCATGTTGAGTGCAAGTCGAGGAGTGTTCCCTGCCCACGGTGCGTACACAGGGAGTTGCTGAAGAAGCCGCGGTCTTTCTGGAGAAAATTGGACTTGGATGACAACTTTGAGATTTGCAACGCATTTGAATTCTCCTGTCCAAACAGCTGATGTCGAGGTCAGATTTAGCTCGGTGTAGAATTCTCCAACTAATCTTTCATGGATGGAGTAATAAGGCTGGGTGCTCTCTGATCCCTGTGTACGGTAACACAATAGATTGAAAAGGAATATTTAGATGGTGACCATCAGCTGGGTACAGTGGGACAAGGTGTTGTAAAGAAACAAGCAAGGAGTGCAAGAGATCTTCCCCCATCAGATTATAACGTGCAATATTATAAATATATCCCTTGAATTTGCTGCCTTGTTTCCAACATCTCTCTCAGAAGTTGAAAACTCTTGAGTGAAATGAGGGTGGATTAGTTTCCAGAGAGTGCACATAATTCCCTTAACTTGGCACCCTCATTCAATGCTGGTGTGCAAAATGGTGGGGTTCCTAGTTTGGGATTAAGATGCACTGCTGGGCTGGGGCAGACAGAACATTGCATCTCATTTTTACCACACCCGATCATGGAAATATTTGATGTGGGCACTGAGTGCCAAAGAGAGGTAAAATATTCAATTTCCCATTGCCAGCATCCCTATCCTTGACACAAGGCTTAACCCAGAACAAAAGGAGCGTACATTCAAACTCCCCAGTGTTTTACTTGGGTTAATTTTCTTTCTACCCCCACAATGCTTCTGAAAAATATTAATTCAGCATTCAAGTTCTCTCACTTACGGACCACCAGTTGACCATTACTGGGGGAAATATATTGTAACAATGATTTTCCTCTGTGCGTTTAGAATAGATCAAATGTTCCATTAGTTTAACAGCTGCTTTCTTTTTGGCAACTTGTTTTATTCCAGTTATGTTTCTCTCCTTTCCATTCTCCCCCTCTCCAGCATATTGGCTTTGCCTCCAGATAAACACTGAGCCTTACAGCATCCCCAGGAAAAAAAATGTAAAAAGAGGGGGAAATCGGTTTTGGGGAGGTGAGTAAGGGGGTCGAAGTGAGCAATGGGAAGGAAGGAAGAAAGATTTTGAAAGGCAAAGAAAAGATTTTGGCCCCAAAAGGCCTGACCAGGGATAGGTGTTAAAATATTGCCCCAGTTTCTTTTAATAAGGCAGGATAGTTAACATAACGTGTTAATTTGAATTAATAAATAAAATGAGTGTGTGCATGATTACAAACGTTGGCCACCATTACTGCACCTGGAGTCCATGGGCAGAGTTTAGATCCACACAATCGACACTACAGAAGGTGAATCATAGGCCATGTGCACGGAGGGAAAACTGGGATATATTGTGCACCTGGAATGACAGTTGGTAAGCACCTGGTGAAAGATTTTTTGGGGAGGAGCGGAATTTTGAGGAAACCGAGAAACCAAATGGAAAAGATGTATTTTTCTCACTCCCTCACTCACTTTTGCAATTGAATTTTTTTGCACACAAGAGGCCCACTGAAGATATCAATTTGAAAAGTTAATTTTTAGTTGTGTTCAAAGTCGAGTTGTATTCGGTGCACAGTGAACGGGTTTTTAAAGGATCTTTTTGTTTTTAGCTCGCTGAGAGCGGAGCAGTTACTGCAAATCGGGGATCAGGTTCTGGATTCAGGTAACAGTAGGCATGACCTGCACCTGTCAAGATGCGGGTGCAGTCCCACCAACTGGCACATAGCACTATTTCTGCCTGGGTTTTGCAACCACTTAGTTTAGAGCATCACCCATGATCAATGTCCTTTTAAATAAGATTTCCTCGTAAAATAGCAAGCTGTCTGGGAGAGGATGTGACGATATCGCACTGAAACAGTAGCAGGTCACTGTGTGAACCCTTTCAACAGCATGTATCTGAGTTTGGGTTTTAGTCAAAAAGCACTTGTGTTAGTGTAGTCAAAAAGCACTCATGTTAGTGTGTAAGCGTAAATGGTGTGGTTTCACGTATCGGGGGAACGTCATATTTTGAAAGAGAGAAGCGAGCAGCATTGCTTCTCAAATAGTGAAAGGTGGAAGTGATTGCAAGCAAACGCTTGATGGAACAACTGGAAATGTAACTTTCTGTGCCATTTTGGTGCACTACATCGCGATACAGCACCTGTTGGGGGAACATTGCTCCTCATTGACCCGGCTGCTGTTACCTGTCTCCGCCCTAGGACACGGTCTCCTCCAGTCACTTGAAAAAAATTTGTGATGCCGTGACTCGCAATCTGTCTTGTCCTAGAGTGACAGAGTTACACCTCCAAACAACAGTTCTGCACCAAGGTGTCTACTGTAGATGTAGAGAAGATGAACTAGACACATGTGAATAACTATCTTTCATCTAATACTTGCTGCAATGGTTAAGCTCACAACTTGGGATCTGCTGCTTTTATAATATAATAATATATTTATGTATATACATCTTAACAGGAGCAATTATCCTGAGATTCATTTTTGTACAGTTAAAACCAATAAAGTTGATCTGAAAATAAAGGTATTTAATTCTAATGCACCAGTATTTTGTATGTTGTTGATTGTTCTGCGATGACCCAAGCAATGGGCCACACAAAGCAAAAAGATCCCAAAATCAATCCCTCGCCTGTGCTGCATTTTCTGATCCCTGCCACAGTGAGGTCGAGGGCCGAAGATAGGGCAGGATTCCATAAAGGAAAGATCATCGTTACCAAACGCAGCAAAAACTGTTTCCAGGGGTGGGGTGGTCAGGTCAGTAATCGGGGGAGGGGGTTCGTAATTAGGGGAGACATTGGGTGAGTTAGTAATCAGGCGAGATGTGGGAGGAGGGGGGGTTAATAATCAGGGGAGACGTAGGGGGGTTAGTAATCAGGGGAGACGTGGGGGGGGGTTAGTAATCAGGGGAGACGTGGGGGGGGGGGTTAGTAATCGGGGGGGACTGATTTAAGATGATTGATAAAAAGAAACAGGTTTGGGGGGGGGGGGGGGGGGGGGGGGGGGGGGGGGGGGGGGGGGGGGTAGTTTTTTATGAGTACCAAATTCTTTTTTTTCCAATTAAGGGGTAATTTAGCGAGGCCAATTCACCTACCCTGTGCATCTTTTTGGGTTGTGGGGGTGAGACCCAAGCAGACACGGAGAGAACGTGCAAATTCCACACAGACTGTGATCCGGGGCCGAGATCGAAGATGGGTCCTCGGTGCCGTGAGGCAGCAGTGCTAACCACTGTGCCACCACGCCGGCCACTACGTTTTATTTTTAAATACAGTAAGTTGTTCTGATCTGGAATGCAGTGTATTTCATAATCCTAGAACAACCCAGACCATTCTGCAGCCAGTGAAGTACTTTTATTTTAAGCTGTTGAAATGTAGGAACCATGGTGGGCAATTAGTGCACAGCTGGCTCTCACAAACAGCAAAGTGCTATTTTTTTCATTAATTAGTGTCATCTCCTTCCCAGAAGGTCGCCTTCCATGTATTTCTTCTGCTGCCCTTCGACATTGCACAAAAGTCCAGACCGTGCAAAGTCGGAGTGTCCAGATCACCAACAACCTGTTCTGGTACCCCTATGCCGACACTATAGCCCACCAACGACTCTACTTTATCAGAAGACTAATGAAATTTGGCATGTCAGCCTCACCAACTTCTACAGATTCTACAGATGCACCATAGAAAGCATTCTTTCTGGTTGTATCACAGCTTGGTATGGATCCTGCTCTTCCCAAGACTGGAGGAAATTACAAAAGGTTATGAATGTAGCCCAATCCATCACGCAAACTAGCCTCCCATCCATCAACTCTGTCTACAATTCCCGCTGCCTCGGAAAGGCAGCTAGCATAATTAAGCACCCCACGCACCCTGGACATACTCTCTTCCACCTTCTTCTGTCAGGAAAAAGATACCAAAGTTTGAGGTCACGTACCAACCGACTCAAGAACAACTTCTTCCCTGATGCCATCAGACTTTTGAATGGACCTACCTCGTATTAAGTTGATAATTTCTCCCCCCCGACCAGGCTGATCACCTGGAACGTCAAGGGACTGAATGGGCCGGTTAAGAGGGCGTGGGTGTTCACGCACTTGCGGGCTCTGAGGGCGGATGTAATTATGTTGCAGGAGACACATCTGAAAGTGTCTGACCAGACCAGGCTAAGGAAGGGCTGGATTAGCCAGGTCTTCCACTCGGACTTGGACTCGAAGTCCAGGGGGGGTGACAATCATGATCAACAAACGGGTGCAATTTGAGGCGGAGGGCATAGCTGCAGACAGGGGGGGCAGATACCTGATGGTACGGGGCAGACTGGAGGGGAGAAGAGTGGTGCTGGTGAATATATATGCCCCGAACTGGGATGACGTGGACTTCATTAAAAGAGTGCTGGGGAAGATCCCGGACCTGGATTCTCGCAGGCTAATAATGGGGGGGGACTTTAACATGGTCCTTGACCCGGCTTTCGATCGGTCGTGTCCCAGAACGGGTAGACTCCCAGCAATGGCAAGGGAGCTGAAAGGATTTATGGAGCAAATGGGGGCAGTGGACCCCTGGAGAGATAGACAGCCGACAGGAAGGGGCTACTCGTTTTACTCGCACGTCCATAAAGTATATTCTAGGATAGATTTCTTCGTACTAAGCAGGGACTGTATAGGGGAGGTAAAGAACACGGAATACTCGGCAATTACTATCTCAGATCATGCCCCGCACTGGGTAGACCTGCAGATCGGGGGAGCGAGCTACCAACACCCGCAATGGAGGCTAGACGTGGGACTGCTGTCGGAGGAGGGGATCTGTGAGAGGCTTCGGAGGTGTATGCAAAATTACTTGCAGGTTAATGACATGGGGGAGGTCTCAGCAGCGACCCTGTGGGAGGTGCTAAAGGCAGTAGTGCAGGGGGAGCTGATTTCAATTGGGGCCCACAGAGCCAAGGCAGATAGGGCAGAGATGGATGGATTGGTCAGGGAAATGGGTCGGATAGATGAAGAGCACGCGGAGTCCCCGGGGGAAGTTTTACTCCGGGAGAGGCAGAGACTACAGGCGGAACTGGGGGCACTATCCACGAGTAGGGCCGTGGAACAGCTTAGGAAGGCGAGGGGAGCGGTGTACGAGCATGGGGGAAAGGCTAGCAGACTGTTAGCGCAGCAACTCAGGAGGAGGGAGGCGGCCAGGGAAATAGGTAGAGTGAGGGATGGGGAGGGGAGCAAAGTGGAGGACCCGGCAGGACTGAATAAGGAATTCCGGGACTTCTATCGCAAGCTGTATACTTCGGAGCCGCCGGAAGAACCGGAGGAGATGAAAAGGTTTCTGGACACCTTCCCAACAGTAGGAGGGGGGCGAGTGGATGAGCTGGGGGCCCCGATTAGAGTGGAGGAGGTATTGGGGGGCCTAAAGGCCATGCAATTGGGGAAAGCCCCGGGGCCGGATAGATACCCAGTAGAGTTCTATACGAAGTTTTCTGAGCTGGTGGGTCCGGTCTTGGCGAGGGTTTTCAATGAGGCAATGGACAGAGGGACCCTGCCGCCGACAATGTCGCAAGCCACTATATCACTGATATTGAAGCGGGGTAAAGACCCGGAGGCGTGCGGGTCCTACAGGCCAATCTCCCCGATTAATGTTGATGCCAAGCTCCTGGCAAAGGTACTGGCGGTTAGAATGGAGGACTGTGTACCGGAGGTGATTGGGGAGTACCAAACTGGGTTCGTGAAAGGTAGGCAGCTGGCGGCCAACCTGAGAAGATTACTTAATGTGATAATGATGCCCCCGGCGGGTAGGGAGGTGGAGGTAGTTGTGGCAATGGACGCCGAGAAGGCCTTTGACCGGGTGGAGTGGGACTATCTATGGGAGGTGCTCGGACGGTTTGGGGTCGGGGAGGGATTGGTGGATTGGATCAAATTATTATATCAGGCCCCGAGGGCCAGCGTCAGGACTAACAGAGAAGTGTTGGAGTATTTTAGGTTGTACCGAGGGACCAGACAGGGCTGCCCGCTCTCCCCGCTGCTGTTTGCGCTGGCCATAAAGCCGCTGGCGATTGCGCTGAGAGCCGCAGAGGGATGGAAGGGAATGGTGAGGGGCGGGGTAGAACATAGGGTCTCTCTTTACACAGACGACCTGCTCCTGTACGTGTCGGACCCAGTGGCCGGGATGGGAAGTATACTGGGAATGCTGAGGAGGTTCGGCCAGTTCTCAGGATACAAAATAAATATGGCCAAGAGTGAAATGTTTGTGGTACAGGCAAGCGGCCAGGAGAACAGATTGAGAGGGCTACCGTTTAGGCTGGTTGAGGAGAATTTCCGGTATTTGGGAATCCAGGTGGCACGAGACTGGGGCAGGCTGCACAAGTTAAATTTGGCCAGGGTGGTGGAGCAAATGAAGGGAGAGTTTCGGAGATGGGATGAACTCCCGCTGTCGCTGGCAGGGAGGGTGCAGACTGTAAAGATGACAATCCTCCCTAGATTTCTGTTTATTTTTCAGTGCCTCCCGATCTTTATCCCACAGTCCTTCTTCAAAAGAGTTAACAGGATGATCATGAGCTTTGTCTGGGCGGGAAAGTCTCCGCGGGTGAAGAAGGCGATGTTGGAGAGGAACCGCAGCGAGGGAGGGCTGGCTTTGCCGAGTCTGATTAATTATTACTGGGCGGCCAACATCGCTATGATAAGGGAGTGGATGGTGGGTACGGGGTCTATTTGGGAGCG
Source organism: Scyliorhinus canicula (assembly GCF_902713615.1). Classification (NCBI taxonomy): domain Eukaryota; kingdom Metazoa; phylum Chordata; class Chondrichthyes; order Carcharhiniformes; family Scyliorhinidae; genus Scyliorhinus; species Scyliorhinus canicula. The sequence goes on along the minus strand of NC_052147.1, from coordinate 143,931,863 downwards.
GTTGGAGGCGGCTTCGTGCAGGGGCTCCAGCTTGGCAGCCCTGGTCACGGCTCCTCTACCGCTGCTGCCGGCCAAGTACACCACCAGCACGGTAGTGGTGGCGACTCTGCGGATATGGGGCCAGTGGAGGAGGCATGTAGGGGAGATGGGGGCGTATGTCTGGGCGCCAATCTGCGACAACCATCGGTTTTCCCCCGGGAGTATGGATGGGGGGTTCCGAGTATGGCGAGGGGTGGGAAGCGTGGGTGATATGTTCCTGAAAGGGAGCTTTGCGAGTTTGAGGAGCTTGGAGGAGAAATTTGGGTTGGTAAGGGGAAATTATTTTAGGTACCTACAGTTGTGGGACTTTGTTCGTAGACAGGTCCCATCTTTCCCACGCCTCCCACCAATGGGGATCCTAGACAGAATAGTGTCTAGGGGGGAAGAAGGGGAGGGTAGAGTCTTGGGTATTTATAAGGTGCTCATGAGGGAGGAAGGGTCCCAGACAGAGGAACTGAAACTTAAATGGGAGGAGGAGCTAGGCGGGGAAATGGAGGACGGGCTGTGGGCAGAGGCCCTGAGTAGGGTAAATTCGACCACGACATGTGCTAGGCTCGGGCTGATTCAATTTAAGGTCGTTCACCGGGTCCATATGACGGTGGCTCGGATGAGCAAATTCTTTGGAATAGAGAACAAATGCGCTAGGTGCGCGGGAGGACCAGCGAACCACGTTCACATGTTTTGGGCATGCCCTAAGCTGAGGGGGTACTGGGAGGGATTTGCGGGGATCATGTCCCGGGTGCTAAAAACAAAGGTGGTGATGAGTCCAGGGGTGGCAATTTTTGGGGTTTCGGTGGACCCGGGAGTCCAGGGGGAGAAAGAGGCCGATGTTTTGGCCTTTGCTTCCCTGATAGCCCGGCGACGAATACTATTGGCATGGAGGGACTCAAAGCCCCCGAAGACTGAGTTGTGGCTTGCGGACATGTCGAGTTTCCTGGGTATGGAAAAAATTAAGTTCGCCTTGAGGGGATCTGTACAGGGGTTCGCCCGGAGGTGGCAACCATTTATTGACTTCTTTGCGGGAGAGTGAGCGTCAGCAGGGGGTGGGGAGGGGGGGGGGGGGGGGGGGGGGGGGGGGGGGGGGGGGTGGGGGGGGGGTAGGTAGAGTAGAGTAGGAGGGAAAAAATGGCGGGTAGTACCGGTGGGAGAGGAGCGGGCTTGTGCGGTATGTTACGATTGAAGTATTGAAAGTACATGGATGTTTGCACATTTTTGCCTTTTTTTGCTTTCTTTCTGTTGATGTTTGTAACTGTTTACAAAGCCAAAAACTACCTCAATAAAATTGTTTATTAAAAAAAAAGTTGATCTTTTCTCTACACCTTGATATAACTGTAACATTATATTCTGCAGTCTCTCCTTCCTTCCCTATGGTACGGTATGCATTGTTTGTACATCATGCAAGAAACAATACTTTTCACTGTATACTAATACATGTGACAATAATCAATCAAAAAAAAGAATGCTCCTTACCAGGTAATCTTTTCGCTAAATATTCGGCAGGAGGTGAGGAGACTGTGACATCAAGGCAGCATTTGACTGAGTGTGGCATCAAAGACCCTAGCAAGATCAAGATTGTTGTGGTTGTTGGAGGCAACAGGACATCACCACTGAAGTTCCTCAGGGTCGTATCCTAGGCCCAACTATCTTCAACTGTTACATCAATGATCGATCTTGCGCCATAAGGTTCAGCAGCATTTGCACTAATTGAGATGCTGCAGCACTCCCAGACCATATACAGCAAGACCTGGATCACATTTGGTTCTGGTCTGTTAGTGGGAAAAAGCATTCATTCCATGCAAGTGCCAGGTACTGACCATCTCCAAAGAGAGAATCGAACAATGTCCCCCATGATGGGTGGAGCAGTGGTTAGCACAGCTGCCTCACGCCGCTGAGGTCCCGGGTTCGATCCCAACCCCGGGTCACTGTGTGGAGTTTGCACATTCTCCCCATGTTTGCGTGGGTCTCGCCCCCACAAACCCAAAGATGTGCAGGCTAGATGGATTGGCCACGCTAAATTGCCCCTTATTTCGAAAAGAAAATAATTGGGTACTCTGTGTGCCCATGACATTCAACAGCATTACCATTGGTGAATCCCCATTACCAACATCTTGGTGGTGGGGACAGGTCAAAGTTACCATTGACCAGAAACTGAACTGGTTCAGCCGTATAAATGCTGTAGTTACAAGAGCAGGTCAGAGTATTGGGGAAGTACCTGATCTGGACTTGCATCGGCTGATTATGGGGAACTTTAATATGGTTATAGACCCACGGCTGGATCGGTCGAGCCCGAGGACAGGGAGGGTGTTGGCAGCAGCGGAGGAGCTAGAGGGGTTTATGGAACACATGGGAGGGGTGGAGCCGTGGAGGTTTGGAAAGCTGAGAATGAAAGAGTACTCATTCTTTTCCCATGTGCACAAAGTACTCCTGAATTGACTTTTTTGTTATGGAGAGGACGTTGCTGGCGGGAGTGGTGGACGTTTGAGTACTCGCCAATTGTCGTGTCGGATCATGCCCCGCACAGGGTGGCAGCGCCCGCACTGGAGGTTAGATGTAGGGTTGTTAGCAGAGGAAGAGGTGTGTGTGTGGGTGAGGGAGGCCATTCGGAGGTATGTGGAAATAAACGATACGGGGGAGGTTTCAGCAGCTATGGTATGGGAGTCGCTGAAGGCAGTGGTGAGGGGGGAGTTTATATCAATACGGGTACATAGAGAGAAGGCGGAGCGGGCGGAGTTGGATAGGTTAGCGGAGGAGGTTCTCCAGGTGGACAGGAGGTATTCGGAGGCCCCGTGGTTGCTGAAGAAGCGGCAGGAACTGCAGATGGAATTTGTGTTGCTATCGACAGGGAAGGCGATGGGGCAGTTAAGAAAGGCAAGGGGGGCGGTGTACAAATATGGGGAGAAGGCTGGTAGGATGCTAGTACATCAGTTAAGGAAACGGGAGACGCCGAGGGAGATTGGGAAAGTGAAGGACAGAAGGGGAAATACGATCTTTGATCTGGCGGGGGTGAATGGGCTGTCCAGGGACTTTTATTGCAGGCTATATGAGTTGGAACCCCCAGCCGGGGTGGAGGGGATGAGGTGTTTTTTTGGAGGGATTGGAGTTTCCGAGGGTGGAAGAAGAGCTAGTGGAGGGTCTAGGGGCCCCGAGTGGGCTGGTTAAAACGTTGGAGGCGATGCAGTCGGGCAAAGCCTTGGGGCCGGACGGGTACCCAGTGGAGTTCTATAAAAAGTTTTCAATAGTGCTGGGGTCCCTGCTGATAAGGGCGTTTAATGAGGCTAGAGAGTGAGGGGTGCTCACCCCGACGCTGTCACAGGTCTTGATTTCTCTCATCCTGAAGAGGGAAAAGGACCCGGAGCAATGCAGATTGTACAGGTCAATCTCCCTTGTAAATGTTGATGCCAAGATCTTGGCCTCGAGAATAGAGGACTGTGTGCCAGGGGTGATAGGGGAGGACCAAATGTGGTTTGTGAAGGGGAGGCATTTGGCGGCTAACATTAGAAGGCTGTTAAATGTGATAATGATGCTCTCCGAGGGAAGGGAAGTGGAGGTGGTGGTCGCCATGGATGCGGAGAAGGCCTTTGATCGGGTGGAGTGGGAGTATCTGTAGGGGGTCCTGGGGCGGTTTGGGTTTGGACTGGGTCCGGTTGTTATACCAGCCACTGGTGGCAAGTGTGCGGACGAACCAAGTGAGCTTGGATTATTTAAGCGTGGGACGAGGCAGGGATGTCCACTCTCCCCACTATTGTTTGCCTTGGCCATGGAGCCACTGGCGATGGAATTAAGAGCTTCGAAGGACTTGCAGGGGATAGACCGGGGAGGGGGGTGGAGTACCAGGTCTCGCTATACGTGGATGACCTGCTTTTGTATATTTCTGACCCGCTGGGGGTGATTGGAGAGATTATGGGGATCCTACGGGAATTCAGCTGGTTTTCGGGGTATAAATTGAATATGGGTAAAAGCGAGGTCTTTCCTATTCAAACAAGAGGACAGGAGAGGAGATTGGGGGACATACCGTTCAAGGTGGTGGGAGGGAGCTTTCGGTATTTGGGCATCCAGGTGGCGAGGGAGTGGGAACAGCTACACCAGCTGAATTTGGCTTGGTTAGTGGAGCAGGCAAAGGGGGACTTCAGAAGGTGGGATATGCTGCCATTGTCACTGGCGGGATGGGTGCAGACGGTAAAGATGACGGTTCTCACGAGGTTTTTGTTTGTACTTCTGTGTTTGCCTACTTTTATTCCCAAGGCTTTCTTTAAGAGGATGAATGCGGTGATCTCTGGGTTTGTGTGAGCGGGTAAAGCCCCACGGGTAAAGAAGGTGCTGCTGGAGCAGGGTCGAGGGGAGGGGTGGCTGGACCTACTGAATTTCAGAAACTACCACTGGGTGGCGAACATAGCAATGGTCAGGAAGCGGGTAGAGGGGGAGCGGTCGGTGTGAGAGAGGGTGGAGGCGGCCTCATGAAGGGGCACACGTTTAGGTGTTAACGGCACCTCTACTGTTCTCGCCGGCTCGGTACTCCACAAGCCCAGTAGTAGTGGCTGCCCTGAAGGTGTGGGGGACAATGGTGGAAGCACATGGGAGTGGAGGAGGCTTCGGTATGGGCACCAATTTGTGGCAACCACCGGTTTACATGGGGTGGGGGGGTGGGGTTTCGGGGGTGGCAGCGAGCTGTGATCGAGCGGTTTGGGGACTTGTTTATCGATGGGGGCTTTCTGGATTTGGAGGAGATGTTTGAGCTGCCCGGTGGGAATGGGTTCCGATATCTGCAGGTGAGGGACTTTGTGCGGAGGCGGGTCTCGACTTTTCCGCATCTACCACCCCAGGGGGGTACAAGACAAGGTAGTGTCGTAAATGGGAGTCAGATGGGGGAAGGTATCGGAGATTTATAAGGAGCTGATGGAATCTGAGGGAGCCCCGATAGGGGAGGTGAAGCGAAAGTGGGAGGACGAACTGTGTAGGGAATTAGAGTCAGGGTTGTGGGAGGATGCCCTGAGTAGAGTCAACCCGTCCTCGCCGTGTGCCAGGCTTAGCCTGATCCAATTCAAGGTGATCCACAGGATGCATATGACTGTAGCCCGAATGAGCAGGTTCTTTGAAGGGTTGGAGGACCGTGTGTGCAGGTGGGCCCGCAAATCATGTTCATATGTTTTGAGCATGTCTGAGGCTTATGGGATTTTGGCAGGGATTTGCTGATATTATATCAACGGTATTGAAGGTACACGTGGTTCCGAGTCCAGAGGTGGTGATTTTTGGTGTGTCAGATGACCCAAGTGTCCAGGGGGCGAGAGAGGCTGATGTTTTGGCCTTTGCCTCTCTGGTATCCCGGAGATGGATCTTATTGACATGGAGAGACCCGGAACCCCGAAATTGGAGGTATGGGTTTGCCACATGGCCGGGTTTCTCAGGTGTGAGAAGATCAAGTTCCCCCTGAGAGGATCAATGCTCGGGTTCGCCCGGAGATGGCAGCCATTTATCGACGTCTTTGGGGAAAATTAAACTGTCAGCAGGCGGGGGAAGGGTCAAAGGAATGAGGGAGGCGGGGGGGGGGGGGGGGCGGGGGGAGGGTGGTTGATGGGGGAAATAGTAGGAAAGGGGGATTGAGGAATTGTGTAAGTAAGCCATGTTAGCTGGGTTTGGTTGTTGGTTGGGTGGGTAGTATTTGTGTTGTTTTTCCTCTTGAAAATTGTTAAAATTATATATGCGTTAATAAAATATTTTTTAAAAAAGAACAGGTCAGAAGCTGTGAATCCTGTGGCATCAGTATTCACACACGAAAAAGACAATGTTGTCGAGGAGAATACTGAGATAAGGGAATAGTGTAGATGGGCTTTAGAGTGGTTTCACAGGTCGGCGCAACATCGAGGGCCGAAGGGCTTCATCTGCGCAGTACAGGCCCTATGTTCTATGAGTAACTCGCCCCCTGACCCTCCCTCAAAGCCTGTCCAACACTGACAAAGCACAAGTCAGGAGTGATGTGGAGATGCCGGCGTTGGACTGGGGTGAGCACAGTAAGAAGTCTTACAACACCAGGTTAAAGTCCAACAGGTTTGTTTCAAACACTAGCTTTCGGAGCACTGCTCCTTCCTCAGGTGAATGAAGAGGGGGATTCACCTGAGGAAGGAGCAGTGCTCCGAAAGCTAGATTCAAAAACAAACCTGTTGGACTTTAACCTGGTGTTGTAAGACTTCTTAGTGCGCTCACCCCAACGCCAGCATCTCCACATCATAGAAGGATAAGGGCAGCAGATGCACGGGAACATTACCATGTGCAAATTTCCCACCAAGTCACTCACCATCCTGACTTGGAAATATATCGGCCGTTCCTTCACTTTTGCTGGGTCAAAATCCTGGAACTCGCTCCTTAACAGCACTGTGAGTATACCTACACCACATGGACTGCAGCGGTTCAAGCAGGCAACTCACCACCACCATCTGAAGGGCAATTAGGGATAGGCAATAAATGCTGGCCTCGTCAGCAACAGTCACATCATGTGAAAGAATATTTTTTTAAATCTGGGATAGGGCTTTTTACATCAATCTGACAGGGTAGTTGGGGCCTAGGCTCAGCATCTCATCGGAAAGACAGGACCTCCGACGACAACCAATTGGTACTCAGCAGCACTACCTCAGAACCAAAGCGAGTAATTGCAATGAAAATCCGGATCAGTTGTGGTCGAGTTGAACGTTGGAACAGGCTATAAATGGCCTCTTCATGTTCCTGTATTCCCATAGTACTGCACTACAGTGCCAATTTAGATTGTGTGTCCAAAGTCTCGAGTGGGATTATGAACTCTCAAACTGAAATGTCTGAAGCTAAGAGTTTCAGTCAGCTAACATTTCACCAGTTTTCTTCTACCCATGTGCTGCAGTCCCAACAATGCTTCATTCCCCATGAGTACCACTATATTAGAGTTGGCAACCCCTCCAGTTATTTTTTTGGGGGGGGGGGGGGGGGGTATGCGGTGGTCCCTTGGCAATTCTTCATTCCCCCCTGTTTAACTCGTGGGACTTTGTATCAACAGAACCAATTTGTTGTTGTCTTCGTCTAGCTCATTTGCTGGGGTGATTTTACTGAGGATCTCACAAATTAAACATGAGCGGCCTTAGTGCCTCGTTGTCGCTTCCAATTAGTGCATTGTTGAGCTGCACAATAGCATCACTGTAGCGAGCGCAGTGGGGGCTTTCTGTGCTTCCCTTGTGTACTGCGGGCAGTCAAGATTCATTTGGTGGGGTTGGGAGGAGGGGTGCGGGTGGAGAGGAGAGGAGGCAGCAGAGAGATCCCACAACAGGGACATGAAATGCCATCAGGAAATCGAAGCAGCTGCAATGTAGTGCAAGGTCCTGGCCCTGTGAAAGCTTGGAGTGGAAGCCTCCCATTCAAGCCCTCCCTCACTGCACAAAGAGACTCGAGGGGGGTTTGGATGTAATTAGTCAATTCAGCAGTGGACAGAATGCTGCTTGCCTCATTCCAATGGAACCGTATTTTCAAAAGACAAGTACTTGCTGTTATTTTAAAGCTTAAAGGACACAGATTCCTCCCCCCACCCCCAACTCTATTCCTTCAATATCCGTGAACTATTTTGTTTTAGTCTAGTAGCAAAAAATTTGTTTTATAAATGAGGCCCTACTCATAAACGCACAAAAGAAGTTCTCTCCTATTTTACAAATAAATTTATCTAACAAAGGAAAAATGTGCACGGCCCTGGGGAAAGAGAAGGGGGAGGCAATGGGGACTGATTGGATAGCTCTTTCAAAGAGCCTGTGCAGGTGTGATGGGCCGAATGGCCACCTGTAACATTCCACGACGTTATTAAAAAGGATGAGTGTCAAATATATGAAGACCTTTCAACTGTTGGAAGTCATGTATCGCAGATGGATTTACAGTTACTACGTCAAGTACCATTTGATTGCACAGAATTTCATGACTTTTCAGGGATGACGTTTCATAATTTCAAACACATTTTCCTTGAAATTTGGAAAAATGCAGAAAATCCAGAACACACAATGGTGCAGCAATTCCCTATAATCAAGATCACTAGGTTTATGAGCAGAATTCCATGTTTATCATGGGAGTATTCTGAGAATTTCACTGCTGATTTGAGATTCCGGTCCCACGACACTGACCATTCCTGCTTAAAGCTGCAAATTAGTGGCCTTACTCTTGCAATGAATGTTTTGTATATTTCCCAAATCAGTAATGATTTGATGAGGCAATCCTTCGCCTGTTCTGGTGTTCATTTCTCAAGTTTAAAATTGCACATCCCCATGTTCAAAGTACTCCGTGGCTGGCCTTGCCTTTTTCCCGATCTCCTTTCAGCCTTACAGCCCTCCGTGAACTCTGCACTTCATACAATTCTGGCCTCTTGCGCCTCCCTGATTTCCTTCTCATCCCCATTGGTGGCCGTGCTTTCAGCTGTCCAGGCTCTGAGCTCTGGAATTCCTTCTCTGTCTATCTTTCATAATAACGATCTTTATTAGTTCACAAGTAGGCTTACGTTAACACTTTAAGACGCTCCTGAAAATCTTCCTTTAAGACGCTCCTGAAAATCTATCTCTCAGACCACGCTTTTGGTCACCTGTTCTGATTTCACCATGTTGTCAGTCTTTGTCTGATAATGCTTCTGCTTTTAATTACCTTTTTTTTAAATTTAAAGTACCCAATTCTTTTTTTTTTCCAATTAAGGGGCAATTTAGCATGGCCAATCCTTGCACATCTTTGGGCTTGTGGGAGTGAGACCCACGCAGACATGGGGAGAATGTGCAAACTCCACACGGACAGTGACCCGGAGACCGGGATCAAACCTGGGTCCTTGGCGCTGTGAGACAGCAGTACTAACCACTGCGCCACCGTGCCTCCCGCTAATCTACTGTGAAGCCCTTGGGAAACTTGACTATGAATGGCACTATAGAAATGCAAATTACTGTTAGTCCAGACTTCACGGCACTATGCACGATGGCACAGTGGTTAGCACTGCTGCCTCACCGCATCAGGGACCCGGGTTCAATAACGGACTTGGGTGACTCCATGCACATGTTCCCCCAATGTCTGCCTGGGTTTCCCCCAGGTGCTCCAGTTTCCTCCCACAGTCGAAAGATGTGCAGGTTAGGTGGATTGGCCATGCTAAATTGCTGCTTAAACTGCTTAGTGTCTAAAGGTATGCAGATTAGCTGGGGTTACGGCACCAGGATGGAGCAGTGGGCCTAGGTAGGGTCAGTGCAGACTTGATGGGCCAAATGGTCTCCTTCTGCACTCTTAGCAATTCTATGGTTCCTCCAACACCACACATTGTCTCTCATTTTCTTGGCCATTGCCTGAACTTTGGAGCGTTGGTCTGAGACAGTGTCATACACCCACTTTGAAACAGCCTGCTGTTTACCTGCCTTTGAAAGACAGCTGCAATGCCAACTGTCTGGGATTGCCTGCCAATAGTATTGCAGCAGCCCTTCCAGACCATGTACATGTCCTGGAACTGATTATACAATGGGAATGTAACGATTTAGAGCAGCGAGTTCCCGCTGTTTTAAACCAGAATGAAGCCTGGACATTCTAGCAGCAGCCGTGAAAGGGGGCCCAAGAAAATTAAATTACATTTAGCTTTTTAAAAATAAATTTAGAGTCCCCAATTATTTTTTTTCCAATTTAGCGTGGCCAGTTCACCTAACCTGCACATATTTGGGTTATCGGGGTGAAACCCACGCAGACAGGGGAAGAATGTGAAAACTCCACACGGACAGTGACCTGGGGCCGGGATTCGAACCCAGGTCCTCAGCACCACAGTCCCAGTGCTATCCACTGCGCCACATGCCGCCCCTACATTTAGCTTTTTAACACCATTTTACACATTAGAAATGTCACATTAGGGCAGCAGGGTGGCGCAGTGGGTTAGCCCTGCTGCCTCACAGCACCGAGGTTCCAGGTTCGATCCAGGCTCTGGGTCACTGTCCACGTGGAGTTTGCACATTCTCCCCGTGTCAATGAGTAGGAAAAAGAGAAAAAAAGAAATATCACATTAAAACAAATAGTAAGCATTCTTTTACACAATGTTTATTTGGGATTGTCTGCTATTGTAAACAGGAATGTGATGTCGGGGGTGGGGGGGGGCAGAAAAAGAAACCCTTGCATTTATTCATAGAGCCTTTCATGACCTCAGGTGCAGGGGACATCCAAACGCTTTGCAGCCAGTTAAGAACTCCTATTGAAGTTTTGTCACTGTTCTGCTGTAGCAGAACGCAGCAGCCAGTTTGTAAGCAGAAAGCTCCTGTAAACAGTGATGTGATAATGACCAGATAAATGTTTTTGGTGATGTCTGTTGCACTTCATTATGCCAGGGCACTTGGCATGGGATCTTTTCCATCCACCAGATAGGGCAGACGAGAACCTTGAAGGTCTCGCACAACAGTGCAGCGACTTCAGTACTACGCTGGAGGGTCAGCATTACATTAAATGCCCCAGTCTCTTGGATCCATACACTGTTATCTTGGAGGCAAGCTATCCATAGGCCACAACATACACCTAAATTACAGATATACATAATAAATACAATCGTTTGGGGCAACACGGTGGCTCAGTGGTTAGCACTGGGACCACGGCGCTGAGGACCCAGGTTCGAATCCTGGCCCTGGTTCACTGTCCGTGTGGAATTTGCACATTCTCCTCGTGTCTGCATGGGATTCACCCCCATAACCCAAAAGATGTGCAGGTTAGGTGGATTGGCCACGCTAAATTGCCGCTTAATTGGAAAAAAAAATAATTGGGGACTCTAAATTAAAAAAAAATAAATACAATTGTTTTATGGCTTTACAGCAGTGATTTCCAAAGTTGGAGACACTGTGGTGAGTTGCAATTTTCTTTTGGAATCATTACGTGAAAAGTTATTACTTAACGAGAAACATGTTGTTTTCTGCATGTTGACTTTGATTAGACCTATTGCAGATATATCACTGAACTACTACCGGCTGTCCTACAAACCTCGCCACTTTCTCCAATATCCCTCTTTTGGCCTCCCTTTCAAACTCTACACCAGCCCACCCTTGCATTTAGCAAGAGGTACTCAATGGGGGAAGATTTGAACTTTAACCGGTCTTCCTACTCATTGACTTGGACATCAGGTAGGTGGTATTGTGGGCCGGGTTTTTGCCGCGCGATAAACTTTAAAATCTACTCCAGCGTGAGGACATCACAGGAACCAGAGAGATGCAAGGAATAAGCCCAAATGTAACTACTCATGGTACATTGAGACACTATAAAATTGTTGAATGTTGTGATTATTTTGTTGCTGGTTTTTGCAGTGTGCGCTTCAAGGTGAAGGGCAGTAGGTGCAAGGCAACAGTGTCTCAACCCAGGTTCCCCTCCAATCACACACATCCTGAATTTGACATGTAACACTGTTCCTTCATTGTCCCTGGAGCAAAAAACCCTCTCTGACAGCATTGCAGGAGTACGTACATCACACAAGCTACAACAGTTCCAGTGGGTAATTAGGAATGGGCAATAAATGCAGCCCTTGCCAGCGATGCCCAGAAACCCAATGATGAACTTTGAAAGAGCTACAGTAAGTCAGCACTGGGAAATCTAGTATAGTACAGAGCATGAGGATTCAGCATCAGCTCTCTTCGATTAAGGTAGCTCAAACCTGTTGCAGAATAAAAATGCTTGAAATATCAAGTTTCTTTTCCACTGCAACTTCCCGATTACCAAAAGTTATAAATAAGGCAAATGGTGATAAATTATTTCCACTGATTAACAAAATAGTAAAAAAAATAAAACAAATCACATAAACAAAGATGTGCAGGTTAAGTGGATTGGTTATGATAAAATTGCCCCTTAGAGTTCAAAGATGTGCAGGTTAGGTGGGATTATGTTGATAGGGTGGGGGAGTAGACCTAGGTAGTTTGCTCTTTCAGTGAACTGGTGCAGACTCACCCTCCTTCTGCACTGTAGGAATTCCATGGTTCTACAGAGCTTTGCAGAGATTGGGATTTGGCTGTAAATTCTGGAATTCCTTCCTGAACCTCTTCCTTCCCCCCCCCCCCCCCCCCCCCCCCCCCCCCCCCCCCTCCCCCAGTCTCTCTCCTCCTTGAAGGCTCCTCAAAGGCTCCTATCTCTTTGACTACGCTTTTCATCGGCTGCTGAGTATCCCCTTACATGGCTGGATGGCAATTTCTGTCTGACATCATTCCTTGGGATGTTCGACTACGCTAAAGATACTGTGTTAATGCAAGTTTTTGTTGCTAGACTGTGAAATTCCTTTGTTAAAGCGAAGCTCATAAATTCTGCAAAAGGGAAATAGTTGTGTCAAAAAGAGGAATGTTAAAGAACACAGAGCAAGAAAGAGATCTGACTAGGTGAGGAGATAAGCAAATATATGTGATGGACCAGATGGCGTGTTTCTGTGCTGAAATACTTTATCTTTTGGATGTTCTCCAACGACATACCTTGACCCTAAGTTCCCCATTGCTACAAGGTGACCTTTAACTATTTGCATAGAGCTTTATTGACTGGGCCAGGTTGCTGTATCTGGCTCCTGTGGTGAGCGTACGGACGATAGGACAACATCGGACTATTTTAGACTGCACCAGGGGACGAGACAGGAATGCCCCCTCTCCCCACTGTTGTTCGCGCTAGCTATAGAGCCGTTGGCAATTGCTCTGAGAGCCTCAAGGGGCTGGAAGGGGCTAGTCCGGGGGAGGGGGGGGGGGTGTTGCGGTGGAGCACAGAGTCTCGCTCTATGCAGACGACTTGCTTCTGTATGTATCGGACCCAATAGAGGGGATGGAAGAAATCATGAGGATTCTAGGGGAATTTGGCTGGTTTTCGGGGTATAGGCTAAATATGGGGAAAAGTGAGATGCTTGCAGTCCAGGCGAGGGGACAGGAGAGGCGATCGGGGAGCTGCTGTTTAGATTAGTAGGGGGAAGCTTTAGGTACCTAGGTATTCAAGTGGCGCGGGAATGGGACCGGCTGCATAAATTAAATCTGGCCCGGCTACTAAACCAAATGAAGGGCGATTTTTCGGAGGTGGGACGTGCTTCCGTTGTCACTGGCTGGGAGTGTGCAGACGGTGAAGATGACGGTCCTCCCGAGATTCCTGTTTGTATTTCAGTGTCACCCCATCTTTATTCCATGGTCCTTTTTTAAACGGGTCAACAAAGTGATCACTGGCTTTGTTTGGGCGGGCAAGACCCCGCGAGTAAGGAAGGTAATGCTTGAGTGGAGTTGGGGAGCGGTCGGGCTGGCACTGCCAAATTTTAGTAACTATTACTGGGCGGCGAATATAGCCATGATCAGGAAGTGGGTGGTGGGGGAGGGGTCGGCATGGGAGCGTATGGAGGCGGGTTCATGCAAGGGCACCAGTCTGGGGACGTTGGTAACTGCGCCTCTGCCATTCCCGCCGGCACGGTTCTCATCCAGCCCCATGGTGGTGGCGATCCTGAGAGTCTGGGGGCAATGGAGGAGACAGGTGGGAGCAGAGGGAGCATTGGTCTGGTCCCCAATCTGTAATAATCACCAGTATGGATGGGGGGTTCTGGATATGGTGGGGAGCAGGGATTGAAAGGATGGGGGACATGTTCATAGAGGGGAGCTTTCCGAGTACGAGGGTGCTGGAGGAGAAGTTTGGGTTGGCGAGGGGTAACAAATTCAGGTACCTGCAGGTGCGGGACTTCCTACGTAAACAGATGTCAACCTTCCCGTTCCTACACCTAAGGGGGATTCAGGACAGGGCAGTTTCCAGAGGGTGGGTAGGAGAAGGGAGCATCTTTGATATTTACAAGGAACTTATGGGGTCAGAGGAGATGCAGACAGAGGAGTTGAAGTGCAAGTGGCAGGAGGAGCTGGGAGGAGAGATAGAGGATGGTCTATGGGCAGACGCGTTGAGTAGAGTTAACGCATCCGCAACATGTGCCAGGCTCAGCCTGATACAATTCAAGGCCATTCACCGGGCTCACATGACAGTGGCCCGGATGAGCAGATTCTTTGGGGTGGAAGACAGGTGTGCAAAATGTGCGGGAGGACCAGCGATCCATGTCCACATGTTCTGGGCATGTCCGAAGCTTAGGGGATTTTGGCAGGGGTTTGCTGATGTCATGTTCACGATGTTAAAAACAAGGGTGGCACTGAGTCCAGAGTTGGCGATTTTCGGGGTGTCGGAAGACCCAGGAATTCAGGAGGGGAAAGAGGCAGACGTACTAGCCTTTGCTTCCCTGGTAGCCCGGAGACGGATACTATTATCTTGGAGGGACTCAAAGCCCCCAAAGTTGGAGACCTGGCTATCGGACATGGCTAACTTTCTCTGTTTGGAGAAAATCAAGTTCGCCTTGAGAGGGTCAATGTTAGGGTTCACCCGGAGGTGGCAGCCGTTCGTCAACTTCTTCGCGGAAAATTAATCGTCAGCAGAAGGGGGGGAGGGTTAGTTTAGCTGAGAGTAGGGGGTTAATAAAGGTGGGACCTGTAAGGAAGGGAGACGGCTTTTGCACTATGTTTATAGTTTCATGTACATTGTTTATTTTGTTGTCGTTACAATACCAAAAATACCTCAATAAAATGTTTATTTAAAAAAAACTATTTCATGGAAATCCTCCCCTTTGGTCTCCCTGAGTAAGATTGCTAATTTATACATAATTTTCATCCGGCAATTTTTTGGTCAGGGTTTGGTAACCATTAGGAACTGGGTTGAGGTTGCCCAAAATTCATTTTGTATAAGGCTGGTTCAGAAAGATGACATTCATCTCATTGATCTGGCCTGCAACTGGATCCCAGGACTCAAAGAGTGAAAGGCACTGAGGTAAACGGGGCTCAATGGGGAAAACTGTAATCTCCTGAACCAGAACATTGTGGATTCACCTTCCATTACAGAAACTTGAGCACAAGATCTTGGCTCCTAGATGTGTTGAAGGTGCAATCGATCCGATGCAATGTTAAATCTGCCCTCAGAGATGGATGTACAAGATCCCACAGTGCTATTATAAGGAAGAGCAGGAGAGCTCTCACCTCTCTTTGAGACATTTGGCATCAATTGCACCCTTTGTAGTTTCATGGGAGCAAACACCTTGAGCTGAAAGCAGGCCCCAGGTAGGGGCTTGAACCCTGGACCCTCTGATTATAAGTCTGATGCTCTACCGACTGAGCTACCCTGAAGGGGTTAGGGGTATTCTCCCCACAGCCCAGGTCAATGGTTATTCCTCAATTAGCATCACTAAAAACAGATTTGATAATCATCATTGCTGTTTGTAGAACCTTGTTTTGCACGAGATAGCTGGCGTGTTCCCTACATCACATCACTGGCCAATCCTGAGATGGTGAAAGGGACTATATAAATTGGAGTTCTTTCTTTTACTAATGTGGAGCATCTCTAATATTCTCCCTTCCAAAGAACCCAACGTACTCGTCTAGTCTGCTGCCTCTTGGCGCCGAGGACACTGGTTCGATCCTGGCCCCGGGTCACTGTCCGTGTGGAGTTTGCACATTCTCCCCGTGTCTGTGTGGGTTTCAGCCCCATACCCCAAAGATGTGCAGGGTAGGTGGATTGGTCAGGCTAAATTGCCCTTTAATTGGAAAGAAATAATTGGGTACTCTTAAAAACAAAATTCATTTTTTGAGTACCCAATTCATTTTTTTTCCAATTCAGGGGCAATTTACCGCGGCCAATCCACCCACTCTGCACGTCTTTGGGTTGTGGGGGTGAGACCCACGCAGACACGGGGAATGTGCAAACTCCACATGGACAGTGATCCAGAGCTGGGATAGAACCTGGGACCTCGGCACCGTAAGGCTGCAGTGCTTTTTTTTAAAATTTAAAGTACCTAATTCATTTTTTCCAATTAAGGGGCAATTTAGCGTGGCCAATCCACCTAACCTGCACATCTTTGGGTTATGGGGGCGAAACCCACGGAAACACGGGGAGAATGTGCAAACTACACATGGACAGTGACCCAGGGCTGGGATCGAACCGTGCTGCCTCGGGTACTCTAAATTTTACAAACAAAATGTTTTTAATAACTTACTTGTCTACTCTGAACACTATAACTGTGAAGTGCTGTACCTAGCAATACACATTTCAGAACCCTATGATGCATTGTGTAAGATATCACTGCTTTTTTAAATGATTTTTTTTTTAATAGAGCCAGTGGTTCTGAATGCTGGATGCATTTGGTTGCCTGAGAAAGCAAAGAGACGGTTGATTGTGCCACGATACCCTCTGCCTTCATACTGATGACAACGCCCCTTTGAGAGATTACATTAATAAATCATTCACATAGGATTACACATAACTGAACTTTGTGCTGAGCTATGGTGTAAAAGGTAAACAGTAGGTCGATTGCTCTCTGCTGGCTCTCCCGATTCTATGAGGCGAGAGGTAACACACCTAAGTGTGAAAAACAAGGATGCCATAGGTTAACAGCAGGGTCTGTATCTATTAGGAGTTGCCAATCTGCCAAGGATGTCCTGGTGTCTTCAGGAATTGAACATTAATCACCAGGACAGTACTACGAGCAACCCTGGAGAAAAATCATAGGATCATTAAAACAGTGGAATTTTTTTCCTCCATTATCCTTGAACGTTTTTCTTAGTTCCAGAAATATTGGGATTCCACATTCTCCCTGTGTCTGCGTGGATCTCACCCCCACAACACAAAGATGTGCAGATTAGGTGAATTGGCCATGCTAAATTGCACCTAAATTGGAAATTTAAAAAAAAATGTTTTTAACAAAATAAAATATTGGGATTTGAGTATGAAGGTTCTTTGGCTGGGCGAGGCAGGAGATAGTACAATTCTAGGAAAGGATCCAACCAGAGTTGGCAACACTAATGTTTTCCGATGGGTTAGATTGCTGCCTGTCATTCGATCTGCCCTTACGCATACACATGTGTACATGGATGTACCAGAAACCCATGGTACACAAAAACTGCTATAGCTAAAGAAAGGCTCGAAGAGTGGCCCTTTCTGTTAGAGGAATGGTAGTGGTGTTAAAGCTTCAGGGACCCACAAGTATATATTTGCTGTTCTTTCCTTTCTGAATTTGGAAGGGGACTACAGGAGGGGAAGGAGGGGGTGCCCCCTCCCCACTCAGCTTTTCCTACGAGAGGGTGGTGGGAATCTGGGGCGCGATTCTCCCAAAGGGAGACTAAGTGCCGACGCCGGAGTGAAAACCGGAGTGTTTCACTCCGGCGTCGGAGGCCGCTCCTCGCCCCCTATTCTCCCACCCCCTGGGGGCTAGGAGCAGCGGCGCATCAATTTTGCACGCCGGGCCTTGGCGCCCACGTCAAAGCGGCGCCACCTGAATGATGCGGCCGGCGGCGCCTAAATGATGTCACCCGCGCATGCGCAGGTTGGCCGGCACCAACCCCCGCGTGTGTGGTTGCGTCCTCTCCTCCGCTGCCCCGCAAGACATGGAGGATTGATCTTGCGGGGCGGCAGAGGGAAAAGAGTGCGTCTTTGAGAGACGCTGGCCTGACGATCGGTGTGCACCGATCGCGGGCGAGACCCCTCCTGAGCACCCCCCTGGTGCTCGATCCTCCCCCCCCCCACAGGCCCCACACACAGTGGTCGTGCGCTGTTCACGCCGGCAGCGACCAGGTGTGGTTGGCGCCGGCGTGAGCCGGTCAGATTAGGCAGGCCGCTCGGCTGGAGCGACACGCCGTTTTGGGGGGGGTGGTGGGAGAATCGCGTGCGGGTGCCAGGGCGGCATGGCGTGAATCGCCCGTCACTCCCGCAATTCTCCCACCCGGCATGGGGGTCGGAGAATCGCGCCCCTGGAACTCACTATCTGAAAGGGTGGTAGAGGCAGGAACATTCAAAAAAACACTTTTGGCTACGGACCAAGTGCTGGAAAAATGGGATTACGTTAGGAGCTTGGTGGCTGACGCAGACATGATGGGCCAAAGGACCTCTTTTTGTGCTGTGTAACTATGACTCTATGACCCTTTCATGTCCTACTCATCCCACCTATCCTGTACAGAAAGTTCCAGGTGATACCAGCCCAGTTTACGTAGCTTATCCTCCGGTTTAAGCCCCCCGTATCAATTGATTGATATTTATTGTCATATGTACCGAAGTACAGTGAAAAGTATTTTTCTGTGACCAAAGGAACATACACAGTACATACATAGTAGACAAAAGAATAATCAACAGAGTACATCGACAGTGGTGCATCAATAAATAGTGTTTGGTTACAGTGTAGAACAAGGCCAAACGAGCAGCATGAATAGTGTTCTTAGAGGGAACAGGTCAGTCCAAGGGATAGTCGTTGTGGAGTCAAATAACTGTGGGGAAGAAGCTGTTCCTGTATCTGGATATGCAGGTCTTCAGACTTCTGTATCTTCTGCCTTTAAAAAAATATTTTAGAGTACCCAATTATATATATTTTTTCCAATTAAGGGGCAATTTAGTGTGGCCAATCCACCTAACCTGCAGATCTTTGGATTGCAGGGGTGAAACCCACACAGACATGGGGAGAATGTGCAAACTCCACACGGACAGTGACCCAGGACCGGGATTTGAACCCAGGTCCTCAGCGCCGCAGTCCCAGTGCTATCCACTGCGCCACATGCCACCCTGTATCTTCTTCCTGATGGAAGGGTCTGGAAGTGGGCAAAGCTGTACGCCTTTCTGAGGCAGCGCGAGGTGTGTACAGAATCAATGTGAGGATGGCAAGCTTGTGTGATGCGTTGGGCTGAGTTCACCACACTCTGTAGTTTCTTGCAATCTTTTTTTAAAAATATAAATTTAGAGTACCCAATTCATTTTTTTCCAATTAAGGGGCAATTTAGCGTGTTCAATCCACCTACCTTGCTCATCTTTGGGTTGTGAGGGCAAAACCCACACAAAAATGAGGAGAATGTGCAAACTCCACACGGACAGTGACCCAGAGCCGGGATCAAACCTGAGATCTTGGCGCCGTGAGGCAACAGGGCTAACCCACTGCGCCACCGTGCTGCCCCAGTTTCTTACGATCCTGGGCCAAGCAGTTGCCATACCAGGCTGTGATGCAGCCAGATAGGATGCTATCTATGGCACATATGTAGACGTTTGTGAGAGTCGATGCAGACGTGCCGAATTTCTTTAGCTTCCCTAGGAAGTAGAGACGCACAGACTATTGATGATGGTGACCCCCAGGAACGTAAAGCAATTGACCATCTTTATCAATCTGTTGAATCTGTATTATACCTTATCCAAGGACAGTATATCCTTGGGGTGGTACCCAAAACTAAATACATAGACATGGACTCATAACAGTCAAGTTATGGATATGACTTGTGCTTTCTGGTGATCCATTTAAGAACACAGTCCTACTTTTTAAATGGAGTACGCACCATTAATTTCTTGCTGACTCAGCCTAAACCAAAAACGTTCAAAGGCATTAACTGAGCTTCCATCTATTGGTTGTGGATTAAATATTAGCCATAATATTGGGGATAACTCTCCTGATCTTCATTGAAGTTTCACAGGCACATGAGAGGATAGCTGTGGCCTTAGTTCACCATTGCAACTGAAAACAGCAATTCCAATAGCATCGCAGTCCCTCAGTGTACACTGGAGTGACAGTCTATATATTGAATCCATGAACCTGGCGAAAGTACTACCCACTGTACCAAAGTGGACAACCTAAGGTGAAAAAAATATGATCAAACAATCTTGGGGAGTACAGAACCAGAAATATGTGCCTGGTACAAATTGGATCAGTGCCCGAGCACAATGTAAGACCATCAGAAATAGAAACAGGAGTAGGCCATTCGACCCTTCAAACCTGCTATGCCTTTTGATATGATTATGGTGATCCCTGACTGTGCTGCGAATATTAAGCCAATCCTCAGTGCTGTGCTATAGACTTACTGAATGGATGACAACAACTTGGATTTACAAAACACCTTTAAGATCCCACGGCGCTTGCTTCACAGGAGCAAAAACCTGATATCAAACCACATAAGGAGGTATTAGGAATGTGACCACATTCTGGGTTAAAGAGGTCAAAGAGGAGTTTCTGAAATGAAGAGAGAGTTGTGGGGATGCGGGAAAGGCTTAGGGAGGGAGAGAGGCCGCTGTCAGAAGGTTTGAGGTGGCTAAAACTGAGGTCGAACTGAACCAGTTAAACATACTAAACGATTACTTCCAGAGATATTTACTCAAGAAGACGCCACTGAGAGGCCACCAATTATAGGTAATTCGCCAAGTAAATTTAACAATATCAACATTACTTGAACAAAGGCCCTAGACAGTCAAGAGAAGGTCAAAACAAATAACCATCCAGGGATTTATGTACTTGGGGGTGCTAAATGAAACTGGAGACTAAATTGACTGAGTGCTGATGGTTATCATGAGAGAGTCAATGCAGACAGGGGAGATCAAATGAATCCTATCTTTTTTTATTTAAAAAATGGTGACGACACAAACCTGGGTAACCATAGGCCCTAGAATGTTGATTAAGCTTGTCAAACATTGATGGTTGCCATAAAAGCTGCAGCAGTTTAAATTTTATACATAGTGGCTTAAAGTACAAAGTAACAAGATAACGATAAAGGTGTCGGCTGGGTAGCTTCTTTGTCAGAAAGTTGTGAAGTCAAGTCTCACTCTAGAAACTTGAGCTTAAAACCTAGGCGGACACTCCCAATGCTGTACTGAGGGGTTGGCTGTGTTTCAGATGAGATGTTAAACTAAAATTCTTGTCTGTTCTCTAGTATAGATGTAAAAGGCCCCGTGGGTCTACTTCAAAGAAAGGCAGCGGAGTGCTCTCCAGTGTCCTGGCCAATATTTATCCCCCATCCAACATTACTAAAATCAGATGATTCCGGAGGGTGCCAAACCCTCCAGGACTGGCCTGGAGTCCCTCAGGAATTGATAATAACATTAATCTTTATTGTCACAAGTAGGCTTACATTAACACTACAATGAAGTTACTGTAAAAATCCCCTAGTCGCCACATTCCAGCGCCTCTTCGGGTACACAGAGGGAGAATTCAGAAATTCCAAAATACCTAACAAGCACATCTTTCGGGACTTGTCGGAGGAAACCGAAGCACCTGGAGGAAACCCACGCAGACACTGGTTGAACACGCAGACTCTGCACAGACAGTGATCCAAGCCGGGAATCGAATCTTGGACCCTGGAGCTGTGAAGCAACACTGAAGATTGAAGATCATTCTCCAGCATACTGCTGTCTGTAATCCTGGAGAAAATTCATCGCACATTAAGAAAGATTGTGTTTTATTTTGTTTGAACATTTCTTTTTTCCATATCCAAAAGTATTACAAATGGTGGTTGGGGGGGGGAGGGGAGGCTGTCTGGCTTCTGGCTGGTAGCCATGCATCATCCAATTGGGTAATGAGTCTTTTTGCTTTCCAATTGGTATCTGAAGGCCGTGCGTCACAAGGGTGGGATGTGGTGACTGATGAATAGGGGCAGGTTATGTGATGAAACCTCCAGGACTAAATTTAATCGCAGTTGGCAACCCTAATCATTGGGCCGTTATAACATTGCTGTTTATGGGAGCTTACTGTACACAAATCAGCAGCTGTACCACCTACGTTAGACAGTGATTGCACTCCAAAAACACATCATTGGCTGCAAAGCACTTTGGGATCGGATGAAGCTACAAAAGTCTCTATATAAATGCTGTGCTGCGCTGATAAATATTGATGGCTCTATGACTAAATAAGCAGAAACAGCACATTATGTAGCTTTGCTTCAGAAGGAGATGATTTGACTAAAGGAACCATCCAGGACATCTTGAGCAATTGGCACGTGTAGTTGATAGTGGAAAACCCCATGAGATAGGAGTGAATTTTCACTCCATCCATTTTGACACTCCAATTTTGCCTATGCAAAGTTGGAGGGTAAGGCACCTCAAGGAAATTCACCACAATGGTGCTATTGGTCTTCTCAAAGCTCTCAATAAAGTACCACATAAAAGTTCCACTAATAATATTGATAGGAGATTCGTTGAAAGAGAAAGCAGGGGCAGCATGGTGGTACAGTGGGCAGCACTGCAGCCTCACGGCGCTGAGGTCCCAGGTTCGATCCCGGCTCTGGGTCACTGTCCATGTGGAGTTTGCACATTCTCCCCATGTTTGTGTGGGTTTCACCCCCACAACCCAAAGGTTTTTAAAAAATAAGTTTAGTGTACCCAATTAAATTTTTCCAATTAAGGGGGCAATTTAGCGTGGCCGATCCACCTAGCCTGGTAGTGTTGTCACTGGACTAGTAATCTAGAGACCCAGGACAAGATGTAGGGACCTGGGATCAAATCCCACCATGGCAGTTGGTGAAATTTGAGTTCAGTAAAAAAAACATCTGGAATTAAAAGTCTAATGATGAAGATTGTTGCAAAAACCCATCTGAAATCTTGCCACCCCTTATTTATATGCTGAGGAATCTTGATGAGGGACTTGAACCCACAATCTTCTAACTCACAGTAAAGAGCCATGGCTGACACAGGGGCAAATCAGGGCTGCAAATGTACTCTCTTTCCACTCTGCAGGAGATCATACTCTAAATCTTCCTCAGTAATCTGGATTCAGAGAGGTGACGGAAATGGACTGCAAAGTCTTTTTTAATAAATTTAGTATACCCAATACATTTTTTCCAATTAAGGGGCAATTTAGCGTGGCCAATCCACCTAGCCTGCACATCTTTGGGTTGTGGGAGTGATGCACCATCAATTGGACTCGAGTCGTAGTGAAGTTCCAAACAACAGGCTTGTGGTCGTACAGAGAAAGGCCGACTGCCAGCCAACACGAGCTCTTATACCCTGCCTTGTAGGCGGAGCTACCAACCTCTCAGCCAATCAGTGGGGAGTCACATGACCAGCCACAACCAATTGGCAGAGAGGCACATGACTTGCCTGGGCGAATGGGAAGCGAGGCTGCTGTACCAATGGCAGCTTGGTTCTCCGGTAATATGATCTCTCTAGCCATACTACCACAGTCAGCCCTTGTGGAGAAAGAAGTGGGGGGGGTGGGAAGGAGTGGCGGGAGAGACGGGGGGGGGGGGGGGGTGTATGGCCCATAAAACTGTAGTATGACTAGAGACCTTCTCAGGTAGTACCGAGGTAACTATGGCTGCCCACTGGCCCGTGACGAACATGCAAGAAAACAACAATAACCATAGTAATAATAATAAAAACATCTGCATGGAACATGTGCAGAACATGAAAATCCATAAGGTCCATCAAATTGACTCGATCAGCCGGATGGGTGCTTTCGGTGTCCTGCCGGAACTGCGCAGTGGCGCCGGTGACGTTGGAGCGGTGGTCATCCGTGACTCAGGGAGCTGTGGTCGTGGTCCTGTCGGAGTTGGTGGTGGCCGGGGGAAGGGGTTCCTGTGCGCTGGGTTGCGGGGGCGCCGGGGGCAGTCGGAACTGGGGAGAGGGTGTTGGTGTTGGGGGGTGTGGCCGCACTCCGGCGGGTGCCAGGTCCCGAAGGGAGACCGTGTCCTGTCATCCGTCGGGATACTCCACGTACGCGTACTGCGGGTTCGCATGGAGTAACTGGACTCTCTCAACCAACGGGTCGGACTTGTGCACCCGCACGTGCTTCCGGAGCAGGATGGGCCCGGGGATGGCCAGTCAGGTTGGGAGCGGGGATCCTGAGGACGACTTCCTGGGAAAAACAAGAAGACGTTCGTGGGGGGTTTGATTCGTGGCAGTACAGAGGAGAGACTGAATAGAGTGAAGGGCTTCTGGGAGGACCTCTTGCCAGTGGGAGACTGGGAGACACCTGGACCGCAGGGCCAGCAGGACGGTCTTCCAGACCGTACCGTTCTCCCTCTCGACCTGACCGTTACCCCGGTGGTTATAACTGGTCGTCCTGCTAGAGGCGATGCCCCTGCTGAGCAGGAATTGAAGCAGTTCATCACTCATAAAGGAGGACCCCCGGTCGCTGTGGATGTACGCGGGGTAACCGAACAGGGAGAAAATGGAGTGGAGGGCTTTGATGACAGTTGAAGTGGTCATGTCGGGGCAGGGGATGGCAAAAGGGAAGCGGGAGTACTTGTCAATCACATTTAAAAAGTATATGTTACGGTTGTTGGAGGGGAGGGGTCCCTTGAAGTCCATGCTGAGACGTTCAAAGGGGCGGGAAGCCTTTATCAGATGCGCCTGCTCGGGGTGGTAAAAGTGCGGTTTGCACTCTGCGCAAATGTGGCAATGCCTGGTCACGGTCCTGACCCCTTCGATGGAGTAGGGCAGGTTGCGGGTCTTAATGAAATTAAAGAAGCGAGTTACCCCTGGATGGCAGAGGTCCGCGTGGAGGGTACGGAGGCGGTCTATCTGCGCGTTGGCGCAGGTACCGTGGGACAGGGCATCAGAAGGCTCGTTGAGATTCCCAGGACGATACAAGATATCGTAGTTGTACGTGGACAACTCGATCCGCCACCGCAAGATCTTGTCGTTCTTGATCTTGCTCCTCTGTGCATTATCGAACATGAAAGCTACTGACCGTTGGTCTGTGAGGAGGCTAAACCTCCTGCCGGCTAGATAGTGCTTCCAATGTCGCACAGCTTCGACTATGGCCTGTGCCTCCTTTTCCACCGAGGAATGGCAGATTTCGGAAGTGTGGAGATTCCGGGAGAAAAAGACCACGGGTCTGCCCGCTTGGTTGAGGGTGGCCGCCAGAGATACATCGGACGCGTCGCTCTCGACCTGGAATGGGAGGGACTCGTCGACAGCGCGCATCGTGGCCTTCGCAATGTCAGTTTTGATGCGGCTAAAGGCCTGGCAGGCCTCCATCGACAGGGGAAACGTGGTGGGTTGGATGAGGGGGCGGGCTTTGTCAGCGTAGTTAGGGACCCACTGGGCATAATAAGAAAAGATGCCCAGACAGCGTTTGAGGGCTTTGAGGGAGTTGGGAAGGGGGAGTTCCATAAGGGGGCGCATGCGTTCGGGGTCGGGGCCTATCACTCCATTACGCACTACGTAGCCGAGGATAGCTAGACGGTCGGTGCTAAACACGCGCTTATCCTTATTATACGTGAGGTTAAGGAATTTTGCGGTTCAGAGGAATTTGCAGAGGTTGGTGTCCTGGTCCTGCTGGTCATGGCCGCAGATGGTGACATTGTCGAGATACGGGAAGGTGGCCCGTAAATTGTATTGGTCAACCATTCGGTCCACCTCCCTTTGGAAGACCGAGACCCCATTTGTGACACCAAACGGAACTCTTAAAAAGTGGTAGAGTCGCCCATCCTCTTCGAACGCAGTGTACTTTCGGTCACTCGTGCAGACTTTGTACTGCGCGATCCTGTTAACCAGGTCGGAGATACGGGGGAGAGGATACGCGTCCAGCTGCGTAAACCTGTTGATGGTCTGACTGTAATCGATGACCATATGGTTTTTCTCCCCAGTCTTAACCACCAGCACTTGTGCTCACCAGGGACTGTTGCTAGCCGCTATGACCCCTTCCTTCAGGAGACTTTGGACCTCGGACCTGATGAAGGTCCAGTCCTGGGCACTGTACTGTCTGCTCCTGGTGGCGACGGGTTTGCAATCCGGGGTGAGGTTCGCAAACAAGGAAGGGGGTTCGACCTTGAGGGTCGCGAGGCTGCAAACAGTAAGGGGGGGAATACAGCCGCCGAATTTAAAAGTTAGGCTCTGCAGGTTGCACTGAAAATCCAGTCCAAGAAGTGCCGGTGCACAGAGGCAGGGGAGGACGAGGAATTTATAATTTTAAAAAGCCCTCCCCTGGACCGTGAGGTCCACTACGCAGCACCCAGTGATTTGGACGGAGTGCGAACCAGATGCTAGAGCTATTTTGTGCTTTACGGGGTGAACGGGTGGCGCGCAGCGTCTTACCGTGTCAGGGTGGACGAAACTCTCTGTGCTGCCGGAGTCCAGTAGGCAGCTTGTTTCGCGACCGTTGAGGTGGATCTGTGTGGTCGCCGTGGAAAGCGTGCGGGGCCGTGACTGGTCCAGTGTCACCGAGGCGAGTCGTGGCAGGAACGCGGAGTCGTCATCCAGGACAGAGTAATTGCTTGCGGGCTCCTCCGTGCCGATCCAAGATGGCGGCGTCCGACGGCTGCACGTGGTGGGGGATGAACAAGATGGCAGCGCCCTGGGGTCACACGTGGAGTCGGGGGCCCAAAATGGCGGCGCCCGGGGCTCGCACGTGGTATCGGGGGCCCAAACTGGCGGCGGCCATGGATCACTCATGGCGGTGGGGGGTGGAGGCAGCGAGGTCCGCGGGCCGCACGGGGCCCTAGAGGAGTGCAGGGGGAGGGCCCCGCGGTCGCTGTCTGGAACAGCAGCGACCGACTTGGAGAGGCAGACGGCCGCGAAATGGCCCTTTTTGCCGCAGCGCGGGCGGGGGTGCTTGGCCTGCCCGCAGAAATAGCAGCGGGGGTCCGTGGGCTTGTCTGGGCATCCTGCAGTGCAAGTCTTGGGGTCCAAGTCGGCGGGGGTGAGGGGGCTGTGCCACGCTGCCCAAGGGTCTGCCGCGCGGCCGGGGGCATACGCGCGCGTGTTGCGGTCAGCGACCTCCAAAGAGGATGCAAGGGTCCGTGCCTCAGTGAGGCTGAGAGCGTTCTTCTCTAACAGTCTCTGCCGTATTTGGGGTGACTGCATGCCCGCAACAAAAGCATCCCTAATCAAGAGTTCGGTGCGCTCCGCAGCAGTGACCTGCAGGCAGGCGTAGTTTCTCCCTAGGACAATGAGAGCCCGATAGAATTCATCGAGGGACTCACCGGGAAATTGTTGCCTTGTTGCCAGGAGGTGCCGCGCGTAGACTTGGTTTACTGGCCTGATGAAGTGTCCTTTTAGGAGATCCATGGCGACATCATAGTCCAGTTCGTCCTTTATCATCGAGTAAACGGCGGTGCCCACGCACGAGTGGAGGATGTGGAGTTTCTGCTCCTTTGTTGGTCGATTTTCTGTTGTAGAGAGGTAGCTGTTGAAGCACGCCAGCCAATGTTTAAAAGTTGCTGATGCGTTTGCAGCATGCGGGCTGATCCGGAGGCATTCCGGCTTAATCCGTAGTTCCATTTTCAAAGTCTAGCGTATTAAATTGATGCACCATCAATTGGACTCGAGTCGTAGTGAAGTTCCAAACAACAGGCTTTAATACGCTAGATGTGAGCCCGGCAGTGGTCGTACAGAGAAAGGCCGACTGCCAGCCAACACGAGCTCTTATACCCCGCCTTGTAGGTGGAGCTACCAACCTTTCAGCCAATCGGTGGGGAGTCACATGACCAGCCACAACCAATTGGCAGAGAGGCACATGACTTGCCTGGGCCAATGGGCAGCGAGGCTGCTGTACCAATGGCAGCCTGGTTCTCCGGTAATATGATCTCTCTAGCCATACTACCACAGGGAGCAAAACCCACGCAAACACGGGGAGAATGTACAAACTCCACACGGACAGTGACCCAGAACCAGGTTCGAACCTGGCACCTCGGCGCCATGAGGATGTAGGGCTAACCCACTGCGCCACCGTGCTGCCCCTGGACTGCAAAGCTAAGGGGTCAAGTCAAGATTGACAAGGCAGGGGGCGACACGGTGGCACAGTCGTTAACACTACTGCCTCAGCACCAAGGACCCGTGTTCGTTTCCGGCCCCACTTCGCTGTCCGTATGGAATTTCCACATTCTTCCCGTGTCTGTGTGGGTCTTACTGCTACAACCCAAAGATATGCAGGATAGGTGGATTGGCCACGCTAAATTGCCCCTTAATTTTAAAAAAATAGATTGACAAGGCAGCCAAGTGGCTACGAGAGGATTTAGCGAACATTTGGAAGCACCATCAAGGGCAGCACGGTGGAGCAGTGGTTAGCACTGCTGCCTCACGGCGCCAAGGTCCCAGGTTCAATCCTGGCTCTTGGTCACTGTCCATATGGAGTTTGCACATTCTCCCCATGTTTGTGTGGGTTTCACTCCCACATCCCAAAGGTGTGCAGGGTAGGTGGAATGGCTGTACTTAATTGGAAAAAATGAATTGGGTAATCTAAATTTTTTTTTTAAGAAGCACTGTCGCTGTTACAATTCAGCACAAATGAGAGAAAGAGAGAAAGACAAATTAATGATTAGTGTGGCAGCAGCAAGGTTCTGCATCTCCTTTGTCAGAAAGGCAATGCAAGTTGGCTTGATTCACAGACATTTGGAAACGGGAGTGAATCAAGATTGCTGTCGCTGCGCCAGGGTGCAACACGTATAATAGACACAATACTGCGGATGCTGGAATCTAAGAGAATGCTGGAAAAAGTCAAAACAGGTTTGGCAGTATCAGTCGGGATTGTTATTTTTCTCTCCCTACAGATGCTGCCTGACCTGTTGAGCTTTTGCAACATTCTCTGTACTTGCGATACTTCCAGCCTAGCTTTGGGAGGAGTCTTAGCCGAAAATCTGAAGAGGGTGATGACAGACCATGTCTATGTCTGGTCACAGTGATGAGCAAAACAAACACATTGCTGAGATGACATGGCCAGATCAGTGGAATCAATACATTAAAAAAAAATCTTTATTGTCACAAGTAGGCATACATTAACACTGCAATGAAGTTACTGTGAAAAGCCCCTAGTCGCCACATTCTGGTGCCTGTTCAGGTACACTGAAGGAGAATTCAGAATGTCCAAATGACCTAACAGCTCGTCTTTCGGGATCTGTGGGAGAAAACCGGAGCACCCGGAGGTAACCCACGCAAACATAGGGAGAACGTGCAGACTTCATACAGACAGTGACCCTAGCCGGGAATTGAACCTGGGACCCTGGAGCTGTGAAGCAACAGTGCTAACCACTGTGCTACCGTGCTGCCATAAATGCACCAATGAGCAACAAATCATTCCTATGGCAGGGTCTGTGGCTATATTAGCTGCCTGCCCTCTTGGGTCAACACGCTGGGTCCAGTCACTATTGCAGTAGAGGAAAGCCAGCAGCCAATTTGCACACAGCAAGCTCCCACACACAGCAACAAAATCATTTCCAGTTCTCCAGCTTTGACAAAGAGTTATCCAGACTCGAAACTTTAACTAATGTCTCTCTGCACAGATGCTGTCAGACCTGCTGAGATTGTCCAGTCTTTTCTGTTTTTGATTAAGATTCCAGCATCCAGGGGCAGCACGGTGGTGCAGTGGTTAGCACTGCTGCCTCACGGCGCCGAGTTCCCAGGTTTGATCCCGTCTCTGGGTCACTGTCCGTGTGGAGTCTGCACAGTCTCCCTGTGTTTGTGTGGGTTTCGCCCCCACAACCCAAAGATGTGCAGGCTAGGTGGATTGGCCACGCTAAATTGCCCCTTAATTGGAAAAAATTAATTGGGTACACTAAATTTATTTTAAATAAGATTCCAGCATCTGCAGTAATTTGTTTTTATCTTCATGAAGAATTTATAGATGTGTATCAGAAAGTGAATGGAACAGAGAAGGCTACTTCTGTGCACTCTTAAAGTTGAACCTCAATTGCAAGATGAGATCAAAGGTAACACAGGTAACAACAACTTCAGGACAATTGTCAGGGAGCTTGATGTCTCTTAAGGAAAGATGGACTGAATCGCCGGTACTCATCATTGTGCTTGTCCCGTGAAAGGGTTAACCCAGAGCTGAGTGCTGCGCAGAGATATTGCACAGTGCAAGAGTGAAGCGTGCTGTTACTTGTAGCTGAGTCAGACAGTGGGGGACCCTTGTGCTGATTTCTGCTGCCAGTTTGTGGTGGTGTCCACTTATTGTTTTACATCCGTTTCCCTCTGAAAGCAACTAATTTTAGGGATGAGTAATAGTTTTTAAAGCCATTGAAACCCTTTCGAGAAACACACTGACCTCTCCAGAGCTGAGTAAACATAGGTTTGTTATATTACCAAAGACGCTTATTTGCTTAGCATTTTCTACCTGAAAAAGAGAGGCAGTGAAGACAAGCCTCTCTTGGTCTTTTACCTTTCTCCCTATTTTTTTCTCTTTCTAACTCTCTTTGTGTTACTGTCTGAGTATCCCAGACATCTGCTTTGTTAGCAAAACAGCGCAAATTGGCTTGATTCAGGATGTTACCAAGTGGAGAGTGAATCAAGATTGCCAGCACTGAACCAAGGTGCAGCACTTGATAGTCCAGCTTGAGCACTAGTTGCTGCAACTGGCAAACTTGATTGACACTAAGTGCAGCCTTTGCCAATGTCTGGTCATGTCTGCAAGCACAGGCAGCATGTTGGCACAGTGGGTTAGCCCTGTAGCCTCACAGCACTGAGGTCCCAGGTTCAATCCTGGCTCTGGGTCACTGTCTGTGTGGAGTTTGCACATTCTCTCTTTTAAGATTGAGGAGAAATATTTTTCTGTCAGAGGGTCATTGGTCTGTGGAATTCTCTTCCCCCGAGACTGGTTCACTGAATTTATTCAAGGCAGAGATGGGGGATGGTGGGCAGAGAGGCAGACGACAAAGTGGAGTTGAGACCATGACCAGATCAGCCGTGATCTTACTGGATGGTCGAGCAAACTCCAAGGGCCTACTCCTGTTCCCAAGTCCTTTGTTCCTATGTAAGCCCATGCCAGTTCTTGCAGTGCTCGTTGGGAGATTAAAAACTGTCCAGGATATCTGGAGAACACCTTCATCAAAATAGTGCGACCATGAGACCTTTTACAACCACATGAGAGGCAGAGCTATAGAATCCCAACAGTGCAGACGTAGGCCATTCGGCCCATCAAGTCTGCACCAACCCTCTGAAACAGCTTCCTACCTAGGCCCACACGCCTAGCCTATCCCGGTAACACCACCTAACTTCCACATCTTTGGACTCTAGGAGGAAACCAAAGCACCCGGAGGAAACCCATGCTGACACGGAGAGAGTGTGCAAACTCCACACAAACAAGGCCGGAATCGAATCCGGGTCCTTGGTGTTGTGAGGCTGCAGTGCTTTCTCTAAAGTAAATTCCAAGTAAGGGGAAATTTAGAGTGGCCAATCCACCTACTCTGCACATCTTGGGTTGTGGGGGTGAGACCCACGCAGACAGGGGAAGAATGTGCAAACTCAACACGGATGGTGACCTGGGGTCGGGATCGAACCCGGGTCCTCGGCACCGTGAGGCAGCAGTGCTAACCGCTGCACCACCGTGCTGGGAATTATAACAGCGATTTTGTGCTTCAGTCACCAGAGTGGGGCTTGACCCACAATCCTCTGACTCAAAGGTGAGAGTTCAGTACTTGAGCCGCAGCTGACATCTCAAGAAGTGAAGATAGCCATAGGTCCATGAAATGGCTATTGTTTTAAACACTAGATAGGGTTTTATATGACAAGTCAAGGAGGCGTTTGGAGTCTTTCTGCGGTTGGCTGCAAATGGAATGAAAGGCTATCATGATTCAGTGAGACAGGGCAGCACGGTGGCCTAGTGGTTAGCACAACCGCCTCACGGCGCTGAGGTCCCAGGTTCGATCCCGGCTCTGGGTCACTGTCCGTGTGGAGTTTGCACATTCTCCCCGTGTCTGCGTGGGTTTCGCCCCCACAACCCAAAAATGTGCAGAGTAGGTGGATTGGCCACGCTAAATTGCCCCTTAATTGGAAAAAATAATTGGGTAATCTAAATTTAAAAAAAAAAAAAAATGATTCAGTGAGACTGCTCAGAAGAGCCACTGACAACACGCAACCCAGTGGGTGGAGGGGGGGAATATGAGAAAAGGCTGGAGAGACACAAAAGGGACAATGCGGGAGGGAGGCGGGGGCAATTCCCCCTCCCCCCAATCACAGGGAAAACACAGCCGAAGTTGACGGAGGTGATGGAACAATCAATTCTACGGACACGTGCTTGTAGGATTAGAATAGCGGTTTTAATATACTTACAACAGAGCCAGCCTATTAGCCGTTCAACTTTCGGTGAACTGGCTGGCTGACCCTGTGGCACGGATCTTTATACAGCAGCTCCAGGGGGAGGAGTTCTGGGCGGAGCCAAGGGGGGGAGCCCAGTACAAACTCTCGAGTACTCCCAGAGCTACTCCCCCTGGTGGTCAGGTAGTGCAACTGCACTTACAATATCGGTACATATATATAATGGGAACAGAGTGACATTGGTAGCTTATAACACTGTGTGAATCTCATTCACCACATTCACCCCCTGTGAAAAAAATTAAGTCCGGCGGGGGTGGTGGCTCACAGAGTTAGTCTGTCCGGTGGACGAATTGTTCGTTGCGATCTGCGGAGCACCGGGGTTGCAGCCTCTTGCGGTGGCTGGGTGGGTGTTGAGAGCTGGGGTACGATGGCAGACTCCGGGGCGGGTCTCGTCCAAACTTCATACACCTCTGGCTCGACCGGCGACTGGGGGCGCTGGGGGCGGGCTGGTGTTGGCGCGTGGAACAGGTGGGGCAAGCTTGCGGGATCGGGGGCGCGAGGGGGTGGCAGCATAGGGAACGGGGTAAGGGGTTCCTCAGTGGGGGTGGGGGGGGCTGGATCCAGCGGGTGCAAGGTCCCGAAGGGATACTGTGTCCTGGCGACCGTCCGGGAACTCCACGAATGCGTACTGGGGGTTGGAATGGAGGAGGTGCACCTTTTCAACAAGGGGGTCGGTTTTGTGCGCCCTGACGTGCTTCCTCAGGAGAACTGGGCCTGGTGTCCTCAGCCACGCCGGAAGTGAGACCCCCGTGGTAGTGCCCCTGGAAAAAATGAAGAGCCGCTCGTGAGGGGTTTGATTTGTCGCTGTACAGAGGAGGGATCTAATATGCGTGGAGCGCGTCTGGGAGGACTTCTTGCCATTGGGAGACTTGGAGTTTTCTAGACCGGAGGGTCAGTAGGACGGTCTTCCAGACCGTTGCGTTCTCCCTCTCCACCTGCCCGTTCCCCCTGAGGTTGCAGCTGATTGTCTTGCTCGAGGCGATGCCCTTGTCGAGCAGGTACTGACGCAGCTCATCGCTCATAAAGGACGAACCCCGGTCGCTGTGCACGTAGCTGGGGAACCCAAACTGGGTGAAGACACTATGCAGGGCCCTAATGACTGTGTGGGAGGTCATGTCGGGGCACGGAATGGCAAAAGGGAATCGGGAAAATTCGTCTATGATGTTGAGGAAATAAATGTTCTTGTTAGTGGAGGGGAGTGGCCCTTTGAAATCGATTGCAAGGCGTTCAAAGGGCCTAGAAGCCTTGACCAGGTGGGCCCTGTCTGGTCTATAGAAGTGCGGATTGCACTCTGCACAGATCGGGCAGTCCCTGGTGACCGCTTTTACCTCCTCGTTGGAGAAAGGCAGGTTTCGGGCTCTGATGTAGTGAGTGAGCCGGGTGACCCCTGGATGGCAGAGGTCATCGTGGATGGCTTTCAGACGGCTGATCTGCGCGCTGGCGCATGTCCCGCGGGATAGGGCATCCGAGGGCTCGTTGAGCTTCCCCGGTCGATATTTAATATCGTAACTATAGGTGGAGAGTTCGATCCTCCACCAAAGGATTTTATCGTTTTTTATTTTGCCCCTTTGCGACTTGTCAAACATAAAGGCAACCGATCATTGGTCGGTGATGAGGGTGAACCTCCTACCTGCGAGGTAGTGCCTCCAGTGACGAACAGCCTCCACGATGGCTTGTGCTTCCTTCTCGACTGAGGAGTGTCGGAGTTCTGAAGCGGATAGGGTGCGGGAGAAAAATGCAACGGGCCTCCCTGCCTGATTTAAAGTGGCTGCTAGAGCTACCTCTGAGGCGTCGCTCTCAACCTGAAAGGGAGTGGATTCATCCACCGCCCGCATGGCTGCTTTGGCGATGTCCTCTTTGATGCAGCTGAAGGCCTGGCGCGCCTCAGCTGACAGGGGAAATCGTGTGGCCTTAAAGAGTGGGCGGGCTTTGTCCGCATATTGAGGGACCCACTGGGCGTAGTATGAAAAGAACCCCAAGCACCATTTGAGGGCCTTGGGGCAATGAGGGAGGGGGAGTTCTAAGAGGGGGCGCATACGGTCCGGGTCTGGGCCCAGGACTCCGTTCTCCATGACGTCGCCGAGGATAGCCAGTCTGTTTGTGCGGAAAACGCATTTCTCCTTGTTATAAGTGAGGTTTAATTTCTGTGCCGTTTGGAGAAAACGGTGGAGGTTGGCATCGTGGTCCTGCTGGTCATAGCCGCAGATGGTAACATTGTCCAGATACGGAAACGTGGCCCGCAGCCCGTACTGGTCTACCATTCGGTCCATTGCTCGTTGGAACACCGAGACCCCATTAGTGATGTCGAAGGGGACCCGGAGGAAATGGAAGAGGCAGCCATCGACCTCGAACGCCGTGTAGTGGCGGTCCTCTGGGCGGATTGGGAGCTGGTGGTATGCAGACTTCAGATCCACCGTGGAAAATAGCCGATATTGGGCGATCTGATTTACCATGTCTGCAATTCTGGGGAGGGGATACGCGTCTAGGAGCGTAAAGCGATTTATGGTCTGACTATAGTCGACGACCATGCAAAATTTTTCCCCCGTCTTGACGACCACCACCTGAGCTCTCCAGGGACTATTACTGGCCTCTATGATCCCCTCACTGAGCAGCCTTCGGACCTCCGATCGGATAAAGACCCTATCCTGTAGGCTGTATCGCCTGCTGCGAGTAGCTACTGGTTTGCAATCTGGAGTGAGATTGGTGAAGAGAGGAGGGGGGGAGATGCGCAGCGTGGCTAGGCTGCAGATAGTGAGTGGGGGCAGGGGCCCGTCAAAGCTGAGGGTGAGGCTCTTGAGGTTGCACTGGAAATCCAGGCCTAATAAGAGTGGCGCGCAGAGGTCAGGCAGGACATAAAGTTTAAATTTTGAATAACTAGCGCCTCGCATTGTGAGCGTAGCGACGGTACGTACTTGGATTTGGACTGAGTGGGAGCCCGAAGCGAGGACGATAGTTTGGCTCACAGGAAAAATAGGAAGCGAACAGCGTCTTACCAGCTCTGGGTGTATGAAGCGCTCGGTACTCCCGGAGTCAAAGAGGCATGGCTTGCTGTACCCGTTGATCTGGACCTCCGCCATCGAACTTCGTAGGTGCTTGGGGCGGGATTGATCTAGGGTGACCGCGTTGAGTTACGGACCGCGTGATGGGTGCCCGGGGAAGTCGTCGTCTTCCGAGTGGGCGTCCGGTCGAGTAGATGCCGGTACGTTCTGGCGAGCTTGATGCAGGATCGCTGCGCTGAGTTACGGGCCGCGTGATGAGTGCCCGGGGAAGTCATAGTCTTCTGATGAGCTTTCTGAGCATGCGGATGCAGATGGGGCCCGTGGATCGCACGTGGTGAGCGGCGAGGAAGATGGCATCCAAGATGGCGACCCCCATGAGTCGCACGTGGCCGGCCGCATGGTGGGGGTTTGCCAAGATGGCGGCCCCCATGGATCGCACGTGGCGGGAGGGGGCGGAGTCGGAGCGTAGGCCGCAGCGTTTCGGGCCCCCTGGGCCCGCTGGTGTTGGGAGCGATTTGTTCTCTCCACTGGGGAGTTAGAAACTGGGGCCCTTTTCGCGAGGCACACTCTGGCATAGTGGCCTTTCTTCCCGCAGCTGCTGCAGGTCGCGGATCGGGCTGGGCAGTGCTGCCGCGGGTGCTGGCTTTGGCCACAGAAATGGCAGGCTGGGGCAGCTGAGTAGCTGGCTGGGGCAGCAGAGTAACTGGCTTTGGCAGCGCGGTAGCTGGGGGGACCATGTGGCACAGGCCTGGGGGGGGTTGTTGGTCGGGGGCCCACGATGAGGTCGCGGGGCCCGCGGGAAATGAGGTGAGGCTGCGGAAGGAGACTTCCATAGTGGTAGCAGCCTCCACAGTAGTATCTAAGTCCTGGGCCCCCTTTTCTAGCAATCTTTGGCGCACATAGTTCGATCTAAGGCCCGTTACGAAAACGTCCCACACAGCAAGCTCCCTATGTTCAGCCGCGGTAACGGCTTGATAATTACAGTCATCGGAAAGATTGTTCAGTTCCCGTACAAACTAGGCTAGCGTTTCTGTAGGCCGCTGACGGCGAGTCGTAAACGCGTGGCGTGCATAAACCTCGTTAATGGGCCTAACGTACATTTTGTCCAATATCGCCAGCGCTGCGGTGTAAGAACCGGCCGGATTTAGCTGCATGGAGATTCTGTGGCTTACCCTCGCGTGCAGTAGGCTGAGTTTTTGTTCCTCTGTTGTTCCAGCGGTGCTGGCTTCTGCCAGGTAGGCCTTAAAATATCTCAGCCAGTGGGAAAAAATTTCTTTAGCCTCTGCATCCTGCGGGTCGAGTTCTAGGCGTCCGGGCTTGAGGGCTGCTTCCATGATTTACTTCGACCGTTTTGTAAGTATATTAAATTGATGGAACCATCAATTCTACGGACACGTGCTTGTAGGATTAGAATAGCTGGCCCTGTGGCACGGATCTTTATACAGCAGCTCCAGGGGGAGGAGTTCTGGGCGGAGCCAAGGGGGAGCCCAGTACAAACTCTCGAGTACTCCCAGAGCTACTCCCCCTGGTGGTCAGGTAGTGCAACTGCACTTACAATGTCGGTACATATATATAATGGGAACAGAGTGACATTGGTAGCTTATAACACCGTGTGAATCTCATTCACCACAGGAGGAAGAAAAGAAAGAGGGAGGAGGGGAGAGGAAGGGGGAGGGAAACGCCCTCCCCAAAACTAACCAGGGTGGGGACACAAGGGGGAAGGGGGGCAGGGAAGGAAGATGGTAGGGGGTAGGGAAGGAAGGCCTGGAGGGGAGGGGGGCAGGGAAGGAAGGGCTGGGAGGGACCGCCGCCAAGCTAGATGGCGTGGCCAATTTACCTACCCTACACATGTTTTGGGTTATGGGGGCGAAACCCATGCAAATTCCACACGGACAGTGACCAAGAGCCAGAATCGCACCTGGGACCTCGGCGTTGTTCATAGAATTTACAGTGCAGAAGGAGGCCATTCAGCCCATCGAGTCTGCACCGGCTCTTGGAAAGAGCACCCTACCCAATGTTAACACCTCCACCCTATCCCCATAACCCAGTAACCCCACCCAACACTAACGGCAATTTTGGACACTAAGGGCAATTTATCATGTCCAATCCACCTAACTTGCACATCTTTGGACTGTGGGAGGAAACCGGAGCACCCGGAGGAAACCCACGCACACACGGGGAGGATGTGCAGACTCCGCACAGACAGTGACCCAAGCCGGAATCAAACCTGTGACCCTGGAGCTGTGAAGCGATTGTGCTATCCACAATGCTACCGTGCTGCCCCACGGCTGCCTCACGTTGTGAGGCAGCATTGCTAACCACTATCCCCCCGTGCTACCCTACTGAACATATTTATAGTCATTTTGCAGTACAGATCTTTAGAATTGCTGAGAAAGGACATTTTGTCAAAGCTTTTCACCTTGCACTCTTCAGGATAATTAGCAGGAATACCAAATGTAAAGGAACAACAATTTATACTGTATGAGAAGAGAATACTGATTGGTCGGCAAGTGGGCCAACTGATAAAACTGTTGCCAAGGAGAATGTACCAGTTAACTGTTGAATGACAGTTAATTGCCAAGCTTTGTTTAAATTCAAACTAGGCAGGTTGACTCTGATTGGTCAAGGCGTTGCCCTGGGAAATGAACCAGGAAATGGATGTCACCTATTTTGTTTAGTTGAAAAAGGGCTCAATGTGTGTATATGTTCTTTCTGTATGCAAAGGGCAGGACCCTGTGTATTGATATGTGTAGCTTCTAGCATGTGTAAGTGAGTTACACTGCATGCCCAACTGATCATTTTAGGTTGGTTGTCATGTATAACATCTTTATCACATTCCACAATAGCATCCCATAAGAAATCAGCAACAGACATCATGAAGATGGTGAAAGTTTTCCTTTATGACACCAATAAAAGCATTGTGCAAGTTTATTTTATTTGAATGTAATTTATATTCAGTAAAAACAAATCTCACTGAGAAGTACCACACTCAGCATCATTCAGGCTAGGGACACATTTAGAGAAAGGCTACAGTGCAGACGGAGGCCATTCAGCCCATCATGTCTGTACTGGCCAAAAAGATTAAAAAGAAAACAGCCACTCATTTGAATCCCACTTTCCAACAACTGGTCTATAGCCTTGCCGGTTACAGCTCTTCAGGTGCTGATCCAGGCACCTTTTAAATGAGTTTAGCATTTCAGCCTCAACCACCAGGTTAGGCAGTGAACTCCAGGCACCCACCACCCTTTGGATGAAAAGGTTTCATCATGTCTCCTCTAATGCTTCTACCAATAGACTTAAATCTGCGCCCCTTGGCAACTGACCCCTCAGTTAGGGGAAGTAAGTCTTTCCTGTCTAGCCTCATAAATTTGTACACCTCAATTAAGTCACCCCTCAGACTCCTCTGTTGTAAGGGAAACAACCTGAGCCTATCCAATCTCTCATAGCTGTAATTTTCCAGTCCTGGCAACGTTCTTGTAAATCTCCCCTGCACTCTCTCCAGAGCAATGATGTATTTCCTATAATGTGGTGGCCAGAACTGTACACAAAATTCCAGCTGTTGTCCTAACCAACAGTTTCGGCAATACATCCCTGTTTTTGTATTCAATACCTCAACTAATAAAGGAAAGCATTCCATATGCTTTCTTGACCACTTTGTCCACCTGTTTAGTTCACATTACCTCTGCTGCCTCATTGGGCAATTTCAGTATCACCCTTCAGAAATACCAATGGATATCCTCTTGCATGGATATGTGACCAGAAGAGATTCTGATTACTTTTCCAGCTGTGGGAGAATCCATTCTAGCATTTGTATCACCCAGTCACCCAGCCAAGTTTAGGTATTGGTTGAATGTTCAGGATGGTGGCCAAGAGGCGAGGTCCATGGTCAGGCAGAATGGGGAGACGGAGAGAAGTGGGATTGAAAATGAAAATCGCTTATTGTCACAAGTAGGCTTCAAATGAAGTTACTGTGAAAAGCAGTTAACTGAGTAACTCATCTTAATTCAACATTTTAACTCCCATCTACCTATGTATTGAAGCTGGTTGCCCCTTATCTTCTACCTCAGAATAAACTCCAAACTCTCTCCAACTATCGAATTCCCTTTGTTTTGTCTCTGTCGTTGTTTACACACATCTCTGGGCAAATTGGCGGTCATGAGGGATTCGGCTTTCAGTTGTGTTAAGAAACCATTCATTGTTAACCTGGTCGGGCTGTGGCCTTGGGGCTGGTTTAGCACAGGGCTAAAGAGCTGGCTTTTGAAGCAGACCAAGGCAGGCCAGCAGCACGGTTCAAAGAACAAACAAAGAACAAAGAAAATTACAGCACAGGAACAGACCCTTCGGCCCTCCCAGCCTGCGCCAATCCAATTCCCGTACCAGCCTCCCCAAACAGGCGATGTG
This sequence comes from Scyliorhinus canicula, assembly GCF_902713615.1. Taxonomy (NCBI): domain Eukaryota; kingdom Metazoa; phylum Chordata; class Chondrichthyes; order Carcharhiniformes; family Scyliorhinidae; genus Scyliorhinus; species Scyliorhinus canicula. Next base: position 143,892,657 of record NC_052147.1, on the reverse strand, counting down.
GCGGAATGTGGCGACTAGGGGCTTTTCACAGTAACTTCATTTGAAGCCTACTTGTGACAATAAGCGATTTTCATTTTCAATCCCACTTCTCTCCGTCTCCCCATTCTGCCTGACCATGGACCTCGCCTCTTGGCCACCATCCTGAACATTCAACCAATACCTAAACTTGGCTGTTCCTTTTCCTGCATGTATCCCAATAGTCTCATCCCTTCATACACTCGACAACCCCCCCCTCCCCCCCCAGCCCATCCATCAATCTGGAAATGTCCCCTCCAGTCAGAAACTTTGCTCGTTTGCCTTCGTGTCCTTGCCCATTCTCCATGTATTTATCATCCTTTCGTACTTGTGTATTACTGTCCAGAGACCAATTATACAGGGAGTGCGGAAGGGCCGAGTTTAGAGACATATGACTTCCACTGCCTATGTTAAAAGACGAGAATAGACATTAGGCATCATAGGTGGTGATGTCTTCCTGTGCGACAGAAATGTGTGTACAGCAGCTTAATCAGGAAGGGAGAAGAAGGGCGGGGTGGCGGGAGACTGACAATAGCCCTCTAATGGCTTCCTTCCCCTTCTCAATCCATTCAACTTCACTTTCCACCAATCAGACGTTGCTTTCCGAGTGTTGGGTTTAAATTGGGTAGAATCTCTCTCTATATCCAATATAATTGACTCATTGAAGTGATTCTATTAAAAATATTGTGCTGTCTTGAACTTGGGATCTAAACCGTACGTCTGTGGCCATGTTTTAATTTGAAGTTCTTTGGGTCAGTGTTACTAAATCCCTGAGCAGGCCCTCTATGAGGTGATTTGGTGAAGCTTTGTTCTGTTAAAAGACTCAGTATAAATGCAGGTTGTTGTATCTGGATGAGCTCAAGGGCCTTACTTCCTACGTAACCTTTTTAGTTCCAACAGTACAGTTGCACTGCCCACCCAACAAGGAGCATTTTGTTGTGAACAGGTTAAAACAGACTATATCAGTGGTGGGCGCCGAATTCACCTGAGTAGTACAGGGCTGGGTGCTGATGGTGGAGTGGGCAGCCAGGAAAAGGGCTTTGAAACTGAGGTTTGCTTTGCGGATGACGAAAATTCACTGGACGCTGTGGGAAGCGTCTAACAGCCAGTCGTCTCGCAAGGTTAGTGAAGGGAAAAGACGCAGACTTCTATTTAAAAAACCCAGACTACCGATGTCCGGTTTAGGGTTTCAGCGTTTCCAGACAGCACGCTTAAAACCTGTGCCAGAGCAGCGACAGAAACTTCGCTCACCCTTGTCTGTCACTCTGGCATCCAATACGCTGGTGGAGTTATTTCCTTTGGTGTGAATTGAAGTAGAATGTTCCTTTAAAAGGACATGGTGAAAACTGGAGAGTAGGGGGGGGGAAGAGGAGAGGAGTCTTACTGCTGCTGTACAACTTTTAAAGTTACCTTCAGACTCACACAGCCTAACAGGTGTGTGATTTTAAGATTGTAAAACAAACTATTGATACTTTCAGACAGAGAGCTTTCGTACCTTTTAATGATTGGCGCAGAGAATAATGAGGGGCTTGGTCTATGTTTGGACATTTGATTGGTGCATGGGGAGGTGGGCGGGGTCAGGGAGGCAGCCGGGGCTGAGTAATTGGTCGGCACTCCATGAGGGGCGTGGCTTTCTGACTCTCCCCAGCTTATGAATGGGCAGCACGGCCGGCCCGCGGCTCCTGATAGGTGGGAAAAGACAATAGGAAGCGGGGTTCCTGCGCAGCGGGGCCTCCGATTGGGGGAGGGGGCGGGGCGGGAGCGGGTGATTGGCAGATGGGCCAAAGCTCCACCTTTGGGCTACAATTGTGTTTGAGACAAAAGTAGCGATCTGATAGCGGAGCCGCCAAGCGGAGCGCAGCGCTTAGGTGCCCCGTGGAGCTGAAAAGGAGCTGGAGCCGGGCCCAAACGGCAACGAGAGTCTGGCCAGCGGTGCTCCCGGAGAGGGGAAGAAAAGCTGGAAGAGAGGGAAAAGAAAGTGCGGGAGGAAGGAGCGCAGGGGATAAACGCCCACCGCTGTTTGGAGACGAGAGATGCAGAGTTTACCTGGGCTTGGAACTGTGGCTGTATAGCCTGTGATCGCGGGGGGAAAAGAGATTCCGCGGGGAATCGAGAAGTTCGGTAAAGCTCCCCAACACACAGCTGGAGAACTACTTTGGAAGAAGTAACACTTGGAAGATCCCAAAAGTTTATACCTGAACAAGTGCTTCTGTTGTGCCGGCGATTTCACCTAAAGCAGAGAGAGAACGGGAGTGGACTGAAGCATCGGAGCCATAGAGCGCACAGATACTTTGAAAATAAAAGTTTATATTTTAAAATAACCGAAGTTTGCAGTTTTAAAAAAAGAAACAATTGGTCGGAGAAACGTGGGAACATCGAGGAGGAACGCAAATAAGATATCAGATTATAATAAGAATAATTGGAAATGTTTTATCGCTCGTTTGTAAATATTTGCCTGGTTTTCGAAACGAAATTGACTTGAAATCGACATTTCACCTGCGTTTTCGTTCGCTGCTTCTGAAATCCAGCATTTTAAGTTTGAAGAAGCCATCAGGTGCGGGTGTGTTTAACCAAGGTCTGGGGAGGGGAGGATCACTAAATGTTGCTGTGAAGGACCCCCGGGCGAAAGGTTGGAGGACAAGTCAGATTGGACCCCCCCCCCCCCTACAAGGGGCAACTCCGGAGACCATGTCCCCAGTGCATTGCTTGTCTCTGGTCAAGTTGTATTTCAGCCTCGTGGGACTGGCTGGGGTCGCTCTCTGCGCCTCCAAGGCGATGGTTTGCCAGGAGATCACGGTTCCCATGTGCCGAGGGATCGGCTACAATCTCACCTACATGCCCAATCAGTTCAACCACGACAGCCAGGATGAGGCGGGGCTCGAGGTCCACCAGTTCTGGCCGCTGGTGGAGATCCAGTGCTCCCCGGACCTCCGCTTCTTCCTGTGCAGTGTCTACACCCCCATATGCCTGGTGGACTACAAGAAACCTCTGCCGCCTTGCAGGTCCGTCTGCGAGAGGGCCAAGTCCGGCTGCTCCCCTCTGATGAGGCAGTATGGCTTCGCTTGGCCAGAGCGGATGAACTGCGACAAACTGCCTGTGCTCGGGGACCCCTACAACCTGTGCATGGATTACAACAGGAGCGAAGTCACCACCCTCTCGCCCCCATTTCTGAAGCCCACCATTGCATCCAAGAGCTCCAACAAGAATCTGAGGCCTTCGTGGCCCCATCCTGGGAAGCAGCCTGCCCAACCCATGGAATGCTATGGGAAATGTTGGTGCAAGGAACCCCTGATCCCCATCTCCAAAGAGAGTCACCCACTCTACAACAAGATCAAGACAGGCCAGGTGCCCAACTGTGCCATCCCGTGCTATGAGCCCCACTTTAGCGAGGACGAGAGGACTTTTGCCACCTTCTGGATCGGCTTGTGGTGCATCCTGTGCTTTATCTCCACTTTTACCACCGTCTCCACCTTCCTGATTGACATGGAGAGGTTCAAGTACCCCGAGCGTCCCATCATCTTCCTCTCCGCCTGCTACCTCTTTGTGTCCATTGGCTACATCGTCAGACTGATCGCGGGCCATGCCAACGTGGCTTGCAACAAGGAGTATAACCACATCCAGTATGAGACCACAGGCCCTGCCCTCTGCACGGTGGTCTTCCTGTTGATCTATTTCTTTGGAATGGCTAGCTCCATCTGGTGGGTCATCCTGTCTTTTACTTGGTTCCTTGCAGCGGGCATGAAGTGGGGCAATGAGGCCATAGCTGGTTATTCCCAGTATTTCCACATGGCAGCCTGGCTGATTCCCAGCATCAAGTCCATCGCTGTGTTGGCTCTGAGCTCCGTGGATGGTGACCCAGTGGCTGGCATCTGCTATGTAGGGAACCAGAACCTAGACAACCTGCGAGGATTCGTCCTGGCCCCTTTGGTGGTTTACCTCTTCACGGGGACCATGTTTCTCCTGGCTGGTTTTGTCTCCCTGTTCCGGATAAGAAGCGTCATCAAGCAGGGGGGCACCAAGACAGACAAGCTAGAAAAGCTGATGATCAGAATTGGTATCTTCACGGTGCTCTACACTGTACCCGCCACCATCGTGGTGGCCTGCTTCATCTACGAGCAGCACTACAGGGACCGTTGGGAGCGAGCCCTCAGCTGCTCCTGTCCCGGGGGCCAGGACTACCCCAGGCCCGAATATGCCATTTTCATGCTGAAGTACTTCATGTGCCTGGTGGTGGGGATCACTTCTGGAGTTTGGATCTGGTCTGGGAAGACTTTGGAGTCCTGGAAACAGTTTAGCAGCAGATGCTGCCGAGAGAGGAAGCTGGCCAATGAAGCCATGTACAGCGAAGCCAGTACTGCTCTGACGGCAAGGACAGGGGGCGCAAGCTCTGTCTCCTACCACAAACAAGTACCACTGTCACATGTTTAAAGCTCTTTGGTGAAAGAGTTTATGCACACATATATATATATTGTAGATAGATATTATATATATATAATGAAAAAGTACACTGAGGTAATTTTACCTCTTATCAAGAGTCTTTTACACTGTCAACATGTGGATTTTAATCATTGTACGATGAACTATTTGTGGTGAGTACATCTTAGTGGAATCAGTCACGTACTCACAACTTGTTTGAAAAGGGGTTGCTGTGGTCTACCATCTGCCAGGAGTGACCAGAACCTGGTCCATTTCAAACCACAGGGAGCTGTCAGCAAGTGGACTGAACGTTTAGCACAACTACCAGTAAAAAGAGGCACGCTTGCCGCAATAGTTACATTTTAGTTTTGCTACGGCTGGTTTGATTGGGAAGGTTCCTTTTGGTTCTCATTTTTGAAATCCTGGGCCACACTCATTAAACAGAAGGTGGGAGAAGGCACAACAAAATAATAATAAACAATAAACGTGTCTGCGTGGGTTTCCTCAGGATGCTCCGGTTTCCTCCCAGTGAGGTGCAGGTTAGGTGGATTGGCCATGATAAATTGCCCCTTAGTGTCCAAAAGGTTAGGTTGCGTTACTGGGTTTACAGGGATAGGGTGGAAGTGTGGGCTTAAGTAGGGTGCTCTTTCCAAGGGCCGGTGCAGACTTGATGGGCCGAATGGCCTCCTTCTGCAGTGCAAATTCTATAATAACGGAGCATTTAAGAAACACTGTATTCTCCCTGTCGCTGTGTTACTGCTACTTTCTCTTTTCCTGTTGTCTTGGTGTCCTGGATTGCCCAGCACCACATTGTCTCCTTAATTCAAATGTTAACACAGTGTTGTTAAGATTACATGCTGGTTAGCTAGAATAATTTGCTCTTCTGCTGTACGACAGACCCTTGCCGCTAGCAGGCGTTTTTTCACCTCCCCAAAGACAAGGCTACATTCAGCACCTTCCACAATGCTGCATTTCCCATTGTACCCAAACTAATATGATTCAAGTCTGTTAAAGTAAATTGATAGCTGATTTTATTTTTTGCCCTTAATAAATTCAAGCTACTAAATGTTTTTGTGCAGCTGCAGAAAGCTCCCAATCCCTTAAATTATGATTTAGACAGGAACCGTATTGGACTTTTCTACTTAATCATTTTTTAAAACAGTGTTGGCCCTGATTTGGGGAGAGATGTCAGCCTCCAGATTAATGTGGATAATGTTTGAACCTAGGCAGTCTGCATTTGCAGACTGTTCTACTTGAAGGCATTGCCGTCGATGTCCGGCTTTAGTGGGTGATGTCTGAATCCAGACAACCAGTATCTTTGGACTGTTTAGCTGCGAAGGCATCACTAATGCAGTCTTTATAGTGTATCAGGATGAGCTGGGCTCCTGTTCTGTAATAGCTGAATTCAGAGTTAGAGAGGGAGTTCAGAGTGGGGTGGTGCTAATTAATGGCAGACGTGTCCCCGATATTGAAAGCTGTGTGAATTACAGTTGGAGTCATAATGAACAGAGAGAGAGAGAGAGTTACTGCATCTCTCTTTGCCTCCTTGGTGTCCTTAAGAAGCTTGTGGGTTTTGGAAGCTGTACTGTCAGGTTTAATGTGATTACTTGGTTCCATCTGGAATTATTGGACTTTGATCAGTGGGAAACCCAACCCTCCTCCAGTGGGTGGTTGATACTGAGCTCTCCACACCATAACACATCAAGGTTTGTCCTTTTTGTTTGTTGACCTCATAGACTAGCTGGGCCCAACTGGGGTAGCTGAAATATGTTCATTGTACCCCTGATGGAGAAAGTTCCAAGTGTTAAGTATGTAACAGGTGGGAGAATAAGACTAATACCCCTCGGTTGTAGACCTGCAGATTCCCTGTGCTCGCTGACCTCCAGAGGCTCCTTGTCCAGTGATACCTCAGATTTAAGGTTCTCCTCTTTGTGCATGAACCCCTTCACGGTCACCCCTATCTCTGTAGCCTCCTCCATCCCTACAACCCTCCAAGATTTCAGGGCTCCTCCATCTTTGGTCTCCTGATTTTCACATCTCCAAATTGATGGCCATGTCTTTACCTGTCTTGGCTCTAAGCTCTGCAATTCTGTCCCGAAACGGTTTTGTCTCCTCCATTTAGATGGTCCTTAAAACCCATGCTTCTTAACCATACATCTCAATGTGTTAAATGTGTATCTGCCTATGGTCCAATGAAGCACCGTAGAGTGTTTTACTCTGTTAAAGGTGCTATCTAAATGCAAGTCACTGCATAGCATCAGTGGGAGGGTAGAGACCAGGAGCAGCCTGGGTCTCTCTTGCCCAGTTTTAAGGATTATTGCAGCATTGCTGCTAATTTAGTTTTCATTCTGTTCCTTCATCCTCACGCCTGTTACAAAAAATAGTGAAGAGACAAGCGATAGGGAGCCCTGAAATTAAATCATGACACGCTATTGTACAAATACTTAACATTGGCAGTAATGCTTTAGAATAGTGCAAAAGCAAAATCCTGTGGATGCTGGAATTCCAGGCTAAAAACAGAAAATGCTCAGCAGGTCAGACAACATTGGGCAAGAGTGAAACAGCATTAACCTCTCAGATCGAAGATATTTGATCAAAACTGGAAAATGTTAGTAATGTTTTGTGCCCGTACAGAGACAAGGAAGCAAGAAATCGGTTAGATTAAGGTCGTGACCAAAACAGCAGGTTTCACATTTCAGCCAAATCAAACATTTGTATCTCCAGTGCATAATTTCAGGGTTCCTGTGTCACTGTCTGACTGCCCGAGAGTTATTAGAATTATACAGCACAAGCTCACTCCATCGTAACTCTGCTGGCTGTTTGAGTTTTCCATTTTGTCTCACCCCCTCTACTCTTTGCCCATAGCTCGGAAAGTTTTTCCCCTTCGAGTCCAATTTCAACATTTACCCCTTAGCCAGCATCAGTAAAACAGATCCTCATCAATTGTTTATGGGAGCTTGCTGTGCACAAATTGGCTGCCATGTTACATTACAACAGTGATTGCACTTCAAAAAGAAATACTTCATTTGCTGTAAATCACTTTCTGAAGCCATGAAAGGCACTGTATGAATGCATTGTTCTAGCAGTTTCTAAAGTTAGGAAGTGTTTTATAAGAGTGAATAAATGGCAGCACGGTGGCGCAGTGGTTAGCACTGCTGCATCACGGTGCCGAGGTCCCAGGTTCGATTCCGGCTGTGGGCCATTGTCCATGTGGAGTTTGCACATTCTCCCGTGTTTCTGTGGGTTTCGCCCCCACAACCCAAAGATGTGCAGGTTAGGTGGATTGGCCACGTTAATTGCCTCTTAATTGGAAAAAAAATGAATTGGGTACTCTAAACTAAGAGTGAATAAAGAATTATCTTCTTTTTTGGAAGTTACTGTAGCAAATACATCCACCATCCTTTCAGGCAGTGGGTTCCAGATCTAGCTTTATTAGTTTATTGATTCTGTGAATCATCTTGGCATTCAGTCGTGATTGGCAGCGTGTTGAGTGGTATTGGGTGCTGATTGGTTGCAGTGGGTCAGTCAGGTGACCAGGGTGTGAGCTCGCTGTTCTCGGTGTTGTGCTGGGACACTCACGGGTTCACTTGCAGTTTGTATGCAGGTGGACGATAGTCACAATTCTCATTGGCCTCTGCTCCCTGCATTTATTTCGTTTGAACTTTAACCTGACCGTTAGATAGTGACATCGCAGTTGGGGGAATGCTGGGGGAAATATGATTTCAGAGTATCAGTTGTGGCACAGTGATTAACACAGCTGCCTCACAGGGCCAGGGAACCAGGTTTGATTCTGACCTTGGTGACTGAGTGGAGTTTACATGTTCTCCCCATGTCTTCATGGGTTTCCTCCGGGTGCTCCGGTTTCCTCCCACAGTCCAAAGATGTGCAGGTTAGGTGCATTGGCCATGCTAAATTGGCCATAGGTGTCCAAAGGTTTAGGTGGGGTTACTGGGTTACAGGGTTAGGGTGGAAGCATGGGCTTAAGTAGGGGGTGCATTTTCCAAGGCTGATGCAGACTCGATGGGCCAAATGGCCTCCTTCTGCACTGTAGGAATTCTATGATTGTATAAATCCTGAACCCCATATTCAGCAGTAATGCGCTTCCGTACATGATTCACCTGCGGCTGGTCTCACAGCTCCATTGATAAAGGAACTATTAAGAAAGGCTGCACAGGCTGGAGTCTTTTATTCCAGAAAAAGAGAAGGTGGAGAGGAGACCCGATTGTGGTCACCAAAACAATAAATAGGGAATAGAGAAGATGTTTTCACTTGTCAGGGACTCCATACTATAAAGGACCAGAAAAACTAAGAGCAAAGACATGGACGCAATGGGTTGAATGGCTTCCTTCTGTGTTGTAACCATTGTATAACATTCAGTAATAAATCCAGCTGAGAATGCAGGAGAAACTCCTTTACCTAGAGAGTGGTTGGAATGTGGAACCTGCTACCACATGGAGTGATTGAGGTGTATAGCATCAGTGCATTTAAGCAGAAGCTTGCAAATTACATGAGGGAGAAAGGAATAGAAGGTTGTTCTGATATGTTATGATGAAATAAAGTGGGAGGAAGCTGATGTGGAGCATAAACACTAGTACAGACCTATTTGGCCAACTGGCCTGTATCTACTATAAATACTATGTAATTTAGCTATGTCAACTGTCACGTTTTTATGCAGACTCTGATCACCAGATGGTTCTGTGGTGCAGGTTTCAAAAGCCTCTTTCCCAACTGCATTTTTTGTACTATTACATTCATCAACTGCCACGAATAATGACTTTGGCAATTTACTAGTCTCAAATAGTGCCTGAGCGCCCCAATTGACCCAAAGAATAAATTGCTTGCTCGGAATAGTACCATGGTCACTGCACGGGTTCACTCTAGAGCTCATTATCCAATGGTCCATGCTGGTTTGTGCCACTGCTATTAGGATTTGGACTCAATCGTAATGCCTCCCTTGGTTAAACAGCTAGGCCTATGCTACACGAGGAATTGCTACTTGTGCATCATGTCCCAAAAGCTCAAGGCAGCAGTAGCTCAGTACAACAGGAGGAATTAGCACTTTCAGGAGCAAATCAGAAAATACTATTTATTAATAAAAATGCGTAGTGCAATCTTATCTTCAGAAGTTCAAAAATAAAGACGTGCATTTATCTAGTGCCACAAGTGGCTTTACAGCCAAATAAATACTTTTTGCAATGTAGTCACTGTTGTAATATTGGAAATGTGAGAGCCAATTTGCACAGGTATCTCCCACAAACAGCAATGTAACACAAGTGCCAGGCAATGACCACCTCCAACAAGATAAAATCTAACCATCTCCCCATGACATTCAATAATAATAATAATCTTTATTATTGTCACAAGTAGGCTTACATTAACACTGCAATGAAGTTCCTGTGAAAATCCCCTAGTCACCACACTCTGGCGCCTGTTCGGGTACAGTGAAGGAGAATTCAGAATGACCAATTCACCTAACAGCACGTCTTTCGGGACTGGCTTTACCATCACTGAATACCCCATTATCAAACCCTAGGGGTTGCCATTGACCAGAAACTGAACTTGAGCAGGTATATAAATAATGTGGCTACAAAGGTCAGAGGCTAGGAATCCTGCAGTGAGTAACTCACCTCCTGACACCTCAAAGCCTAACCAGTATCTGAAAGACACAAGTTAGGAGTTTGTTGGAATACTCTCGCCCTGCTGGATGAGTGCAGCTCCAACAATACTCAAGAAGTTTAACACCATCCAGGACAAAGTAGCCCACTTGATTGGCACCCCATTCACTCCCTTCACCACCAACACACAGTGCCAGCAGTGTGCATCATCTACAAGATATACTGCAGCAACTCACCAAGGTTGCTCAGGCAGCACCTTCCAAACCCATGATCACTACCATCTGGAGAGACAAGAGCAGCAGATACCTGGGAACCCCACCACCTGGAGCTTCCCCTCCAAGTCACTCACCACCCCGACTTGGAAATATATCACCGTTCCTTCACTGTCACTGGGGCAAAATTCTGGATCTTCCTCCCTAACAGCACGGTGCGTGTACATTCACCTCAGGGACTGCAGTGGTTCAACAAGGCAGTTCACCACCACCTTCTGAAGGGCAAATAGGAATGGCATAGCCAGAGACGCTCACATCTTGTAAATTAATATTTAGAAAAAGTAAATCACACGCTTTTCCTTCACTGTCCTTGGGTCAAAATCTTGTGGGTGTACAGTGAAAGGTCCTCCAGCACTGTGGGTATACAGTGAAAGGTCCTCCAGCACTGTGGGTATACAGTGAAAGGTCCTCCAGCACTGTGGGTATATAGTGAAAGGTCCTCCAGCACTGTGGGTATATAGTGAAAGGTCCTCCAGCACTGTGGGTATATAGTGAAAGGTCCTCCAGCACTGTGGGTATACAGTGAAAGGTCCTCCAGCACTGTGGGTATATAGTGAAAGGTCCTCCAGCACTGTGGATATACAGTGAAAGGTCCTCCAGCACTGTAGGTGTATAGTGAAAGGTCCTCCAGCACTGTGGGTATATAGTGAAAGGTCCTCCAGCACTGTGGGTGTACAGTGAAAGGTCCTCCAGCACTGTGGGTATACATAGAACAGTACAGCACAGAACAGGCCCTTCGGCCCTCAATGTTGTGCCGAGCCATGATCACCCTACTCAAACCCACATATCCACCCTATACCCCTAACCCAACAACCCCCCCTTAACCTTACATTTATTAGGACACTACGGGCAATTTAGCATGGCCAATCCACCTAACCCGCACATCTTTGGACTGTGGGAGGAAACCGGAGCACCCGGAGGAAACCCACGCACACAGGGGGAGGACGTGCAGACTCCACACAGACAGTGACCCAGCCGGGAATCGAACCTGGGACCCTGGAGCTGTGAAGCATTTATGCTAACCACCATGCTACCCTGCTGCCCCATACAGTGAAAGGTCCTCCAGCACTGTGGGTATACAGTGAAAGGTCCTCCAGCACTGTGGGTATACAGTGAAAGGTCCTCCAGCACTGTGGGTATACAGTGAAAGTTCCTCCAGCACTGTAGGTATATAGTGAAAGGTCCTCCAGCACTGTGGGTATATAGTGAAAGGTCCTCCAGCACTGTGGGTATACAGTGAAAGGTCCTCCAGCACTGTGGGTATACAGTGAAAGGTCCTCCAGCACTGTGGGTATATAGTGAAAGGTCCTCCAGCACTGTGAGTATACAGTGAAAGGTACTCCAGCACTGTGAGTATACAGTGAAAGGTACTCCAGCACTGTGGATATATAGTGAAAGGTCCTCTAGCACTGTGGGTATATAGTGAAAGGTCCTCCAGCACTGTGGGTATATAGTGAAAGGTCCTCTAGCACTGTGGGTATATAGTGAAAGGTCCTCCAGCACTGTGGGTATATAGTGAAAGGTCCTCTAGCACTGTGGGTATATAGTGAAAGGTCCTCCAGCACTGTGGGTATATAGTGAAAGGTCCTCTAGCACTGTGGGTATATAGTGAAAGGTCCTCCAGCACTGTGGGTATATAGTGAAAGGTCCTCCAGCACTGTGGGTATATAGTGAAAGGTCCTCTAGCACTGTGGGTATATAGTGAAAGGTCCTCCAGCACTGTGGGTATATAGTGAAAGGTCCTCTAGCACTGTGGGTATATAGTGAAAGGTCCTCCAGCACTGTGAGTATACAGTGAAAGGTACTCCAGCACTGTGGGTATATAGTGAAAGGTACTCCAGCACTGTGGGTATACAGTGAAAGGTCCTCCAGCACTGTGGGTATATAGTGAAAGGTCCTCCAGCACTGTGGGTATATAGTGAAAGGTCCGTCAGCACTGTGGGTATACAGTGAAAGGTCCTCCAGCACTGTGGGTATACAGTGAAAGGTCCTCCAGCACTGTGGGTATACAGTGAAAGGTCCTCCAGCACTGTGGGTATACAGTGAAAGGTCCTCCAGCACTGTGGGTATATAGTGAAAGGTCCTCCAGCACTGTGGGTATATAGTGAAAGGTCCTCCAGCAGTTTTTCAGAGCTAGCCTTGTCAGCAGTACTTGCATGCGGAGAATGAAATTGTAAAAATCGGTCATTATGACAATTTGTGAGCTAATTCCCCATGGCTGCATGGGTTTTCTCCGGGTGCTCCAGTTTCCTCCCACAGTTCAAAGATGCGCAGGTTAGGTGGATTGGTCATGCAAAATTGCCCTTAGTGTCCAAAAAGGTTAGGTGGGGTTACGGGGATAGGGTGGACTTAAGAAGGGTGCTCTTTCCAAGAGCTGATGCGAACTCGATAGGCCCTATGGCCTCCTTTTGCATTGCAAATTCTATGATTCTATGAACTGATCCAGGAGTCTGTGCACAGTTGGATCCAAATTCTTGTAAATATAACTGAAAAATCCCATTTGTTCTAAAGCTAATGGTCGGAATTCTCCGCAAGGCCTGATGCCGTCGTGAAACCTGCTCCTCGCCCCCTATTCCCCCCCCCCCCGGGGGGCTAGGAGCGGCATGCCGAAAATCTCGGCTGTCTTCCCCTCTGCTGCCCTGCAAGACGTCTCGGCTTGATCTTGCGGGGCGATGGAGGGGAAATAGTGCGTCCCTTGGGGACGCCAGCCCGACGATCGGTGGGCACCGATCATGGGCCAGTCCCCTCCTGAGCATGGCCGTGGTGCTCACTCCCCTCTCCGCCCCCCACAAGCCACAAACGAACCTTTGGTGCCATGTTCACGACGACAGCGACCAGGTGTGGTTGCCGCTGGCGTGAACAGGTCGGGAACGGCAGGCCGCTCAGCCCATCCGGGCCGGAGAATCGCAGGTCGCCGTGAAAAATGGCGACCCGCGATTCTCCGAGCGGCGTGTCACAAAACACGACACACCATTTTGGGGATTGTGGGAGAATCGCAGGGGGGGGGCCAGAGCGGCCCTCCCGCGATTCTCCCACCCAGCCTGGGCAGCGGAGAATCACGCCCAATGTCTTAGGAAAAGTATTGGCAAGTCCCGAAAGTCCAGTTGCACAGAGCCCAGTGCAGTGACAAAGGTTTGCATCTAGATGTCTCCAGTGTGCTTTGTAAAATATCATACTAGTGACATCTTGTGGCAGAATATTAATAGACATCCATCGTCTTTGTTTTATTTTCTCCAGCCCCAGCTGCACATGAAAGGAAGGGTGAGAGAAGCCTTATCAATACATTAAGCCGTACCATCCGATGCACTCCTGGCTGTGCCATCTTCAGGGAACCCCACCCCCCCCCCAACACATGTGCAAAACAGCATCAGCTGGGTTACGGGTATAGGGTGGATACGTGGGTTTGAGTAGGGTGATCATTGCTCGGCACAACATCAAGGGCCGAAGGGCCTGTTCTGTGCTGTACTGTTCTGTGTTCTAATTCCCTAAGATAATGAACAAATACCTCATTCCCAGTGCAGTATTGAGGGAGTGCTACACTGTCAGGGCGCCATCTTTTGGATGAGATGTTAAACTAAGGTTCCAGCTGCTCGTTCAGATGGATGTAAGAGCAGGGATTCTCCCCAATGCCCTAGCACAGGCAGTATCACTAAAACAGACTATTTGGTCACTCTTATATTGCTGTTTATGGCAGGAATTGGTGTATACTTGGAAATTGTGCAGGAATTGGTGCATAACTGGAAATGTCTCAAAAGATTTTGCTCTTAAGCTGTTGAGTTGGATCTTGGCAAAGAAATTCAATTGAGCTGACAGCACATGACACCATGCAGGGACCATTTTATCAGGAGGCAAAGCCTGGAGCCAAAAGGATTCCAAGGGGAGTGAGTGGGGTTATTAGAATAAAGAGGCACTGTCTTCATTTAAAAAAAATAAATTTAGAGTACCCAATTCATTTTTCCAATTAAGGGGCAATTTAGCGTGGCCAATCCACCTAGCCTGCACATTTTTGAGTTGTGGGGGCGAAACCCAAGCAAACACGGGGAGGATGTGCAAACTCCACACGGACAGTGACCCAGAGCTGGGATCGAAGCTGGGACCTCGGCGCCGTGAGGCTGCAGTGTTACTCACTTCGCCACCGTGCTGCCCCTTTTTAAAATTTAAAAATGTTTTTAAAATAAATTTAGAGTACCCAATTTTTTTTTCTCCCCCAATTAAGGGGCAATTTAGCTTGGCTAATTCACCTACCGTGCTGCCTACGTTTTGGGTTGTGGGGGTGAGATCCACGCAGACACAGTACACTTGTCGTCATGTTTACCTATTTGGAATAGTGAAGCTCGGAACTTTATTTCCAAAGCAACGGGACTATGTTTTGCTGAGGTTCAGTTTCACAGACTCTGGCGTCACAGGCCTGACCAAACAATTTGCCTGTGTCGACCGAGGACTTGACCAAGAGCAGTCTATTTCCATAGAATCCCTACAATGCAGAAGGAGGCCCCTGGGGTCTGCACAACCCTCTGAAAGAGCACCCTACATAAGCCCACTCCCTGCCCTAACCCCATAACCCCACCTAACCTGCACATCATTGGACACTGAGGGGCAATTTTAGCATGGTCAATCCACCTAACCTGCACATCCTTGGACTTTAGTGATTTATTCAAGAATAGCTGCCCCCAACTGCTTGTATCCAAATACATCCCACATTCCAGACAGTCGTTGGTAGGGTAGGTTGAGAGAAACCACCCCCTCTAGTGGGTGAGCTAGACTGAGGGCACATAATCTTTAAATAGGAGCCAGGCCCTTTATGGGGTGCGGAGGAGGATGTTGTCAGGAAGCACTCCTTCACACAAAGGGGACTGGAGAACACTCTCCCCACAAAAAGCTGTTGTGGGGGTGGGATCAATGGAAAATTTCAAAACAGATAGACTTTTGTTCAGCAATGGTATATGATGAAGGAACATGTAGGAAAGGAAGGTAAATGGAGTTAAGAGCCAGGTGAGCCATGCTCTAATTTGTTTTCCCGTATAATTTTCGAGTACCCAATTCATTTTGTGTCCAATTAAGGGGCAATTTAGTGTGCCCACTCACCTACCCTGCACATCTTTGGGTTGTGGGGGTGAAACCCACGCAGACACGGGGAGAATGTGCAAACTCCACACAGGCAGTGACCCGGGGCTAGGATCGAACCGAGCCGTGCCCTAATTAAATGGCAGAACAGGTTCGAGGAGCTGATTGGTCTCCTCCATTCCCAATTTTCCACACACGGGGCATTTTTCCCAGCCGAGGTCAATGGACAGTGATCAGGAGTGGGAATAAACACCAGAAAGTACGGAGAGCAAAAACCCAGCAGGTCTGGCAGCATCTGAAGAGAGAGTGAGAGAAACCGTCGACGTTTCGAGTTCAAAATTACACTTCTTCGGAACCGTGTGGACTCAAAATGTTGACTCTTGTTTTTCTCTCACCACAGATGCTGCCAGACCTGCTGGGTTTTCCAACACTTTCAATTTTTATTTCAGACCTCCAGCAGCTGCGCTATTTTAGTTTCATATTCAGTCTGATTCCTGAACAGTACCCCCCCCCTATCGTTTGCAGGCATTCACCAGCCATGTTCAGCAAACACCAGTCCATGTATGCGGGACATCCCCCTAGGTTGGGAAAGGGTACTTCAAGTGGCACATTTTTGCACTGTGTCCTCAGGGAGAGTTATTCATTCACTTTGGCATTGCTCCCTTCAAAATAATTTTTGTTGATGAGGTTAGCCGGAGGGAGCAATTGTCATAATTTCACTGCAATTAGTGCCAGGGCTAGGATGAACAGCTTGCAACTATTACTTGTGTTTTTACAAAAGAATGTCCATATTTCATCAGTCACAATGGTGTTCATCACAAACAAGGAGGGCACTCAAGTCAGCCATGATCCCATTGAATGGTCGAACAGGCAAGAGGGGCTGAATGGTCACACTCCTGTTTAGACCATAAGATGTAGGAGCTGAAGTAGGTCATTCGGCTCATCGTGTGCTCCGCCATTCAATGAGGTCATGGCTGACCTGATATAATCCTCAACTCCATTTTCTGCCTTATCCCCATACCCCTTAATTTGCTTACTGATTAAAAATCTATCTGTTCAATTGTGGCAGCAATTTGGGACGTTGAAACTGCACTTGGGTAGCGTATCAATCTATACACAGTAAGACCCTGGAAGCCCATATTCCTGCTGAATGTTAGACAAGGCCAAGTCACTTGCCTGATCCATTGATTCTGACTGCATGGGGACAGGGAGGGGGTTTGAATTTTCCCCTGTTTATCACTGGAACATAATTCAAAGAAGTATTTCCAAATATTCTCTAACATTGTGGGCAGCACGGTGGCACAGTGGTTAGCATCGAACCGGGGTTCGATCCCGGCCCCGGGTCACTGTCCGTGTGGAGTTTGCACATTCTCCCCGTGTCTGTGTGGGTTTCGCCCCCACAACCCAAAGGTGTGCAGGGTAGGTGGATTGGCCACGCTAAATTGCCCCTTAATTGGAAAAAATGAATTGGGTACTCTAAATTTAGAGAAAAACACTGTCTCTAACAGTTAGGGATATCAGAAAAGGGTCAAAATTAGAACAATTGGCCGATTGGTAACAAATATTTAGAGGACCCTGGTTAAAACTCTGGAACAGGCAGAACTGACTGGAGCTTGTATACTGCACACTCCAGTTAACTCTTCATACCTCTTGCAAAAAACAGGCCCGCGGTTCTGTCTTTGCTCATTCAAAGTGATCCAAAGCCAATTTATTTAAAAAAAATAAATTTAGATTACCCAATTCACTTTTTTCCAATTAAGAGGCCATTTAGTGTGGGCAATCCACCTACCCTGCACATCTTTGGGTTGTGGGGGTGAAACCCAAGCAAACACGGGGAGAATGTGCAACCTCCTCACAGACAGTGACCCAGAGCCGGGATTGAACCTGGGACCTCGGCGCCGTGAGGCAGCAGTGCTAACTACTGCGCCACCGTGCTGCCCAAAGCCAATTTCAATCAACCATCGGAGATGCCTCAAAACACTGAGGATAAATGAGGCTGAAGCCAAGCAGATTAGGCTTCATACCCAGAAATTGGTACACAATGTTCCTGATTTATGCCCCCCAAAAAAGATGAGACATGCACCAGTTTTTACCCCAAGTAGGCCTTGCTGAATGTGGTCCACCCCAGGATGTCGGATCAGGCCCATTGTAAATTAATTCTGACACCCCTGAGATGAAGCCCTCCATTTCTGTCCAGTACTTTTTAAACTCGATTGAAGGAATATTAAACTAGTTTGAAGAGTGGAAGGTGAGAGGGTTAAGACTTTTACAGTGCCTGTCTGCAATCCTGCCTGATTCACACTACTGTATAAAGATCGATTCCAACTGTAAATTAGCTGTGCAGCAGCTTCCGAATGTTAAATTGATTTGCGATTCATGATTCGATGACCACATTGCAACACTCAAGACTGCGTTCCATTGCTTACTTTCATTAAGTGAAGTGCCAACTGTTGGCGTTTTTCCAATTGTATTTTTAATCACCTCTGTGTGTGTGTGTGTGTGTGTGTGTGTGTGTATATGTGTTCTATCTCTCCATCACGTCTTCAGTGTCTGCTGTGTGTGATTATCACTTTGGTTTGTCCAGGTCTCTATGTAGAAGGAGGCCATTCGGCCCATCGAATTGACACCCACCCTGCGAAAGAGCACCCCACCTTATCCCCATAACTCCACGCATTGATCACTAAGGGGCAATTTAGAATGGCCAAACCACCTAACCTGCACACCTTGGACACCAAGTGCCATTTAGCATGGCCAATCCACCTAATCTGCACATCTTTGGACTGTGGGAGGAAACTGGAGCACCTGAACAAAACCTATGGAGACACTGGGAGAACGTGCAGACTCCGCACAGTCACCCAAGGTTGGAATCGAACTCTGGTCTCTGGTGCTGTGAGGCACCGTGCCGTGCTCTCTCTCCCTGTGCCAGTTTTCAAAGGGTAGTAAGCATCCTATGAAACCTCCAGTGGCGTGTGTAACTTTAGAGACTTGAGCAGAAAATTTAGGCTGACACTTCTGAGAGCAGGAGTGAGAGAGTTGCAGCAACTCTCTTTCGGGTGTGACTTTGAACCAAGGTCCCCCGTCTGCCTTCTCCAGTGGATGTGGAATATCCCACAGCCCCATCAAAGTGGAACAGCGACATTCCCCTTGGTGTCCTGGCTGATAGTTATCCTCGACCAACCTCATAAAAATAATTTAGATGGCCATTAAACCAATTTCTGTCGGTGGGATCTTGCTGTACGGTGTGGCCCCTGAAATACATTGACACACGTCCAAAGGTAATTCAGGAGCAGCAGTCAATTTGTTTTGTGAGTGCTTAGTGTGACGATACATCGTCATAAACAAAACGCAATAGGTGGATCTCACCTTAAACTCTGTGACAGCAGTAGCTTTGAAAATGTGACTACGATTGAGCAAGGTTGAAGGAAGCCTTGGACTTTATATTGAAGCAACATTTTTTGAGCTGTATCCTGTTTAATGATTTTACAATATTGCTTAAAAATAATGCCTCACGCAGCGGTCTGTAACCAGGACTAACTGCATTTACGTGGGTTGGATTAAGGATGGTAGGTGGAAGCTGGACAACTTTTGTTTGTGGTAGATGCTTGTTACCTGTTTAATGCAAACCCGTACCTCGTGGAGTGTTTTGCACGGAAGTCTTAAGGACTAACACATGTAAATAATTCCAAATAACAAATGTAAATAATCCCAAGGATTCTTAGCTGAGTACGGGTTTGTTGCAAGCATATTTATACCTGGGTAATTTCTGGGCTCTGAATTCAAACTAGCAAATTATATGTAGCACCTGAACTTGTCACAGTTCCTGAAGTGAAGATGTAAGTTAACTTTGACTCCCCCCCCTGCCAAGCCCCCTCACCCCCACCACTTTGAGGTTGTTTTACATAGTTTAAAACTTTGTATGTATTATACTTTGGAAAGAAAGTCTTGAGATTTTATTAAAAAATAATGAAAAGTAGATATTTATGAAAAGGATTTCTGTTCTCTATTTTTTTGTTGCTGTCATTTGTTGATTTTATTTTAGGGGAAAAATAAAGTTGGAGTTCATGAAAGTTTGATCCGCGTCTGGGTTTTTTTCACTTCCTTCTTATTTTCTTCATGAGCTCTGCATCATACATGAAATCATTGAAAATAACAACAGCAGGGGCAGCACGGTGGCCTAGTGGTTAGCACAACCGCCTCACGGCGCTGAGGTCCCAGGTTCAATCCCGGCTCTGGGTCACTGTCCGTGTGGAGTTTGCACATTCTCCCCGTGTTTGCGTGGGTTTCGCCCCCACAACCCAAAAATATGCAGAGTAGGTGGATTGGCCATGCTAAATTGCCCCTTAATTGGAAAAAATAATTGGGTAATCTAAATTTATAAAAAAAAAAAATAACAACAGCATGAGCCCAGGGCATCACAATGGCACAGTGGTTAGCACTGCTGCCTCGCAGCACCAGGGGCACGCATTCAATTCCGGCCTTGGGTGACTGTGAAGTTTTCACATTCTTCCCGTGTCTGCGTGGGTTTCCTCCGGGTGCTCTGGTTTCCTCCCACAGTCCAAAGATGTACAGGTTAGGGGTTACAGGGTTAGGGTGGAGGTGGGCCTGTGTAGGGTGTTCTTTCGAAGGGTGTGGTCAGGCACAATAGGCCGAATGGCCACCTTCTGCACTGTAGGGATGCTATGAAAAATATATCACTGCAACATTGATCAGTGAAGCCTTCCACCATCACCATTTTAACCTATTTTGAAACGTTTTCCTCGGGATTATTCATTAGTAATGGTAGCTGCTAATCAGTCAGTGATCTTCCTCTGAGTCCAAAGGCTGTAGGTTCAAGACCCACTTCAGCACAAAATCTAAGCCGACATTCTCAACACAAAACTGCTGGATGTTACACTGTCAGTGATGTCTTTGGGGAGAGGTTTTAAACCCAATTGCTTTTTTTCATCAGAAGAGTGAACAAAGTTCTTCCTGGTGTCCTGGCTGTTATGGGCCATGGTTTAGAGAACCCCAAAGTGTATCATGGAGTTCACCTGATTCACAACTTTGAACCGATTGTGCTATGGGGAGCACACGGCCCACTCTACAGGTGTGGTACAGCAGAAATCAAAAAGTATTTTTTAAAGCAAAACAATGTTTATTCTATGAACTCAAGTTAACCTTTTTAAAACATACAGTGAGCATCTTAGCAACCATCAATTCAAATGAAATGAAATGAAAAATGAAAATCACTTATTGTCACGAGTAGTCTTCAATGAAGTTACTGTGAAAAGCCCCTAGTCGCCACATTCCAGCGCCTGTCCGGGGAGGCTGGTATGGGAATCGAACCGTGCTGCTGGGTCTGCTTTAAAAGCCAGCGATTTAGCCCAGTGAGCTAAACCAGCCCCTCAAATACAAACCCCAAAGAATACAACACTAAGTAATCATTAATAACCTCCCAAACAACATCCAGAACAGGCTCAAACTCAGGGTCGCGGGCAGGTGTCGGGAGGGTCGAGGAACCGTCCATTGTGGCGCTCCCGATCGCGCAAATCTGTGCGCAACAGCCGCAGCAGCTGGCTGTGAATAATGCTCCTACTGATGAGCTGGCAGCAGAAGGAAATTCTGGTAGTTTTGTTTATGACTTCTTTATTGAGTGTGAACTGAATCCTCGTATTCAAACTTGTATCAAAGTAGGTTACAGCAAATAAACACCCCGGGAAACATTCTTCCCAACAATCAACTATACAGTTTGTACAGATTTTTCTCCTTTTCCACCGCCCCCCCCCCCCCCCCCCCCCGAACATCCACCTCCCCCACCCCCCAGCGATGAACAGCTCCTCAAACACGGTCACAAACATCCCCCACCTTTTCTCAAACTCCCCTGCTGAGCCCCTTAACTCATACTTTATCTTCTCTAACTACAGAGAAGTAACTGGTGGTTAGCATAAATGCTTCACAGCTCCAGGGTCCCAGGTTCAGTTCCCGGCTGGGTCACTGTCTGTGCGGAGTCTGCACGTCCTCCCCGTGTGTGCGTGGGTTTCCTCCGGGTGCTCCGGTTTCCTCCCACAGTCCAAAGATGTGCGGGTTAGGTGGATTGGCCATGCTAAATTGCCCGTAGTGTTCTAAAAAAAGTAAGGTTAGGGGTAGGGGGTTGTTGGGTTACGGGTATAGGGTGGATACGTGGGTTTGAGTAGGGTGATCATTGCTCGGCACAACATTGAGGGCCGAAGGGCCTGCACTGTGCTGTACTGTTCTATGTTCTACAGGAAGTTGTACAGGTCACCCAACCAAGCAGCTACCCCTGGTGGCGATGCCGACCGCCACTCCAGCAAAATTCGCCGCCGTGCAATCAGAGAGGCGAAGGCCAAGACATCGGCCTTCCTCCTGTCCATGAGCTCTGGCTTCTCTGAAACCCCAAAAAGCGCCACCAAAGGGTTCGGGTCTACCTCCTCCTCCACTATCCTGGCTAAGACCGTGAACACTCCCGCCCAGAATCTTCCCAATTTTTCACAACCCCAAAACATGTGCGCATGATTCGCTGGCCCCTGCCCACACCTCTCACACTCATCTGCTACCCCCTGAAAGAACCCACTCATTCTCGCCCGAGTCATATGGAATACAATGTTGACAAATGTGAGGTTATCCATTTTGGTAGGAATAACAACAAATGGGATTATTATTTAAATGATAAAATATTAAAGCATGCTGCTGTGCAGAAAGACCTGGGTGTGCTAGTGCATGAATCACAGAAAGTTGGTTTACAGGTGCAACAGGTGATTAAGAAGGCAAATGGAATTTTGTTTTTCATTGCTAGAGGGATGGAGTTTAAGACTAGGGAGGTTATGCTGCAATTGTATAAGGTGTTAGTGAGGCCACACCTGGAGTATTGTGTTCAGTTTTGGTCTCCTTACTTGAGAAAGAACATACTGGCACTGGAGGGTGTACAGAGGAGATTCACTGGGTTAATCCCAGAGCTGAAGGGGTTGGATTACGAGGAGAGGTTGAGTAGACTGGGACTGTACTCGTTGGAATTTAGAAAGATGAGGGGGGAATCTTATAGAAACATATAAATTTATCAAGGGAATAGATAGGATAGATGCGGGCAGGTTGTTTCCACTGGCAGGTGAAAGCAGAACTAGGGGGCATAGCCTCAAAATAAGGGAAAGTAGATTTAGGACTGAGTTTAGGAGGAACTTCTTCACCCAAAGGGTTGTGAATCTATGGAATTCCTTGCCCAGTGAAGCAGTTGAGGCTCCTTCATTAAATGTTTTTAAGGTAAAGATAGATAGTTTTTTGAAGAATAAAGGAATTAAGGGTTATGGTGTTCGGATCGGAAAGTGGAGCTGAGTCCACAAAAGATCAGCCATGATCTGATTGAATGGTGGAGCAGGCTCGAGGGGCCAGATGGCCTACTCCTGCTCCTAGTTCTTATGTTCTTATATGCACGATAGCTTCCTCCCACTATAACTGCCTCTTTCCACCCTATCCCATGTCCTTCTATTCTCCTTTTCCGCTAGTCGCTACAGCACTGGGGGATGCCCAGCGGCTGTATGAGCTGGAGCTGCTCGAGGAGGAGAAGAAAGCTGCAGCAGCGAAGCGTGCAGCAGCGGAACGTGCAGCAGAGGAGTTTGCAGCAGAGTATCGTGCAGCAGCAGAGCGTGCAGCAGCAGAGTATCGTGCAGCAGAGGAGTGTGCAGCAGCAGAGCATGCAGCAGCGGAGCGTGCAGCGGTGGAGTGTGCAGCAGAGGAGTGTGCAGCAGCAGAGCGTGCAGCAGCAGAGCGTGCAGCAGAGGAGCGTGCAGCGGCAGATTTTGCAGCAGAGGAGCGTGCAGCGGCGGAGCGTGCAGCGGCGGAGCTTGCAGCAGAGGAGTGTGCAGCAGAGGAGCGTGCAGCAGAGGAGCGTGCAGCAGCAGAACGTGCAGCAGCGGAGCGTTCAGCAGAGGAGCGTGCAGCAGTGGAGTGTGCAGCAGCGGAGCGTGCAGCGGCAGAGTTTGCAGCAGAGGAGCGTGCAGAAGAGGAGAGTGCAGCAGCAGAGCATGCAGCGGCGTAGCCTGCAGCAGAGGAGCATGCAGCGGAGGAGCGTTCAGCAGCGGAGCGTGCAGCAGTGGAATGTGCAGCAGAGGAGCGTGCAGCAGCGGAGCACACAGCAGAGGAGCGCGCAGTGGCGGAGCATGCAGCAGAGCGTGCAGCAGCAGAACGTGCAGCAGCGGAACGTGCAGCAGCGGAGCATGCAGCAGCAGAGCATGCAGCAGCGGAGCGTGCAGCGGCGGAGCTTGCAGCAGAGGAGCGTGCAGCAGCGGAGTGTGCAGCGGCAGAGTTTGCAGCAGAGGAGCGTGCAGCAGCGGAGCATGCAGCAGCGGAGCGTGCAGCAATGGAGCATGCAGCAGCAGAGTTTGCAGCAGAGGAGCGTGCAGCAGCAGAGTGTGCAGCAGCAGAGCGTGCAGCAGCGGTGCGTGCAGTGGCGGAGCGTGCAGCGGCAGAGTTTGCAGCAGAGGAGTGTGCAGCAGAGGAACATGCAGCAGAGGAGTGTGCAGCAGAGGAGCGTGCAGCGGCAGAGTTTGCAGCAGAGGAGCGTGCAGCAGCGGAGCGTGCAGCAGCAGAGCATGCAGCGGCAGAGTTTGCAGCAGAGGCGAGTGCAGCAGCAGAGCATGCAGCGGCGTAGCCTGCAGCAGAGGAGCATGCAGCAGAGCGTGCAGCAGTGGAACGTGCAGCAGCGGAACGTGCAGCAGAGGAGCGTGCAGCAGTGGAACGTGCAGCAGAGGAGCGTGCAGCAGCGGAGCACACAGCAGAGGAGCGCGCAGTGGCGGAGCATGCAGCAGAGCGTGCAGCAGCAGAACGTGCAGCAGCGGAACATGCAGCAGCGGAGCGTGCAGCGGCGGAGCATGCAGCAGCGGGGCATGCAGCAGCAGAGTTTGCAGCAGAGGAGCGTGCAGCGGCGGAGCATGCAGCAGCGGAGCATGCAGCAGCAGAGCGTGCAGCAGCAGAGCGTGCAGCAGCGGAACATGCAGCAGAGGAGCGTGCAGCAGCGGAGCGTGCAGCGGCGGAGCTTGCAGCAGAGGAGTGTGCAGCAGAGGAACATGCAGCAGAGGAGCGTGCAGCAGCGGAGCGTGCAGCGGCAGAGTTTGCAGCAGCGGAGCATGCAGCAGCGGAGCGTACAGCGGTGGAGCATGCAGCAGAGGAGTGTGCAGCAGCAGAACGTGCAGCCGTGGAACGTGCAGCAGAGGAGCATGCAGCGGAGCATGCAGCAGCATAACGTGCAGCAGCGGAACGTGCAGCAGAGGAGCATGCAGCAGCGGAGTGTGCAGCAGCGGAGCGTGCAGCGGCGGAGCTTGCAGAAGAGGAGCGTGCAGCGGCGGAGCGTGCAGCAGAGGAGAGTGCAGCAGCAGAGCATGCAGCGGCGTAGCCTGCAGCAGAGGAGCATGCAGCGGAGGAGCGTTCAGCAGCGGAGCGTGCAGCAGCGGAACGTGCAGCAGAGAAGCGTGCAGCAGTGGAACGTGCAGCAGAGGAGCGTGCAGCAGTGGAATGTGCAGCAGAGGAGCGCGCGGTGGCGGAGCACACAGCAGCGGAGCGTGCAGCGGCAGAGTTTGCAGCAGCAGAGCATGCAGCAGCGGAGCGTGCAGTGGCGGAGCTTGCAGCAGAGGAGTGTGCAGCAGAGGAACATGCAGCAGCGGAGCGTGCAGCGGCAGAGTTTGCAGCGGAGGAGCGTTCAACAGCGGAGCATGCAGCAGCGGAACGTGCAGCAGAGGAGCGTGCAGCAGTGGAATGTGCAGCAGAGGAGCGTGCAGCAGTGGAATGTGCAGCAGAGGAGCGTGCAGCAGCAGAGCGTGCAGCGACAGAGTTTGCAGCAGAGGAGAGTGCAGCAGCAGAGCATGCAGCGGCGTAGCCTGCAGCAGAGGAGCATGCAGCAGAGCGTGCAGCAGCGGAACGTGCAGCAGAGGAGCGTGCAGCAGTGGAACGTGTAGCAGAGGAGCATGCACCAGCGGAGCACACAGCAGAGGAGCGTGCAGTGGCGGAGCATGCAGCAGAGGAGAGTGCAGCGGCGGAGCTTGCAGCAGAGGAGAGTGCAGCAGCGGAACGTGCAGCAGAGGAGCGTGCAGCAGAGGAGAGTGCAGCGGAGGAGAGTGCAGCGGAGGAGAGTGCAGCGGCGGAGCAATTCGACATGTCCCGGGTCCAGGGGGTTTTCAATGGGATGCATGTCGTCCTACAAACATCTACAGATGACAGGTCACTCTCCACAAACCTGCGGGAGTCACCAGCACTGGCCCCATCGCCTCCATCTCCCTCGGGATGACCGATGATCCCCAGGCTACTATATGGGATGGCGTTGCATGCGGCGCTAACCCCTGAGGCTCCCCAGTCACCTGGCGCTGCCAGTCCTGGAGGCCCGCTCTTGTCACGGCCAGGGTCTGCATGCTCGCAGCCATGAAACTGAAGGATTAGACCACCTCCGCCTGGGACTGTGCCACATCAGCCAGTGAATGCGCCATCTCTCTCTGGGTCGGGGTCCTGTCCCTCTGGGTCTGCGCCACGTTGGCCAGCACATGGGAAATGCCGCCGACACTCCCTGCCATGGCTTGCTGTGAGTGGGCCATGCTCAGGAGCACTCCTGCAATGTCCAGCTGGTTCTGACACATGATTGCCTGTGTGAGAGCTGCTCTGTCCTGAGCCTCGTCCAGCACCTGCACAGATTGCCCTATGCTGATCCATAGCCAATGCCATCGCACCCAAGGCCTCCACCACAGACGCCACCCTTGCGGTGTTGGCCTGGGTGGCACGAATTGCTGGAACCACCACCTGCTGCTGCACGCGATTGGACTCCTCCAACTGCACCTGCAGGTACTGGCTCTACGACTGCATCTCCACAATCGATGGGACTGTCTGTTCCAGAGGCCCGAGACCCATCTGGACGGCAGCTAGGCCCGCCCTCCGACCGTCTGCCCCCTCGGGTGTTTCTACTTCCAACAGCTGTACCAGTGCAGCTGTGTGGTGTCTCAGGAGCCTGTTCACTAAAATGCCCAACCGAGGTGAGTATCTCTGGGATGGTGGAGGGTGTTGGAGACAGCTGTGACGGGAAAGCTGTGATGGGAAATCTGTGCCGTCCCCGGACTCGAGCTCCGGCATATGGCTCCCATCCGTGTCGGTGTCATCATCGCTGCTCGGCACACAGGGGGGTTCTGGTTGTGGCTGGGGGTGGGGAACCACCAGAAGGACCCACCCCATCACAAGCAGGTCTTGCAAGAAATAAGACAAGATGCATGATTAGACCACGGACTGGGGGCTGGTGGGGTGATGTGAGGGCGGTGGGGGTGTGGTGTGGGGGTGACGGGGTAAGGGTGGTGTGAGGGTGGCATGAGGGTGAGGGTGGTGTTGGGGGGTGGGACACACGTGTAACAGGGAACTGCAACTATGTGGGGCCTCACTTTCTCACCCGAGGCTGATCTCCACCTCGGCGACTTCCCTTTCCTTGGGCCTGGTGTGACCACATCCAGAGCTCTCTGCTGTGCCGCAGCGAGAGGCCACAGTTCCGGCGGTACTCCTCCAGTATTCTCTTTCGCCCCGTAGCAAAGGACGGCCTTCTCCTGCTGTGGGGTGTGGTGGACAGAAAACAAAGTGTTAGACAGTCAGATGCATGCAGCCCAGGTGTTGGGTAGCTGGTGGCTTCAGTGGCCAGGGCACCCAGCCATGGCAGCTGGTATGGGTGTCTGCATGTGGTGGAGGATGGGCATTCTACCGCCCTCCTGATGGGGTGGGAAAGGTAACAGTGTGTGGGTCAGGGGTTGGTGCCAGGGGCACATTGCTGCCCACTCTGTTTTTGAATTTAGAATGCCCAATTCATTTTTTCCAATTAAGGGGCAATTTAGCGTGGCCAATCCACCTAACCTGCACATCTTTGGGTTGTGGGGGTGAAACCCACACAAACATGGGGAGAATGTGCAAACTCCACATGGACAGTGACCCAGAGCCAGGATTGAACCTGGGACCTCGGCGCTGTGACACAGCAGTGCTAACCCACTGCGCCACTGTGCTGCTCTCATTGCTGTCTACTCACTCTGGCCACCCCGAGGAGGTTGTGCAGTTTCATCCGGCACTGCAGGCTGGTCCGTATGGTGTTGCTGACTCAGGAGCACTGCTGCAATGTCCAGGTGGTTCTGGCACATGATTGCCTGTGAGAGAGCTGCCCTGTCCTAAACCTCGTCCAGCGCCTGCACAGATTGCCCTATGCAGTTGGACACCTCCACCTGCGCCTGCAGGTGTTGGATGCTCGCCGACAACCCCTCATGCCGACAACCCACTGACTGCCTCTGCCACCTGTGGCCAAGTACGCCGATTGCCGGTGGCTGGCAGCCTCCTTTCCAGGCCGGGGTGCAGGGTCATCCTCCTCCCCTCCATGGTGTCCAGGCAGGTCTCGTGCCCAGCATCCATCAATCTCGAGACCGCTCTCCTTGCTGCCATCTTGTTGGCTGGGACGGTGTGTGTGAAGTGTCAGGAAACCGGCGACTCCTGCACCGTTTCTCATTAGGATCAATTGTGTTCCACGTGGGCCCGGTTCTAGCCCCTTAACAGTCGCTGAATCGGTCCAGGTGCGGCGCCAGTTTTGCTGTCGTGGAACTACACGAGTTCTGCCCCTGCGTTTCAGGAACGGACAACCCTACCAATGATGTATTAGATTTTTTAAAAAATGATCATCTTTATTATTGTCACAAGTAGATTTTACATTAACAGTGCAATGAAGTTACTGTGAAAATCCCCTAGTCGCCACATTCCGGCGCCTGTTCGGGTACACAGAGGGAGAATTCAGAATGTCCAGTTCACCGAACAAGCACATCTTTTGGGAATTGTGGGAAGAAACCGGAGCACCCGGAGGAAACCGACGTAAACACAGGGAGAACGTGCGACTCCGCACAGACAGTGACCCAAGCCGGGAATCAAACCTGGGACCCTGGAGCTATGAAGCAACAGTGCTAACCACTGTGCCACCGTGCCGTCCTGATGATGTATTAGTTTTTAAAAAAATAATTTTTATTGAAAAATTTTGCATTTATATAACAATGAACCGCAATAAAATACCAACAATAACAATAATGATAACAGTCATAAACATTCGCCCATCCTTAATGAACAACAAAACATATTAACAACAACTTAAGTTAACACAATATTAAGTTAAATAACCATAGAACAAAAATAGAAACAATAAAGAACACCCCCCCCCCCCCCCCCCCCCCCCACGGGTTGCTGCTGCTATTGACCAAGATACCTATCTTTGAGCCAGAAAGTTCAGAAAAGGCTGCCACCGTTTATAGAACCCTTGTACTGATCCTCTCAGGGCAAATTTGACCCTCTCTAATTTTATAAATCCCGCCATGTCACTGATCCAGGTTTCCACACTTGGGGGCCTCGCATTTTTCCACTGCATCAAGATCCTCCGCCGGGCTACTAGGGACGCAAAGGCCAGAACACCGGCCTCTTTCGTCTCCTGCACTCCCGGCTCCGCCGCAACACCAAAAATCGCGAGTCCCCACCCTGGTTTGACCCTGGATCCAACCACCCTCGACACCGTCCCCGCCACCCCCTTCCAGAATTCTTCCAGTGCCGGGCATGCCCAGAACATATGGGCATGATTCGCTGGACTCCCCGAACACCTGGTGCACCTGTCCTCACCCCCAAAGAACCTACTCATCCTAGTCCCGGACATGTGGGCCCGGTGCAGCACTTTAAATTGGATGAGACGAAGCCTCGCACAGGAAGAGGAAGAGTTGACTCTCTCCAAGGCATCCGCCCAAGTCCCGTCCTCTATCTGCTCCCCTAGTTCCCCCTCCCATTTAGCCTTCAGCTCCTCCACTGACGACTCCTCCACCTCCTGCATTACCTTATAGATGTCAGACACCTTCCCCTCTCTGACCCACACCCCCGAAAGCACTCTGTCCATCGTCCCCCGCGAGGGCAGCAAAGGAAATTCCTCCACCTGTTGCCTAGCAAACGCCTTTACCTACAAGTATCTGAACATGTTCCCTTGGGGGAGCCCAAATTTATCTTCCAGTTCCCCCAGACCCGCAAACCTCCCGCCAATTAACAGGTCCCTCAATTTACTGATGCCCACCCTTTGCCACCCCCTAAGCCCCTATCAGTGTTCCCCGGGATGACCACCCAATGGAGCCTCCATCGAACCCCTTGTTTCCCCCCTATGCCATCTCCACTGTCCCCAGATTCTTAGGGTCGCCGCCACCACTGGGCTCGTGGTATACCTCTTAGGAGAGAGCGGCAACGGCGCCGTTACCATGGCACCCAGGCTCGTACCTCTACAAGACGCCATCTCCATTCTTTTCCACGCCGCCCCCCCCCCCCCCTTCTATCACCCATTTACGCACCATTGACACATTGGCCGCCCAATAGTTCCCCAAAACGTTGGGAAGCGCCAGCCCGCCTCTATCCCTCCCTCGCTCCAGGAAAACCCTCTTCACTCTCGGAGTCCCATGTGCCCACACGAAGCTCAAAATACTGCTAGTCACCCTCTGAAAGAAGGCCCTGGGGGTGAAGATGGGCAGGCACTGAAAGAGGAACAAGAACCTTGGAAGCACCGTCATTTTGACGGACTGCACCCTCCCCGCCAATGACAATGGCAGCATGTCCCACCTCTTGAACTCCTCCTCCATCTGATCCACAAGCCTGGTGAAATTATGCTTGTGAAGAGTCCCCCAGTCCCTGGTCACCTGCACCCCCAGGTACCTAAAACTCTCCCCTGCCCTCCTAAGCGGGAGCCTACCAATTCCCTCCTCCTGGTCCCCAGGGTGCACCACAAACACCTCACTCTTGCCTAGATTTAGTTTATAGCCTGAAAAGGTCCCAAACTCAGCTAGCAGCCCCATCACCCCCGGCATCCCTCCCACCGGGTCCGTCACATACAGTAGCAGGTCATCGACATACAACGACACCCTATGTTCCTCCCCACCCTGCACCAAACCCCTCAACCTCCCTGAATCCCTCAACGCCATCGCCAACGGCTCGATTGCCAATGCAAACAACAAGGGGGACAGGGGGCAACCCTGCCTGGTCCGTCGGTAAAGCCGGAAGTACTCCGACCTCCTCCCATTCATGGCCACACACGCCATTGGGGCCTCATATAGCAGCCTCACCCATCTAATAAACCCTTCACCAAATCCAAACCTCCCCAACACCTCCCATAAGTACCCCCACTCCACTCTATCGAAGGCCTTCTCCGCATCCAGCGCCACCACTATCTCTGCCTCCCCCTCAATCGCCGGCATCATAATGACATTCAGCAATCTCCGCACATTCGTGTTCAGCTGCCTTCCCTTCACAAACCCTGTCTGGTCCTCATGTACAACCCCTGGCACACAGTCCTCTATCCTGGTAGCCAGGATCTTTGCCAGCACCTTGGCATCCACATTAAGGAGAGATATGGGCCTGTACAAACCACACTGCTGGGGGTCCTTGTCCCTCTTTAAGATTAAAGAAATCAGTGCCCGCGACATCATCGGGGGCAAAGTCCCCCCTTCCCACGCCTCATTAAGTGTCCGCACCAGCAAGGGGCCCACTAGGTCCACAAACTTTTTAGAAAACTCCACCGGGAACCCATCCGGCCCCGGTGCCTTCCCTGACTGCATCTGCCCGATCCCCTTAACTAGCTCCTCCAGCTCAATCGGCGCCCCCAACCCCTCCACCTGCTCCTCCTGCACCTTTGGGAAAGATAGCCCGTCGAGAAACCTCTCCATTCCCCTCCTCTCCACCGTTGGCTCCGACCGGTACAGTTCCCCGTAAAAGTCCTTGAAGACCTCATTCACCTCTACCCCCTTCCGCACCACATTCCCACTCTTATCTCTCACTCCAGCAATTTCCCTAGCCGCATCCCGCTTGCAGAGCTGATGAGCCAGCATCCTACTCGCTTTTTCACCATGTTCATACACTGCCCCTTGTGCCTTCCTCCAATGTACCCGTCCGCCTTTCTAGTGGTCAGCAAATCGAATTTAGCCTGCAGGCTGCGCCTCTCCCCCAACAATCCCTCCTCTGGTGCCTCTGCATACCTCCTATCTACCTCCAGCATCTTTCCCACCAGTCTATCCCTCTCACTCCTCTCGCTCCTCTCCCTGTGTGCCCGGATGGATATCAGCTCCCCACGAATCACTGCCTTCAAGGCTTCCCAGACCATCCCCACCCGGACCTCCCCCGTATCATTCACCTCGAGGTACCCCTCAATACTTGCCCGGACCCTCCTGCACACCTCCTCCTCCGCCAACAACCCCACATCCAACCGCCACAACGAGCGCTGGTCCCGCACCTCCCCCATCTCCAACTCCATCCAATGCGGAGCGTGGTCGGAGATTGCAATGGCCGAATATTCGGCCTCCTCCACTCTCGGAATCAGTCCCCTACTCACCACGAAGAAGTCTATCCGATGTATTATTATATGATTATATGATTATTATTATTATATTTATTATTATATGATGATGTATTAGTTGAGTGCATAGGTCTGTTAGAAACACAGGAGAGCCCTCAGGCAAGTAGTTTCGACAGTGTATCATCAGGAGCACTTTCTGGTGAGGAAACCGAACTGGAGAGAATTTGGTTGCAATCCCAGCATCAGAGGGAATTTAAAGAACATTTTTAAAAATGGCTTTTCAAAAGTAAATTGAAATAAGGAAACGTGATGTGGAAATGGAAATGGAAAGATTAGCAAAACAATACCAACTTAAAAGGTTGGAGTTAGAAGTAGAAGTGTTTAGACCTCGGAAGTGAAAGGAACTCTCTCTCTCTCTCTCACTTGCTAGCTGAAGTTAAAGAACTGCTCTATTGTTCTGAAAGCAGTGAGTGCCTGGCACATCCTTTGCTGGGAAATGAAATGATGTTGAGTCTGCAGAGAAAGTAGACAGTGCCAGAGAAAACCATCTCAAGCCTAGAGGAAGAAGTACTAAAACGAAGGCCTGAACTTCAGAAAGACTGGGGCTGGTTTAGCACAGGGCTAAATCGCTAGCTTTGAAAGCAGACCGAGGCAGGCCAGCAGCACGGTTCAATTCCCGTACCAGCCTCCTCGAACAGGTGCCGGAATGTGGCGACTAGGGGCTTTTCACAGTAACTTCATTTGAAGCCTACTCGTGACAATAAGCGATTTTCATTTCATTTCAAGACATTGACTGGAAGTCATCCCAGTGGATCAGAGATCCTTTTTCTTTTCTTTTCATTTATATTTGCTTTTCCTTTCCACAAACCTTCCCCTCTGTTATTTGTGCGTGTGTGTATATATATATATACAGAGAGTGGGGAGGGTTAGGAAGAGGGGGTGGGGGGGTGTTAGAAAGGGATAGTAAATCATCAATTACATTTTCTGTCCATTACATTTTAATTCCGTTAGTATTAAAAGATTACTTATGACTTAAACTTACAAACCTGGTGACTGTAGTTTATTGGGCTTAATCAAGGACCTCGGGTATTTTCAATAAAATCTAATTTCATCTGTGTTCAAACTCCAGGTCAAGTAGGAATGGAATTGAGCATGCACTAGCCCAGGGTGTGGTGACAAATCATACAGCCCAGAAGGAGACCACTCTGCCCATCTTGCTGGTATCATCTCTTTGGATGAGTTATCTATTTAGTCTTGCTCCTGCATTTTACCCCAGCATCTGCAAATTTCTATCTTGAAAGTATCCTCTAGTTATCAACCTGCCCGTCACTAGAAACCATTTTATTTACTCTTATCAAAAACCTTCAAGACCTTGGACACCTCTATTAAATATCCTCTTAACGAGGCAGCACGGTGGCCTAGTGGTTAGCACAACCGCCTCACGGCGCTGAGGTCCCAGGTTCGATCCCGGCTCTGGGTCACTGTCCGTGTGGAGTTTGCACATTCTCCCCGTGTCTGCGTGGGTTTCGCCCCCGCAACCCAAAAAAAATGTGCAGAGTAGGTGGATTGGCCACGCTAAATTGCCCCTTAATTGGAAAAAATAATTGGGTAATCTAAATTTAAAAAAAAAATATCTTCTTAACCTTTCTGCTCCAAGGACAGCAACCCCACTTTCCCCAGTTTCTCCCCATCACTGAAATCTCTCTTCCCCTAATCCAGGGTCACTTTAGCTCAGTTGGCTGGACAGCTGCTGGTTCATGATGCAGAGCGAGGCCAACATAAGACCATAGAAGATAGGAGCAAGATTAGGCCATTCGGCCCATCAAGTCTGTCCCACTATTCAATCATGGCTGATACGTTCCTCATCTCCATTCTCCTGCCTTCTCCCCATGACCCCATATCCCCTATTAGTCAAGAAATCCCCATATTAATCAAGAGCACCAGATTTGTGCTTAAGGTACTGTGACCTACAGGGCTACAGAACAAGAGCTGGAAGGTGGAAATTGACAGAATAGTTCTTTCTCACAACATACGTACATCAACCCAAAAAGATGTGCAGGGTAGGTGGATTGGCCACGCTAAATTGCCCTTTAATTGGAAAAAAAAGAATTTATGTAAAAAAAGAACATAAGAACTGGGAGCAGGAGCAGGCAATTTAGCCTCACCGTTCAATACGATCATGGCTGATCTCATCATGGCCTCAACTTCATCGTGCTGCCCATTCTCTGTAACCCTTCAACCCATTCCGAATTTAAAATCTTTCTAAGTTCTCCTTAAATTTACTCATTTCTCAACATCCACCACACTCTGGGGTGCGAATTCCACAGAGTCACGACCCTTTGGGAGAAGTAGTTTCTCCTCATCTGTTATAAATTTACTACCCCTTTATTATTATTATCCTGAGACTACTCTCTCTCGTTCTAGAATGCCCCACAAGAGGAAGCATCCACGTCACGCCTACTTTATCCATACCGTTTTATCATCTTGTATACCTCAATTTGATCTCCCCTCATTATTCTAAACTCTAAGTATCGGCCTAAACTGCTCAATCTCTCTTCATAAGACAAATCCCTCACGTCTGGAATCAACCTTGTGAACCTACTCCAGGTGCGGCCTCACCAATGCCTTTTACACTTGCAACAACACATCCTTAGCTTTATACTCTATTCCATTTGCTATAAATGACAACATTCCATTTGCTTTCTTTACTATCTGCTGTACCTGCATGCTCGTTTTCTGTGCCTCATGCACGAGGATCCCCAGATCCCTCTGCATTGGAGCATCCTGAAGCCTCTCCCCATTTAGATAATAAGTTGCCATCCCATTTTTCCAGCCAAAATGGATGACCTCGCACTTATCCACGTTAAACCCCATCTGCCACATTTTGACCCACTCACCTAACCTATCTATATCCATTTGTAAGGTTCTTATTTCCTCATTGCAACTTACTGTCCCACCTATTTTAGTGTCATCTGCAAATTTGGCTGTGGAACCTTCTATCCCTGTATCCAAGTCGTTAATATAGACTGTAAATAGTTGGCGCCAAAGGACCAAACACACTAGTTACAACTTGCCATCCAGAAACAGACCCTTTTATCCCGACTCTCTGTCTTCTGTCCAAGCTAATAAATTACCCCTAATCCCATGTGATCTCACTTTCTGTGCGGCACCTTATCAAATGCCTTCCAGAAGTCCAGGTATACTACATCTACAGGATCCCCATTATCCACTTGGCTTGTTCCATCCTAAAAGAACTCTAGCAAATTAGTCAAACATGATTTAGATTAAATTTAGATTTATTGTCACACGTACTGAGGTACAGTGAAAAGTATTGTTCAGCGTACAGTCCAGACAGATCGCTCCATACATGAAAACATACAATAAATACTTGAAGATACATGATGAAAATACATAAACACAGACTGCGGGTGAAGTCTACGGACCATAGTCCTACAACTGTGGAGAAGATGTGTCGAACGATCAGTATAGTTTATAGTGGGCATATATTATATATGTGGGCAGCACGGTAGCATGGTGGTTAGCATAAATGCTTCACAGCTCCAGGGTCCCAGGTTCGGTTCCCGGCTGGGTCACTGTCTGTGCGGAGTCTGCACGTCCTCCCCGTGTGTGTGTGGGTTTCCTCCGGGTGCTCTGGTTTCCTCCCACAGTCCAAAGATGTGCGGGTTAGGTGGATTGGCCATGCTAAATTGCCCGTAGTGTTCTAAAAAGTAAGGTTGGGGGGGGGGGGTTGTTGAGTTACGGGTATAGGGTGGATACATGGGTTTGAGTAGGGTGATCATTGCTCGGCACAACATTGAGGGCCGAAGGGCCTGTTCTGTGCTGTACTGTTCTATGTTCTATGTTCTATAAGATCAGTTCAGACCCTAAGAGAGTCATTCAGGAGTCTGGTAACAGCGGAAAGAAGTTGTTTTGAATCTATTTTTGCGTGTTCTCAGACTTTTGTATCTCCTGTCCGATGGAAGAAGTTGGAAGAGTGAGTAAGCCGGGTGGGAGGGATCTTTGATTATGCTGCCCGCTTTGCCCAGGCAGCGGGAGGTATAGACAAAGTCAATGGATGGGAGGCGGGTTTGTGTGATGGACTGGGTGGTGTTCACGAATCTCTGTAGTTTCTTACGGTCTTGGGCCGAGCGGTTGCCATACCAGGCTGTGATGCAGCCAGATAGGATGCTTTCTATGGTACATCTATAGAAATTGGCAAGAGTTAGAGGCGGCACAGTGGCACAGTGGTTAGCACTGCTGCCTCATGCACCGAGGACCCGGGTTCAATCCAGGCCTGGGTCACTGTCCGTGTGGAATTTGCACATTCTCCCCGTGTTTGCGTGGGTCTCACCCCCACAACTCAAAGATGTGCATGTAATTGGAAAAAAAAAAATTGGGTATTCTAAATTTATAAAAAATAAGAAATTGGTAAGAGTCATTGAGGACATGCTGAATTTCCTTTCCTTAGTTTGGTGTTGTGCTTTCTTGGTCGTAGCGTCGATGTGGGTGGACCAGGACAGATTGTTAGTGACGTGCACACCTAGGAATTTAAAGCTGTCAAACATCTCCACCTCAGCACCATTAACGCATTTAGTTTCCTGATGACCAGCTCCTTAGTTGTTTTTTCTAACAAACATTTTATCAAGGCATTTATGGTTTTATATCAATAAAATATACAAATACAAATGTAAACACAATTCAGTGCGTTACACAATCCTCCATCTCCTACTGTTCCCACCTAATCTAGACACAAAAATAGCATAACTCCCCCCTCACCCCCCCCCCCCCCCCTCCCCTTATTGAATCTGCTAACAGTTTAGTTTTCCCCGAAGAAGTCGATAAACTGCTGCCACCTCCGAACGAACCCCAACGTTGATCCTCTCAGGGCGAACTTAATTTTCTCAAGTCTGAGAAACCCAGCCATGTCGCTAACCCATACCCCTGATTTTGGGGCTTCGAGTCCCTCCACGCTAACAATGTCCGTCTCCAGGCTACCAAGGAGGCAAAACATCAGCCTCACTCGCCCCCTGGACTCCCAGGTCTTCCGACACTCCAAAAATAGCCACCTCTGGACTCAACGCCACACTTGTTTTTAGTACCATGGACATGACATCCGCAAATCCCTGCCAGAATCCCCTAAGCTTTGGACATGCCCAAAACATGTGGACATGATTTGCGGGCCCTCCTGCACACCTCACACACCTATCCTCTACCCCAAAGAACCTGCTTATCCGGGCCACCGTCATATGTGCCCGGTGCACCACCTTGAACCATATCAGGCTGAGTCTGGCACAAGATGAGGACGTGTTGACTCTGCTCAGTGCATCTTCCCACAGGCCCACTTCTAACTCCTTACCCAGCTCAACTTCCCATTTATGCTTTAGCTCACCTATCCGGGTTTCCCCCCACTCCCTGAGTTCTTTATAGATTTCCGATACCTTCCCCTCCCCACGCCCTGTTATAGAAACTACCTTGTCCTGTATCCCCTGTGGCGGTAGAAGTGGAAAGATCGCAACCTGCCTTCGCACAAAATCCCTCACCTGCAGATAGCGAAACCCATTCCCTCCCGGCAATTCAAACTCCACTCCCAGATCCTCCAAACAGGGAAAGCTCCCATCAATAAACAGGTCCCCCAGCCTCTCAATCCCTGCTCTCGGCCACCTCCGAAACTCCATCCATCCTTCCCGGTACAAACCGGTGATTAACACAAATTGGAGCCCACACCGACGCTCCCTCCACTCCCATATGCTTCCGCCATTGCCCCCAAATTCTCAGGGCCGCCACTACCACTGGGCTTGTGGAGTACTGGGCTGGCGAGAATGGCAGAGGTGCCGTTGCCAGTGCTCCTAAACTTGTGCCCTTACATGAGGCCACCTCCACCCACGTCCACACCGACCTATTCCCCCCCTACCCACTTCCTAATCATGGCTATATTTGCCGCCCAGTACTGGTTCCTAAGGTCTGGCAGTGCTAGCCTTCCCCCACCTTGGCACTCCTCCAACAATACTTTCTTTACTCGGGGGTTTTACCCACCCACACAAACCCTGATATCACCCCATTCACCCGCTTAAAAAAGGCCTTTGGGATAAAAATAGGGAGGCACTGGAAAACAAACAAAAATCTTGGGAGAACCGTTATCTACACGGTCTGTACCCTCCCCGCCAGTGACAACGGGAGCATGTCCCACCTTTGAAAGTCCTCCTTCATTTCATCAACTAACCGGGCCAGATTTACTTCACGCAACTGCTCCCATCCCCGTGCTACCTGGATTCCCCAATAGCGAAAACTCCCTCCCACCCCTTTAAACAGCAACTCCCCCAGTCTCCTCTCCTGCCCCCTCGCCTGGATCACAAAAACCTCGCTCTTACCCATGTTCAATTTGTACCCCGAGAACCTGCCAAATTCCCCTAAGATCCGCATAATCTCCCTTATTCCCCCTAACAGGTCAAAAATATATAGGAGTAGGTCACCTGCTTATAACGAGACCCTGTGTTCCCCCCGCCCACCACCCCTGGACTAGCCCTTTCCATTCCCTTGACACTCTCAGCGCCATCGGCAATGGCTCTATAGCCAAGGCAAACAACAGTGGGGAGAGGGGACATCCTTGCCTTGTCCCCCGGTGCAGTAATCCAAACTCATCCGCACACTCGCCACCGGTGCCTTGTACAGCAACTGAACCTAGTCAATAAATCCCTGCCCAAACACAAACCGTCCCAGGACCTCCCACAAATAATTCCATTCTACCTGGTCAAAGGCCTTCTCTGCATCCATAGCGACCACCACCTCCATCTCCCCCCCCCCCCCCCCCCCCCCCCCGACTCGGAGGGCATCATGAACACATTCAGGAGCCTTGTAACATTGGCCAAAGGCTACCTGCCTTTAATAAATCCCGTCTGGTCCTCCCCCATCACCCCTGGAACACAGTCCTCTATCCTTGAGGCCAATATTTTGGCCAGCAATTTGGCATCGACATTCAGCAGGGAGATTGGTCTGTATGACCCACAATGCTGTGGGTCCTTCTCCCGCTTCAGGATCAATGAAATTGAAGCCTGTGGCATTGTTGGTGGAAGAACAGCCTGCTCCCTTGACCCATTAAATGCTAGCAGCAGCGGGCCCACCATCCCAGAAAACCTCTTGTAAAATTCCACTGGGTAGCCAGCCGGTCCTGGAGCCTTGTCCGACTGCATGGATTCCAATCCCTCTACTACTTCTACAATCCCGATCGGGGCTCTCAACATCTTCACCAACCGTCCCAATTTGGTGTGTAAATGATCACTGATAGCACCGGCTCCCCTCCAGCTTCCTACCCCTTACCCCCTGAATCTGCCACTACATTTCCCACCCTCAGAAACTTCAACGCATTCAAGAACTGCCTCATTCCCTCCACCTCAACTGGGAGCACCGACTCTTACAGCCGACTGTAAAACTCCTTGAACACCCCATTCACCCCCGCTGGGTCCAAGACCATGATCGCCCCTCTGTCCTTCACTCTTCCTGACCTTCTCACCATACTCATGTACCGCCCCCCTCACCTTCCTCAACTGCCCCACCACCTTCCCTGTGGATATCAGACCAAACTCCATCTGCAGCTCCTGCCGCTCCTTCAACAGCCCCCGCCTCCGGGGCTTCAGAATATCTTCTGTCCACCTGGAGTATCTCCCTAACCAGCCTATTCATCTCTACCCGCTCCACCTTCTCCCTATGAGCCTGTATCAAAATTAGCTCCCCACTAACTACGGCCTTCAGTGCCTCCACACCGTTGCTGCCAAAACCTCCCCTGTGTCATTTATCTCCAAATAATTCTGGATCGCCTCCCTCACCCGCCTGCACACTTCCAATCTCCATTGTGGGCACTGACCCCCCCCTCCTTGCTCACCCGTAAATCCACCCAGTGTGAGGCATGGTCCGACACAACAATTGCCGAATATTCGGCATCTACCACCCCCACCAGCAAAGTTCTGTTCAAAATGAAAAAAATCAATCCAGGAGTACACCTACCCCTCCCATCTGTTCCATAAACCCCCTTAGCTCTTTCGCTGCGGCTGGCATCATCCCTGTCCTTGAACTCAACCAATCCAACCTCGGATCAATGACCATATTGAAGTCCACCTTCCCCCATGATCTACCTATGCAAGTACATGTCCGGAATCTTCCCTAACACCCGCCTCATAAACCCCGCGTCGTCCCAATTTGGTGCGTAAATGATCACTAATAGCACCGGCATCCCCTCCAGCTTCCTACCCCTTACCCCCTGAATCTGCCACTACATTTCCCACCTCAAATGACACCCGCTTATTGATCAAGGTCGCAACCCCCCTAGTTTTAGAGCCCAGCCCCAAATGAAATACCTGCCCAACCCACTTCTTCCTCAGCCTAGCCTGATCCACTACCCTCAGGTGTGCCTCCTGTAGCATTGCCACGTTCGCCTTCAACCTCTTCAAATGCGTTAACACGCGAGCCCTCTTGACCGGCCCATTCAGCCCTCTGACGTTCCATGTGATCAGCCCCCCCCCCCTTCCAATCAACCATCACCCTACTTAGGCCAGCCTCCAGCTTGCGTCCTGCGCCTCCTCAAGCCCACACTCGGGCGCCCACCATCATCGACCTCTGCCAGTCCCTCCCCTGTCAGCAGAACAATTCCCCCCCCGTAACAAAACAACAATCCTAAACCCCCATATCAAACTCGTCACCTGCTCGCCCCCCGTGAGCTAACCGCCCAGCGAGCCCATGGCGCCAAGCATCCCACCCCCCCCCCCACTGATCTCCCTCCCCCCAGCTCGAACATACATATGCAAAGCATAACAATCGCCAACAAACACACAGAAGAAAATTCCACCCACCATCCCCCAACAAGAAGAAAGTTAACCCGCATACAACACTGAGCAACGGCCCACAAATTGGAACAAAAACACGACATACACAGTCCAAAAAGAAAAGAAATTTAGCAGCATAGGTACAGAATTACTCGCCCTCAAGTTCAATGCCCTCCATCACCTGCCAGTCCCCTGTCCTTAACAAAGTTCATTGCCTCCTCCAGCGAAGCAAAATAAAGTTCTTGACCTTCGTAAGTGACCCACAGACGAGCTGGGTACAACATGCTGAATTTCACTCCCTTCTTGAAGAGGAACAATTAAACTTTATTGAAGCTCACCCTTCTTTTGGCCAGTTCCGCACCCAAGTCTTGGTAAATGCACAGCTCGTTATCTTCCTATTTACAGCTCCTCGTCTGCCTGGCCCATCTCAAGATCTGTTCCTTGTCCAAGAACCAGTGCATTCGACCCACCATCACCCTCGCCGGCTCATTCTTCCGCAGCTTCCTTGCAAGCGTTCTGTGTGCCCTGTCCACCACCAAGGGTCGAGTAAACGCACCTTCCCCCAGCAGCATCTCGAACATACGCGTCACATATGTCCCTGCATCCGACCCCTCGCTGCCCTCTGGGAGGCCAACGATCTTCAGGTTTTGCCTGTGTGACCAGTTCTCCACCTTCTCTTGCAGCCTTTTCTGGTGGTCCCTCATCAGCTCCATCTCTGCCACCATCGTGGTTAGCTGGTCCTCGTGCTCAGTCACCACCTCTTCCACCTTCTGGATGGCCTGTCCCTGGGCTTCCAATCTTTGCTCCATCCGGCCAATCCCCATTTTAATCGGGTCCAGGTACTGTTGTCTTTGCTTGGCGAAATTCTCCTGAAGAAATTCCACCAGCTGCTCCATTGACCACTGGGCCAGCAATCCCAGTCCCTGAGCCTCCGCCATGTTTTTCTGTGCTGCAGCCTCCACTCCCTTCTTTGCCCAACAATCTCTCCTTTGCAGACCACTTATGGTCCATGACTCCATAAACTGGTGGGGGATTTTTCTCCTCTACCTCACCGGATTCTAATTTTGCCAATCAAATCCACCATAAGTCGGGAAAAAAGGTCTCAAAGTCCACCACGAGCGGGAGCTTCCAAATAAGCGACCTCTCACTCCATGGCTGTCACTGGAAGTCCCATGACCAGCTCCATAGTTTTGCTGACATTGAGGGAGAGATTGTTGTCATTGCACCACGCCACTATGTTCTCTATCTCCCTCCTGTACTCTGACTCATCGCTGTTTGAGATCCACGCGCTTGTGTCATCGGCAAACTTGTAGACAGTGTTGGAGCCAAATTATGTCACACAGTTGTACGTGTATAAGGTGTATAGTAGGGGGTTAAGAATGCAGCCTTGCGGGGCCCCTGCATTGAGGACTATTGTGGAGGAGGTGTCGTTGTTTATCTTTACTGATTGCGGTCTGTGGGTCAGGAAGTCGAGGATCCAGTTGGAGAGGGAGGATCCGAGTCCTCGGTTTTGGAGCTTTGCTATGAGCTTGGCTGGGATTATTGCGTTGAAGGCGGAGCTGTAGTCAATTAGAAGGAGTCTGATGTAGGAGTCCTTGTTGTCGAGATGCTCCAGGGATGAGTATAGGGCCAGGGAAATGGCGTCTGATGTGGACTGGTTGTAGCAGTAGGTGAATTGCAGTTGATCAAGGCAATCTAGAAGGTTGGAGTTGATGTGTCTCATGATTTAGCTTTTATAAAACAATGCTGACTCTGATAGATTGCACTTTGACTTTCCAAATGTCCTGATATTACTTCCTTAATAATGCATTCTAACAATTTCCCAACAACAGATGTTAAACTAACTGGTTTGAAGGCAGCACCTCGGCGCAGTAGTTAGCACTGCTGCCTCACGGTGCCAAGGTGCCAGATTCGATCCCAGCCCTGGGTCACCCTCTCGGTGGAGTTTGCATATTCTCCCCGTGTCTGCGTGGGTCTCACCCCCACAACCCAAAAAGATGTGCAGGATAGGTGAATTGGCCTTGCTAAATTACCCCTTAGAACATAGAACATAGAACAGTGGGTTTCCTCCGACAGTCCAAAGATGTGCGGGTTAGGTGGATTGGCCATGCTAAATTGCCTGTAGTGTCCTAAAAAGTAAGGTTAAAGGGGGGGTTGTTGGGTTACGGGTATAGGGTGGATACGTGGGTTTAAGTAGGGTGATCATTGCTCGACACAACATCGAGGGCCGAAGGGCCTGTTCTGTGCTGTACTGTTCTATGTTCTATGTTCTAGACTCCGCACAGACAGTGACCCAGCCGGGAATCGAACCTGGGACCCTGGAGCTGTGAAGCATTTATGCTAACCACCATGCTACCGTGCTGGGGAAAAAAAGATTTGGGTACTCCAAATTTATTTTTAAAAAACTAACTGGTTTGTAATT
Organism: Scyliorhinus canicula; assembly: GCF_902713615.1. NCBI lineage: Eukaryota > Metazoa > Chordata > Chondrichthyes > Carcharhiniformes > Scyliorhinidae > Scyliorhinus > Scyliorhinus canicula. The sequence continues at coordinate 143,849,701 of NC_052147.1, read as the reverse complement.
TCCTACATTCTGCCTTCCTTTTTGAATAAGGGCATTACATTAGCATTTTTCCAATCCACTGGAACCTTTCCCTTTTCCAGGGAATTGTGGAATATTATAACCAATGGATCCACTATCTCTGCTGTCACTCCATTTAACACTCGAGGATGTAGGCCGTCAGGCCCTGGGGCTTGTCTGCCTTCAATCCCAATAGTTTGTTGTGTACTGTCTCCCTATTGATGCTGATCGTTCTGTGTTCCACCCTTTCTATTACCTCTGAACTACCCGCTCCTCTAGAGATGGTACTAGTATCCTCCACCGTGAGAAAGGAGGAAAAATATTGATGCAACATCTCCGCCATTTCTGTGTTCCCCACTATTAATTCTCTGGTTTCACCTTCCAAGGGACCAACATTCAATTTAGCAACTTTCTTCCCTTTTATGTACTTATCAAAGATTTTGCTATCATTTTTGATAATTTGCACTAGCTTTCTTTCATAATTTACCTGAGCTCTTTTATTACTTTTTTAGTAAACCTTTATGTTTGAAGGTTTTCGAGGGCAACACGGTGGTGCAGTGGGTTAGCACTGTGGCCTCACAGCGCTGAGGTCCCAGGTTCGATCCTGGCTCTGGGTCACTGCCCGTGTGGAGTTTGCACATTCTCCCTTTGTTTGCGTGGGTTATGCTCCCACAACCCAAAGGTGTGCAGGTTAGGTGGATTGGCCATGCTAAATGGCCCCTTAATTGGAAAAAATGAAGGTTTTCCAATCATCCAGCCCGCCACTGGTCTTTGCAACATGGTATACCTTAGTTTTTTACCTCCTTGCTTAGCCATGAATGTTTTTTACCCCTCTTGGGTGATTTAATCCCCCAACCAGCTAAGGTTACCCAACCTTGCTCCTTGCCCGAGGTGTGGTGATCCTCAGTTTAAATCACCACCTGTCAGCTTTGGTCATCTGGGATTATGGCGACTTTCCTTCCAAAGATAATATTTACAAGACTGGGGAAAATTCAGGGGAATGGGACTAATTGCATTGCTCTTTCAAAGAGGCAGGATGGGCCATATGGTTGCCCTCCCTGTCCTGTGATTGTACCCTCATCAATCAGGCGAGTGCTAACACTGCACAATGTGAGTGCTCACCTTCAGCATAGGGTTGTAACAGCCTCTTCATTCCGTTAAGAGATACTCAAACATTCACGCTGTGTTTTTTTTCAGCACATAAGCTTTTACCCTTGGTGTTCCTCGAAACGCTTGCCTTGCAATGCAACCGGTTACTAAGTTGATGCTGTCAGCATGGTGGGGTTCAGCGTTAAGAACTAAGAGTGAGGGAATGGTACTTTTTCTTTTGTTGGTTCGATGGCTCACCTTTTTGTGCGTGAGCAGTGAATGATGACTAAATATTTGCTTTTCAGTCCCCCCCTCCCATTTACTGAGTGTTTACCTAAAAAAAAGGTGAATTCGCCCTTTCACAAAGTAAACGTACAGATTGCCAACGGCGCAGAACCTGTCCCTGCCCCACCCCAAAACATAAAGACTTGCATTTCTATAGCACATTCCACCACTTCAGAACATCCCAAAGCATTTAATCACCAGCCATGTACTGTTAACACACTGTTGCAATGTAGGAAAAGCAGTAGCCAACTTCCATGTGAAAGCTCCCAAAAACAGCAATGAGATAACAACTAGATAATCTGCTTGTACGGTGTTGGTTTAGGGATGAGTATTGGCCTTGGCATTGGAGAGAACTCCCTTGCTCAGCTTCAAATCATTGCCATGGTTTTTTAAAATCCCACCCCAATGATAGGTGGGTCCTCAGTTTCGCATTTTAATTTAAAGATAGTGCAGCACTCTTTCGGTGCTACATAGAATCTCTACAGTGCGGCTCATCGAGTCTGCACGACCCTCCAAAAGTGCACCCCTACCTAGGCCCAATCCCCAGCCCTATTCCCATAACCCCACCTCACCTTTGTACACTAAGGGGCAATTTAGCATGGCCAATCCACCTAACCTGCATATCTTTGGACCGTAGGAGGAAACTGGAGCACCTGGAGGAAACCCACGCAGACATGTGCAAACTCCACACAGACACCGAGGTTGGAAGCAAATCCGGATCCCAGCCTAGTGAGGTAGTAGGGCTAACCACTGTGCCACCCTACACTGGAGCATCAGCCTCGATCTTGTTCTTGCATCTCTTATGGTGGGATTTGAACTCGCAATCTTCATCAAAGGTGAGGCAGAAGACAGGAAATTATAGGCCAGTTAGCCTGACCTCGGTCATTGGTAAGATTTTGGAGTCCATTATTAAAGATGAGATCGCGGAGTACTTGGAAGTGCTGATAAAAAAGGACTGAGTCAGCACGGCTTCATCAAGGGGAGGTCATGTCTGACAAATCTGTTAGAAATCTTTGAGGAATTAACAAGCAAGTTAGACAAAGGAGAACCAGTGGACGTGATTTATTTGGATTTCCAAAAGGCCTTTGACAAGGTGCCGCATTGGAGATTGTTAAATAAGTTAAGATGTTAAGGGTAAGATCCTGTCATGGATAGAGGATTGGCTGACTGGCAGAAGGCAGAGAGTGGGGATAAAGGGGTCTTTTTCAGGATGGCCGCTGGTGACTAATGATGTGCCTCAGGGGTCTATGCTGGGATCACAACTTTTCACAATATACATTAATGATCTGGAAGAAGGAACTGAAGGCACTGTTGCTTTGCAGATGATACAAAGATCTGTGGAGGGACAGGGAGTTTTGAGGAAGCAAGGGGGCTGCAGAAGAATTTGGGCAGGCTAGAAGAGTGGGCAAAGAAGTGACAGATGGAATACAATGTGGAAAAGTGTGAGGTTATGCACTTTGGAAGGAGGAATGGAGGTATAGACTATTTTATAAATGGGGAAATACTTAGGAAATCAGAAGCACAAAGGGACTTGGGAGTCCTTGTTCACATTTCTCTTAAGGTTAACGTGCAGGTTCAGTTGGCAGTTAGGAAGGCAAATACAATGTTAGCATTCATCTAGCCCTCTTCGAGAGGGCTAGAATACAAGACCAGGGATGTATTTCTGAGGCTGTATAAGGCTCTGGTCAGATGCCATTTGGAGTATGGTGAGCAGTTTTGGGCCCTGTATCTAAAAAGGATGCTGGCCTTAGAAAGGTTCCAGAGGAGATTCACAAGAACGAACCCTGGAATGAAGAGCTTGTCGTATGAGGAATGGTTGAGGACTCTGGGTCTGTACTCGGAGTTTAGACGGATGAGGAGAGAGATCTTATTGAAACGTACAGGATACTGTGAGGCCTGGATAGAGTGGACGTGGAAAGGATGTTTCCACTTGTAGGAAAAACTAGAACCAGGAGGTCACAATCTCAGACTAAAGGGACGATCCTTTAAAACAGAGATGAGGAGAAATTAACAAAAACTGTGTTTTTCTAATTAAATTGGCAAGCGATGGAATGGGAAATGGGCACCAATATATTTAAATACAAATATCTCTTAACTTGATGGACAGACAGTTTGGTCGAATTGAGTGAATTATAAATTAGTTAAAGCCAATCAGAAGTAAAAAGAAGGCCAGACCGTAAGATAATAATCTCCTTAGGAATCACTTACCGGGATGGATAAACTCATTCCGGAATCACCCTATCTATGGGCGCGATTCTCCGCTGCCCACGACGGGTCGGAGAATAGTGGGAGGGCCTTCCCGACATTTTTCCCGACCTCCTGCTATTCTCCCCCCCCCCCCCCCCCCACGGCCGCCCCATGACACGAATCGCTGCTCGTCGTTTTTTACGGCGAACAGCGATTCTCCGCTGGCCGATGGGCCAAGTTCCCAGGCCTTTACGGCCGTTTTCACGAACGCAAACACACCTGCTCTCACTGTTCGTGAAAACGGCCGCAAAGTGCCGTCCCGGACAACCACGGCACCGATTGGCACGGCAGAACCATGGCCGTGCCAAGGGTGGCATGGAACAAAGCACTCTTTGTTCCTCCGCCGCCCCGCAGGATCAGTCCGCGGGGCGGCTGAGGGGCATGACGGCCCGCGCATGTGCGGGTTTGACGCATATGCGTGATGACGTCATCCGCGCATGCGCGGGTTGGAGCCGCCCAACCCGCGCATGCGCGGCTGACGTCATTGTGCGCGTCAGCCGCCGTGACCCTTGGCGCGCGGGCTTAGCGACGGTCGCTAAGCCCGCGATGCCGTTCTTCACGGGGCCGCGCTGCTAGCCCCGACCGGGGGGGGGGGGGGTAGAATCGAGTCCCGGGAGGGGGCGCGGAGGCTGCCGTGAAACACGGCCAGTTTCATGGCAGCCTTTACGACTCTCCGCATTTGCGGAGAATCGCGCCCTCTATTTCTGAAACCTATGCCTATGCTTGCTTTTGCTAATCACCATCTTCCTTTTGTTTAAATCACTTAGTTATGTTATTCTGTGTATTATGATTTGAAGAATTACCACGATCTGTAATTGAATGAAACTCAACTACTGTATTTGCTAAAGACAGTCAATCTGAATAGCTTGCTAAAGGGCTAGTCGATACTTCCTAAATGTTGTATTGAAAATAAAGTTGCCAGTGTCACAGTTGACAAATAAAGTTCGAGTGGACTTTGCCAAAAAGCACAGACTTGACCTCTGTTATTTGGGAACTGAGAAGGGATAACGGATATCCAGGGTTCCGAATAGACACAGAGACCCTTCAATAGGTTATTGATTAATAAGGGGATCAGGGGTTATGGGGAGAAAGCAGGAGAATGGGGATGAGAAAAATATCAGCCATGATTGAATGGCGGAGCAGGCTCGATGGGCCAAGTGGCCTAATTCTGCTTCTATGTCTTATGGTCTAATCGGCAAACAGAAACTGGTCAGCACACATGAGGACGGCCTCAACCAGGATCTCGGATTCATGTCACATTCCATGTAACCCCCACCATACTGCCTGGGTTGGCAGAATCCTGCTAACTGTCCTGGCTTGAGAGAATTCACACCTCAATTACCTGTGATTGTCACTCACTCCACTCACACTGTTTGTTCCTGTAAAGACCCACATTCCAACCATTTTTCACATTCCAATCTGTAATTATCTTACAATTGTGTCTTTCCTATACATGTTGTGATTATGAACTTGCCTCCACTTCACCTGATGAAAGAACTGCGCTCCGAAAGCTTGTCATTTCAAATAAACCTGTTGGACTTTTACCTGGCACCGTGAGACTTCTTACAATAAATGTAAGGAGAGGATCTGTAAGGAACCGCTCGCAGAGAGTCACCATGCTTCGGCGTTATCTTCTCCGCCATTTTGATTGAAGGATAAATATGAGCCAAGGCACTGAGGATAAGTGTCTTAAGGACAAGGCACTGAGACTCCCTGTTTTTCGTCAAAAGAGTGCCATGGGATCTTTTACATCCAGCTGATAGGTAGATAGGGCCTTGATTTGGATTTCAAACAAGTCTCACCCCACCCGAGATGGGGTGCTCCCAGCCCATCCACCAGCTTCCTGCCCACTCTTGGGAAGGTCAGTCCATCCAAAAAGCGTCTCATCCCCTCGGGCCCCGTGGGGGGTTCCGAGTGATAGAGTCTGCTGTAAAAGTCCCTGAACGTCCTGTTTAGCCCAGCCGAGTCCACTACCAAATTCCTATCCCCATCAAACACCTTTTCTATTCCCCTGGCCGCCACCTTCTTCCTAAGCTGCTTGTCGATGTGGACAACACCCCGAACTCAGCCTGCAGCCTCCAACGTTCCCTTAACAGTTCCACCCTGGGGTCGCTGCATACCTCTTGTCTACCTGTAGAATCTCCTTAACCAGTCGGTCTGTCTCTGTCCTTCTGTCCTGGCCCTATGAACCCAGATTGAAATCAGCTCCCCTCTCACCACTGCCTTCAGCGCCTCCTAGACCACCGCTGCTGAGACTTACCCCACGTCATTGACCTGCAGGGAGTTCTGCATGCACTTCCTCACCCTCTCGCACGCTGCCTCGTCTGCCAACAAGCCCACGTCCAATCTCCATTGCGGGCGCTGGAAGCTCTCCTCACTAACCTGCAGTTCCACCCAATGTGGGGCATGATCGGAAATAGTGATGGCCGAATACTCCGTGTCCACCACCCCCGCCAGCAGATCCCTGCTCAAAATGAAAAAAATCAATCCGGGAGTAAACCTTATGCACATGTGAATAAAAAGAAAACTCCTTCCCCATCGGCTGCCTAAACCTCCATGGGTCGACCTCCCCAATCTGCTCCATGAACCCCATTAGTTCCTTTGCCATCGCTGGCACCCTCCCCGTTTTTGAACACGACCGGTCCAGGCCGGGGTCGATAACCGTATTAAAATCCCCTCTCATCACCAGTTTGTGTGAGTCCAGGTCAGGTATCTTCCAGTACCCTCTTGATGAATTCAACATCGTCCCAGTTCGGCGCGTACATAGAACATAGAACAGTACAGCACAGAACAGGCCCTTCGGCCCTCGATGTTGTGCCGAGCAATGATCACCCTACCTAAACCCACGTAACCCGTAACCCAACAATCCCCCCATTAACCTTACACTACGGGCAATTTAGCATGGCCAATCCACCTAACCCGCACATCTTTGGACTGTGGGAGGAAACCGGAGCACCCGGAGGAAACCCACGCACACACGGGGAGGACGTGCAGACTCCACACAGACAGTGACCCAGCCGGGAATCGAACCTGGGACCCTGGAGCTGTGAAGCATTGATGCTAACCACCATGCTACCGTGAGGCCCACATGTTGACCAAGACTACCTTCCTCCCCTCCAGCTTACCGCTCACCACGACATAACGGCCCCCCAGTCCGAGACTATGCTGCCCACCTGGAATTGCACCCGCATATTAATTAAAATCGCCACCCCTCTAGTCTTGGTGTCAAGCCCCGAATGAAAGACCTGACTGACCCAACCCTTCCTTAACCTAACTTGATCCGCTACTTTCAGGTATGTCTCCTGCAACATCACCATGTCTGCCTTCAGAGCCCTCAGATGCACAAACACCCGTGCCCACTTGATAGGCCCATTTAACCCTCTAACATGCCAGGTGATCAGCCTGGTTGGGGGACACCGTGACCCCCCCCCCCCTCGCTGATCAACCATCCCCTTTCCGGGACACACCCCAAGCCCATGCGCTGCGCCTCCACCGGCCCGCCTCCTGGCAGCCCCCACCCCCGACCTCCTCTCTGTCCCAAAACCTAAGTCCCTCCCTCGTCAGCAGAGTAACTCCCCCCTCCCCGACCCCCACCCCAGCAACACCACCTTGTGACCTAACCCCTGCCCTATATTGAACATATACACACTCTCCACTGTGCTTCTGTAGACTAGCTCACCCAGCTAGCCTGGTGACCCTAGCCTCCGGCACCAAGAAGTCTCCCACCTATTGTTCCCTACTCCTCACCCCCCCGCCCATCGAAAACACTTCCCTCATCAAACCGAGACCGAAGAATCTCCCAATTACCATAGGAGACAACCCAAAAGAGACAAAAAAAACCACAAAGAACCCCCCCAATAGTGCAAATCAGAGTAATAAAAAGTAAAAAGCCCCCACCAGCCACCCCCATTAAAACACCAAAAACCCATAAAGAAACCGAATAACTTTTACTTCCCCATCTTCACCCAAACTTAAAAAGCAGAAGAAAAACGACAATCAAAACAGAAATACATCGCTCTGAAAAGTTACAACTTAAAACCAAAAAGTTCTCAGTCTGCACCAGCCCCTTCTTCTTGGCAAAGTCCATCGCGTCTTCGGGCGACTCGAAATAATGGTGCTGGTCCTCGCGCTTAACCCAAAGAGGAGCCCAAATTTTACCTTCTTCTTAAACAGGATCTCCTTCACTTGCCTGAAGCCTGCCCTCCTTCTGCCACCTCCACACTCAGGTTCTGATAGACACGCAGTGTACTATTGTCCCATTTGCAGCTCCTAGTGCACTTGGCCCACTTGAGAACACACTCCTTATCCAGAAATCTGTGGAACCGGACCACCATCGCCCTTGGGGGGTCCCCCGGCCGTGGCTTCCTCACCTTCGCCCTGTACGCCCTGTCGACCTCCAACGGTCGGGGAAAAGCCCCCTCCCCCAGAAGCTTCTGGAACATATTCGCCACAAACGCGCCAGCATCAGCCCCCTCAGCCCTTTCAGGGAGACCGACAATTCTTAAGTTCTGCCGACGAGCTCTGTTCTCCAGATCTTCCACCTTCTCCAGCAGCCTCTTTTGCTGACCCTTCAGCATCCCCACCTCTAGTTCAACCACTGTTTGGTGCTCCTCCTGGTCCGCCAGTGCTTTCTCCAACTTCTGAATCGCCCAATCCTGGGCATCCAACCTGCACTCCAGCCGATCGATCGACTCCTTTATCGGGTCAAGACAGCCCCCTTTTCTGATGGCTGGGCCGTCGCAGCAGGGGTCCGAACATCAGCCATGTTATCTTCAGTGGCCACCTCCACCCAGCCCTTGCTTATCTTTTTATTTCTTCCTTTTCGGTCCTTTGGGGTTCTCCGTTCCATGCGCCACTGTGTGGGACCAGAGCCTGATTGTCTGCGCCTTCAAAGCCAAAACTCAATACCACGAAAAAATCGGGGGAAAAGGTCCAAAAGTCCAGCCAGAGCGGGAGCCACCAAACGTGCGACTTACTGCCTCATAGCCGCCACTGGAAGTCCAACTCCTCCCTCATTAACAGGAGCCCGTCACCCTGCTTTGCCGGACTGAATCATCTGAAGCCTTTTTAAACAAAGTCCTTTTTGCACAACCTTTTCAGTATAAGTGATGGACTCCCCGTAGCAAAGTTCCTTCTGATGAATCTGTGATTTTTAACTTTTCACAACCTAGGCTTGCTGGAGCATGGGTTCCATTCGCATCAGCCCTCCACTTGGTAGTTAACCCAAAACCAGTCCCTTTCTTCTGCTTGGCATAGCAGTATCAGTGGTGGGTGTACTTCCCCAAATCCTTTGGTCTCACTAACTCTGAGAGTCTGTAAGTTCGCACACAGCCAGTCCAGCTGCTTCCTCCCTGCGTCCAGATGTTAAAGCTCACACCTGCCTTTAAGCAGTTTCAGTTTGGGGATTCTCTCTCCAACAGCAAGTGACATGGAATTTGTCTCCCGCCAGACTTAGTATGAGGTCACAAGGCTCATCCACAAGCAGAATTATTAGGAGGTCACGCCACCAGTCTACACTCATCAATTTTACCCTGAATTAAAAGAGACATTTTAAAACATACCCGTCAATGTCTAGTGGTCATAACAATGGTTATTCAGATTTCCAGCATCTGCTTTATCGAAGTACTGTTGAAAGAAATTGAGTTAAGGAGTAGCAAAAGTTAGGGCAGCACGGTAGCATGGTGGTTAGCATAAATGCTTCACAGCTCCAGGGTCCCAGGTTCGATTCCCGGCTGGGTCACTGTCTGTGCGGAGTCTGAATGTCCTCCCCGTGTGTGCGTGGGTTTCCTCCGGGTGCTCCGGTTTCCTCCCACAGTCCAAAGATGTGCGGGTTAGGTGGATTGGCCATGCTAAATTGTCCGTAGTGTCCTAAAAAGTAAGGTTAAGGGGGGGTTGTTGGGTTACGGGTATAGGGTGGATACGTGGGTTTGAGTAGGGTGATCATTGCTCGGCACAACATCGAGGGCCGAAGGGCCTGTTCTGTGCTGTACTGTTCTATGTTCTATGGTCTATGTTCTATAAAAGATGCCAGACTTTGGTGAGCGTGATCTACAGGCCTCCTGACAGCAGTGGTGTGGTGGCAGGATGCCTTTATATGGAGACCAGTGAATGTGAAGCAAAGGCAAAACCATTCAAAAGACATATTGTAATCTTCAAAGACTGGGAAACGCAAAACAGCTGATTCCATAAAAGCAATGAATTTTCAGAATGGGTTAAGGATATGTAGGACCAACAAGAAAATAAGCCATGCGATATTTAATGATGAATAATGAATTAATGAATAATCAGACAGTAAGAAATCATTCTGCAGACAGCGAACGTAGCATGCAGAGCTTGATATTAAACTCACGAAAGAGAAAGATCATATGTAAACCTAGCTGTGTGTAAGGCTGACTTTGAAGAATGAGACTCAAGCTGAACACATTAAACTCGGTTGAGTCAATTCAGAGGTAAATCTATAGCAAAATAATGGGAGGCATTCAAAGATGTAGACATACAATGCAACCAATACATAACTCCAAAGTGCAACAGGTCCACTTATATAGTAAAGCAATCATGTGAGGTAAGACTACAACTAGAGGAACTGGTTTACACAAATGCTAAAATTGGTAATCTAGCAAACTGGGAGAAATGTAGTAAACAACAAATGGATACTGTCATAACCCCACGAGGAAACCACTATTGATTTCCAAATGGGACTTGAGGGGCTCCCCAGATAGGGGGTGGAGGCCACCCTCCTGGGGTTTGTTATGTATTGATACATAGCAGGGCCTAGACATGAATTGCTCCAGGTAAACTCCAGCAAGGATTATACCAGGAATGAGATGCTGCTTAAGCAAACCACTATACAGTTAAAATAAATTAATGTTCAATTTTCACCTGCTTCAAGTTACTAAAGATACAAAGAAAATATTAAAAGCTGCATAAAAAGGGGAGTATAAACTTGCTGGTAATATAAAGGCTAAGAGTAAAAGTTTGCATAAATATGTTAAGAGTAAGAGAATGGCTGAGAGAGATGAGTCCATTAAAGACCGTCACATGTGATACTGCAATAGACATCAAGGTATTGGCAGATTTATTAAACAAGTACTTTTCAGAGCAGTATACCACTGATAGAAGAGAAAGAGAAAGTAAATCAAGGAGAACAAACTATTGGATTCAATATAAATGAAATAAGATAATTGAGAAAATAATGAGACAAAGTCGATAAATCTCTAGGATCAAATGCTTTCCAAAACAGTGTTTTAAACTAAGTGGGGGAGGATATTACAGAAATATTCATCATAATCTTTCAAGCTCTCTTGATTCAGGAATTATGCTATTAGATTGGAACTTCACTAATGTCATTCCAATCCTGGGAGAGAGGATCCAGCAAAATAAAGGCCTTTTTTATTCATTCAGGGGACGTGTGCATCATTGGCAAGGCCAGAATTTATTGTCCATCATTAATTGTCCATGCGAAGGTGGTGGTGAGCCACCTTCATGAATCACTGCAGTCCATGTGGTGTATGTACACCCACAGGGCTGTTAGGGAATGAACTCCAGAATTTTGATCCAGCGACAGTGAAGGAACAGTGGCATTGTTCCAAGTTAGTAGGATGTGTGACTTGGAGGGGAATTTACAGATGTACTTGCTGCCATTGTCCTACGTGACAGAGGTCAGGGGTTTGGAAGGTGCTATTGTAGAAGTCTTGATGAGTTTATGCAGTGAATCTTATAAATGGCACACACCGACAGTCAGTGGCAGAGGGAGTTAATGCACGAAGTAGTCAAAAAGGATGCTTTGGTCAGAATGAAATTATTTGAATGGAGCTGCAAACACCTAGACAAGTGGAGAGTATGCCATCACTCTTCTCATTTTCTCCAGAGAGATGGTTTCCCAATTTACCTCATCCCTCAGCAGTGACATAACAAGGTTCATGCCCACAAAGGGCGAGATTCTCATTTTATTTATTTTTACATTTAATTTTTTTTTTAGAGTACCCAATTCTTTTCCAATTATGAGGCAATTTAGCATGGCCAATCCACCTATCCAGCACATCTTTGGGCTGTGGGGGGGAAACCCACGCAAACACGGGGAGAATGTGCAAACTCCACACGGACAGTGACCCAGAGCCAGGATCGAACCTGGGATCTCGGTGCCGTGAGGCTCCAGTGCTAACCACTGTGTCACCGTTCTGGCCAAGATCCTCATTTTAAAGGATTTCAATAAATTTTAATATTAGCTAGTTCCAGGGCAGCACGGTGGTGCAGTGGGTTAGCACTGTGGCCAGGTTCGATCCTGGCTCTGGGTCACTGTCCATGTGGAGTTTGCACATTCTCCCCGTGTTTGCGTGGGTTTCGCCCCCACAACCCAAAGATGTGCAGGGTAGGTGGATTGGCCACGCTAAATTGCCCCTTAATTGGAAAAAATGAATTGGGTACTCTAAATATATTTTTCAAAAATATTAGCTAGATCCCCCACCACATAGTTCCCTTCCCCACTGAATATTCAAACTGCACTTGACACGGCTTTGCGAGGGTTACAACAGGTTTTGAAAGATGATATTCAGTCGAGGAGATCTCTACGGAGAGGGGATTGGGGGGGGGGGGTCATGCCTGGGAAGTGCCCTGATGCTGCCCTTGCACAGGTTGGCACTGCCAGGTCAGCAGTGCCAACCGGTGCCAAGAGGCAGTGCCTGGCTCTCGTGGGAACTCCTTTGTGGAGGATGGGGGCTCCAGTAATATGTGGTTGGGTTAAGAGAGCAGACAGTGAGGGGGAACGTGCAGGCACAGGGGTGGAGGGAGCGGTCAGTGAGGACAGTGCGGAACATCGCCAATACTTCTGCGGTGTTGGGGGTGGGAGCCCCCACTGACTGTCCAGGGGCGTGGGGGGGGTTGCAGGAGAAAGGAAGCCCCTAATATCTCTGTGGTGGTGGGGGTCCTTGCTGACTCTAACAGGTCCTGCCCCGCCAGAGTGACAGGGTTAACCTCACCGTCTCATTTTTCTTCCTCAGAAGCTCAAGATGTGGAGAGCTACCACACGCCGGTTATAACTCTGGGTCCGACAATTGAGAGTGCATAGAATTGGAGGTAACCTTTTAACTTGGATTGGAAATAGGAGGCAAACTAGGGATAAAGGGTACATGCTCTAATTGTGGCAACGTGACAAGCGGTGTCCCTAATTGGATCTGCAGCTTCACCGTTTCACCGTATCTAGTAATGATTTGGATGGAGGAAGGGAGTTTTACATCCAAGTTTGCAGAGGACACTAAATTAAGAAAGACAATAAGTTGTGCAGATGGGAGAAAGGAAGGTGCAAAAGGACACAGATCATTGTGTACCTTCATCCACCCTTTCTTTCTCTTTGGAGAAAAAGTGCAGAAAAATTGGAAGAATGGGCAGGCTGATTTTCAACTGTATGAACCACATCACAAACACTTCCATAGCCAACAAGCCCAAGAGCGGGACTGGAATCTGGAGCTTCTGCTCAGAGGCAGGGGCCTACCTACTGGGCCACAAGATCTCCCGCTATAGATTAAATGTGCGGGCACAACTATAAATAGTTAAATGTAAGTAAACGTAAGGCCATCCATTTGAGACACAAGAAAGATGAAACTGAGACGCGAGGGGTGCAAAGAGATTTGGGAGTCCTAATACACAAAGTAGATAATTACAAAAAGTAATCTAGAACACAAGAGGGGTGGAATACAAAGGGTTGGAAATTATTCTTTAGTTCTGGAGTTTCGTTCTGATCTCATCAGAAGTACTGCATTTAGTTTTGGGCACTGCACTTCAAGGGTATAACAGGGGGTGATACAGCACAGATCCAGCAGAAATAAACCAGAACGTTGTGTTGCATAAACTTCACTTGTATTCCCTGTGGACATTTGAGAAGTGATCTGTTCAGTTTTTAAAAAGGTTAAAAGGATTCAATAGAGAGATAAGGGGAAAACAAAGTCTGATATGGAAATCAAAAATAAGGATGCAATCTTAAGTCCAGAGCTAAGCTGTGAAATGAAAAAATTGGAAGGATTTTGTGACAGTGAGGGTATTAGAAATTCTCTCTTCAAAAGATGCTGGGGACAATTGGAGCTATCAAGAATGAGATAGAGAGGGGTGTCGAAATCTCGACCGAGTAAGACTTTAACACACGAGCAGTACCGTCAGATTATTAGTTTATTTTTTTACTCGTGCACAAGGGGAGCGTGCCTAGACAAAGGCTGGGCCAGCAACTCCACGAATCACCAGTAATTACAACATATTTATACACTCGGGTAAACATGTTCCATAGAGTCATGTGCAATGGCTCTTTGATATGGTTTTGCAAAGTTCACAATGTGTTCCACACTCCCTCTTAATATTGTTATTCTCATCTGATTATCTTATTGTCTGGTATCCCCTTTAATATCGTTATTCTCATCTGATTAACTTATTGGTTATCACATCCCGATTGTGGTCAAACCTGAAGCTAAGAATACAGATGGCCTCGGTTGCTGCAGGATTATTTTTGCAATATGTGTTTTCAACTGCCGATGGTTTGTGAAGTAAGCTTTAACCCTAAGCTGACCGGACACACTGTCCCAGCACATTTTGCAATCTGTAGTTGTTCTTTTCTATATTTCCACACTTCCCCCCCCTTTTGTCCTTATAAGGACAATAACTCTAGTCCAACTGGATCTTGCAGAATTTCTCTATCTCCATGGCTTCTGCCTTTTCTGAGGCATCTGGGGTTGTTGCTATCATCATAGTGGCCGTCCCCACTGGTATGGGGACATTTCACAGCAGCATTTTATCAGGGCGAGCATCAGATATGGGGCAAAGAAAATGACCAGAAAAATAATCGCCCCTTGCAATAGAGAGCTCCCTATTGAGCCCAACCAGCCAGTCGTCCAGCTCCAGAAGGTGGAGGTTGGGGTTTGTTTAAGTTTCTCAACCTCTTTTCTTTTTTTCTTAAAATTTAGAGTGCCCAATTGTTATTTTTTTCCAATTAAGGGGCAATTTAGCGTAGCCAATCCACCTACCCTGCACATCTTTGGGTTGTGGGGGTGAAACCCATGCAGACATGGGGAGAACGTGCAAATCTCACACGGACAGTGACCCAGGGCCGGGATTCGAACCCGGGTCCTCAGCGCCACAGTCCCAGGGCTAACCACTGTGCCACATGCCTCCCTTTGAACTTCTTTTCTAACGTGTGCAGCTAGATTGGTAATATTCTCAGAGCTATCAGGTGTAGGTACAGCACCCGGTGCCAATTAGGGCACAGGTGCCATCATTCTCTGCTAGAAAGTAATCTACAGCCATTTGATTCTGTAATACCACTGTTCTTGTAGCTACCATCTCATTGCTAAAGTACCCAGGGCCTCAGTCGTGTCATTGGCCACCTCCTAGTATTCTATCTGCTTCTGTTATTTCTCGTCTGGCAAGTCCTACTCCTAAAGTGGGGTAGAGAATGGAGAAGAATTATTGGGCTTCTGTTATTGTGGTGACTGTAACTTAGTAATTCACACTGTATTTACCAATACCATTGTAAGCGCAGTAGCGTTATCCAACCACTAGGGGGAGTAGCTCTGGGAATGCTCAGGAGTTTGTACAGAGCGCCACCCTTGGCTCCGCCCACGACTCCTCCCCCTGGACTACTGTATAAATACCCTTGTCCAGAGCCAGCCTGCAGTTCATCGAGAGTTCAACGGGTAACAGACTGGCTCTGTAGTAAGTAGATTAAAACCACTGTTCATATTTTAAAGCACGTGTCTAGTGAATTGATGGTTCCATCAGTTATGGTACAGCTGGTCTGATAATACTGATGATTTGCCAGAGAGGGCAGGTGGTGAATGTAAGGGACCACATATCCCAGATAACATGATACATAGATACACAGAAGATAGGAGCAGGAGGAGGCCTTTTGGCCCTTCGAGCCTGCTCCGCCATTCATCACGATCATGACTGAACATCCAACTCAATAGCCTAATCCTGCTTCCTCCCCATAACCTTTGATCCCATTCGCCCCAAGTGCTATATCTAGCCGCCTTTTGAATATATTCAATGTTTTAGCATCAACTACTTCCTGTGGTAATGAATTCCACAGGCTCACCACTCTTTGGGTGAAGAAATGTCTCCTCATCTCTGTCCGATATGGTTTACCCTGAATCCTCAGACTGTGACCCCTGGTTCTGGACACACCCACTATCAGGAACATCTTTCCTGCATCTACCCTGTCTAGTCCTGTTAGAATTTTATAATTCTCTATGAGATTCCCCCCTCATTCTTTTGAACTCCAACGAAAACAATCCTAACCTAGTCAATCTCTCCTCATATGACAGTCCCGCCATCCCTGGAACCAGTCTGGTAAACCTTTGCTGCACTCCCTCATCTGCAAACTTTGAGATGTTACATTTTGTTGTGCCATCCAAATTATTAATATATATTGTGAATCACTGGGGTCCCAGCACCAATCCCTGTGGCACTCCACTGGTTACTGCCTGCCAATTTGAAAAGGACCCATTAATTCCTACTCGTTTCCTCTCTGCCAACCAGTTTTCTATTCACCTCAATACACTTCCCCCAATCCCATGCACTTTAATCTTGGACAGTAATCTCTTATGCAGGACTTTGTCAAACACCTTCTGAAAGTCCAAATATACCACATCGACTGGCTCCCCCTTGTCAACTGTACTGATTACATGTTCAAAGAATTCCAACCGATTTGTCAAGCCTGATTTCCCCTTCATAAATTCATGCTGACTCTGACTGATCCTGCCACTACTTTCTAAATGTTCCGCTATAAAGTCCTTGATAATGGATTCAAGAATTTCCCCCACTACCGATGTTAGGCTTACTGGTCTATAATTCACTATTTTCTCTCTATGTCCCTTTTTGAATATCAGAGTGACGTGAGCTAACCTCCAATCTGCAGGGACAGTTCCAGAGTCTATTGAATCCCGGAAGATGACCTCCAATGCATCCACTATTTCCAGAGCCACCTCCTTAAACACTCTGGGATGCAGATTTTCAGGCCCTGGGGATTTATTTGTCTTCAATCCCATCAATTTTCCTAGCACCTTTTCTCTACTTATGTTGATTTCCCTCAGTTCTTCCCTCTCACTAAACCTCTCATTGTCCAACATTTCTGGTACCTGATTTGTGTCCTCTTTTGTGAAGACAGAACAAAAGTATGTATTCAATTGCTCAGCCATTTCTTTGCCCCTTATTATACATTCCTCTCCAGTCTACTGGTAACCAGGAATATGCTTTGTGACCACATACGAAGTACGTTCCATTTGAGGCTTTTAGTTGACTCGTTTGATTACCAGTCTAGGCTGTAAAGAAGTCGTCAGTCCCATTAGTTTAATTTAGGGTTTGCAAGCTAAGGATACCCTTTCCTTCATTTAGGTCGTGTGCAGGTGCGAGGAGCAATGAATGGTTACAATTACTTGTCCCCGCACTCCACCTACTGCTCCGCTTTCTGTCCAATCAGATTGTTCCATTGGGTCTTCCTATTTCTGTTGAGTTAGTGAGGAATAAGACAGGGGGTTTGTGAGAGAGGTTATAGTTGGGCTGGAACCACCCGTCATATTATTCATATTGTATCCGGCTGACTCTCATCACTTTTTACAATTTCCCCATCTTTGTTAAACAGCACTCTCATTTTAACTTCTTTTTTAAAAATAAACATTTTATTGAGGTATTTTTGGTTTTACAACAACAAAATAAACAATGTACATGAATCTATTTTTTTTTTTTTTTTATAAATTTAGAGTACCCAATTCATTTTTTCCAATTAAGGGGCAATTTAGTGTGGTCAATCCACCTACCTGCACATCTTTGGGTTGTGGGGGCGAAACCCACGCAAACACGGGGAGAATGTGCAAACTCCACACGGACAGTGACCCAGAGCCGGGATCGAACCTGGGACCTCGGCGCCATGAGGCAGCAGGGCTAACCCACTGCGCCACCGTGCTGCCCTGTACATGAATCTATAAACATAGTGCAAAAGCCGTCTCCCTTCCTTACAGGTCCCACCTTTATTAACCCACTCCTCTAAGTGAAACTAACCCCCCCCTTTCCGCTGACGATTAGTTTTCCGCAAAGAAGTTGACGAACGGTTGCCACCTCCGGGCGAACCCTAACATCGACCCTCTCAAGGCGAACTTGATTTTCTCCAGAGAAAGCTAGCCATGTCCGATAGTCAGGTCTCCGACTTCAGGGGCTTTGAGTCTCTCCAAGCTAATAGTATTCGTCTCCAGGCTACCAGGGAAGCAAAGGCCAGAATGTCTGCCTCTTTCCCCTCCTGGATTCCCGGGTCTTCCAACACCCCGAAAATCGCCACCTCTGAACTTGGTGCCACTCTTGTTTTTAACAACATGGACACGACATCTGCAAACCCCTGTCAAAATCATCTAAGCTTTGGACGTGTCCAGAACATGTGGACATTGTTCACTGGTCCTCCCGCACACTTTGCATACCTATCTTCCACCCCAAAGAATCTGCTCATCCGAGCCACTATGTCCGCCCGGTGAACGATTTTGAATTGTATCAGGCTGATCCTGGCACATGTTGTGGACGCGTTGACTCTACTCAACGCGTCCGCCCATAGACCATCCTCTATATCTCCTCCCAACTCCTCCCCCCACTTGCGCTTCAGCTCCTCATGCTGCGTACCCTCTGACCCCATGAGTTCCTTATAGATGTCAAAGACCCTCCCTTCTTACACCCACACTCTGGAAGGTACCCTATCCTGTATCCCCCTTGGTGGCAGGAGCGGGAAGGTTGAGACCTGCCTACGTAGGAAGTCCCGCACCTGCAGATACCTGAATTTGTTTCCCCTCGCCAATCCAAACTTCTCCTCCAGCTCCCTCAAGCTAGGAAAGCTCCCCTCTATAAACATATAACCCATCCTCTCAATCCCTGCTCTCTGCCATCTCCAAAACCCTCCATCCATACTTCCCGAGCAAACCGGTGATTATTACAGATTGGGGACCAGACCGATGCTCCCTCTGCTCCCACATGTCTACTCCATTGTCCCCAGACTCTCAGGGCCGCCACCACTACGGGGCTGGTGGAGTACCGTGCCGGCGGGAACGGCAGAGGCGCAGTTACCAATGCCCCCAAACTGGTGCCCTTACATGAAGCTGCCTCCATATGCTCCCATGCCGACCCTCCCCCCACCACACACTTCCTGATCATGGCTATATTCGCCGCCCAATAGTGGTTCCTGAAGTTTGGCAGCGCCAGCCTGCCCTCTCCTTGGTTCCGCTCAAGCATTACCTTTGTAACTCGCGGGGTCTTGCCCGCCCAAACGAAGCCAGTGATCACTTTGTTGACCCGTTTAAAAAAAGGACCACGGATTAACAATGGGGAGACACTGAAACACAAGCAGGAACCTTGGGAGGACCGTCACCGTTACCATCTGCACTCTCCCGGCTAGGGACAGCGGGAGCGCACCCCACCTCCGAAAATCGTCCTTCATTTGGTCTACTAGTCGGGCCAGATTTAGATTGTGCAGCTGTTCCATTCCCGCGCCACTTGGATGCCTAGGTACCGAAAGCTCCCCCCTACCACTCTAAATGGCAGCTCCCCCAGTCACCTCTCCTGTCCCCTCGCCTGGACCCCAAACATCTCACTTTTCCCCATATTTAGTTTGTACCCCGAAAACCGGCCAAATTCCCACAGAATCCTCATGATTTCTTCCATCCCCTCTGCTCTGTCCGATACATACAGGAGCAGGTCGTCTGCGTAAACCGAGACTCTGTGTTCCACTCCCCCCCCCCCCGGACCAGCTCCTTCCAGCCCTTTGAAGCCCTCAGTGCAATTGCCAACGGCTGTATGGCTAACGCGAACAACAGTGGGGAGAGGGGGCATCTCTGTCTCGTCCCCCGTTGCAGCCTAAAATAGTCCGATGTTGTCCTATTCGTCCGTACGCTCGCTACAGAAAATGAAATGAAATGAAATGAATGAAAATCGCTTATTGTCACGAGTAGGCTTCAATGAAGTTACTGTGAAAAGCCCCTAGTCACCACATTCCGGCGCCTGTTCGGGGAGGCTGGTACGGGAATTGAACCGTGCTGCTACCTGCCTTTGTCTGCTTTAAAAGCCAGCGATTTACCCCAGTGTGCTAAACCAGCCCCACAGGAGCCTGATACAGCAACCTGACTCAGTCAATATAGCCCCGCCCAAATCTGAACCGTTCCAGTACCTCAGATATTCCCATTCTACTCAATCAAAAGCCTTATCTGCATCCATTGCGATCACTACCTCCACCTCCCTACATTCCGGGAGCATCAAGATCACATTTAACAGCCTTCTTGCATTGGCCACCAACTGTCTTCCCTTAACAAACCCCATCTGATCCTCCACAATCACGTCTGGAACAGTCTTCAATCTTAGAGGACAAAATTTTGGCTAGCAGTTTGGCGACCACATTCAATAGGGATATTGGCCTGTAGGACCCACACAGCTCTGGGTTCTTGTCCCGTTTCAGGATCAGCGAGATCGTGGCCTGTGATGTCATCGGGGGAAGCACCCCTCTCTCACTGGCCTCATTGAATGTCCTCATCAACAGCGGCCCCAATATCCCAGAGAACTTTTTATAGAACTCCACTGGGTCCCCGTCCAGTCCCGGGGCTTTACCCGACTGCATGGCCTTCAGCCCCTCCACTATCCTTTCGATCCCAATCGGGGCCCCCAGCCCTTCTACCAGCTCCCAATCCACCTTCGGGAAATTCAGCCCCCCCAGGAAGTGCCTCATCCCCTCTGGCGCAGGTGGGGGTTCTGACCTTCACAGCCGACTATAAAACTCCTCAAATGCCTCATTCACCCCTTCTGAGTCTCCCACCAGGTTCCTGTCTCCATCCTTTACTTTCCCTACCTCCCTGGCTGCCTCCCTCTTTCTAAGCTGCTGTGCAAGCATTCTGTTGGCATTCTCTCCATACTCATAAATCGCCCCCCTCTCCTTTCTCAGCTGCTGCACCGCCCTCCCTGTGGTTAACAAGCCGAACTCCGCCTGTAGCCTCCGCCATTCCTTTAATAGCCCTGCCTCTGGGGTCTCCGCATATCTCCTGTCGACCTGTAATATCTCCTTTACCAGTTGGTCCGTCTCTTTCCTGTCTACCTTCTCCCTATGGGCCCGTATTGAGATCAGCTCCCCTCTAACCACCGCCTTCAATGCCTCTTAGACCATCGCTGCCGAAATTTCCCCCGTGCCATTGACCTCCAGGTAATTCTGAATACATTTCCTCAGCCGCCCGCACACCTCTTCATCAGCTAAAAGCCCCATGTCTAACCTCCAGTGCGGGTGCTGGTTACTGTCTTTACTAACCCAGGTCAACCCAGTGCAGGGCATGGTCTGAGATTATGATCGCCGAGTACCCCTTGTCCACCACCCCCGTCAGTAGAGCCATGCTCAGAATAAAGAAATCGATCCGGGAGTACACTTAATGCATGTGTGAGTAGAAGGAGAACTCCTTCACTCTCGGCTGCCCAAATCTCCATGTGTCCACCCCCCCCCCCCTCCCCCCCCCCCCCTCCCGCTCCCTCCCCCCACCCCCCTATCTGCTCCATGAACCCTTTTAGCCCCATAGCCATTGCTGGCACCCTGCCCGTTTTTGAGCTTGACCGGTCTAAACCAGGGTCAATAACTGTGTTTAAGTCCCCTCTCATAACCACCTTATGCGAATCCAGGTCAGTATCTTCCCCAGAATCCCCTTTATAAACTCCACATCGTCCCAATTTGGCACATACACATTTACTAATACCACCTGCACCCCTCCAATTTCCCACTGACCATAATGTACCGGCCTCCCACATCCAAAACTATTCTTCCCACCTCAAACACCACTCGCTTGTTGATCAGGATCGCGACCCCTCTGGTCTTCGAGTCCAGTTCCGAGTGAAAGACCTGACTGACCCAGCCTTTCCTTAATCTAATCTGATCAGCTACTCTAAGGTGCGTCTCCTGCAGCATTACCACGTCCGCCTTCAGTCATCTCAAACGCGTGAACACATGTGCCCTCTTGACCGGCCCATTGACCCCTCGTACATTACAGGTGATCAATCTAGTTGGGGAGCTCATCGCCACCACCCCCACCTTCGCTGATCAGCTATCTCCTCTCTTGTGCCAGTCGCCAGCCCGTGCCCCACGCCTCCACCGGCCCGCCCCCAGGCAGCGTCCGCCCCCGACCTCCTCTCTGTCCCTCAGCAAAAGTCCCTCCCTCGTCAGCAGATCATTTTCCCTCCTCCCCCCCTAGTAACAGCACAAAATAAATCAACCCCTTCGATAAGCCTAACAACTGCTCACCCCTCACTATGCTTCCGTAAGCTAGCCCGCCCAGCTAGCTTGGTGCCCTCACCCCTGGTGCCAGACATTCTCCCACCTATTGTTCCCTCCCCACCTCCCCCCCCTTCATACACACATATTCAAATGAAAAACAATCCCAACACAATTACCGACAGAGAAAAGAAAAACGCTAAACAAAGAAAAGATCAAGCAGAAGATCCAGCATCTGAACAAAAACTCCGCCATGCCCCAACAGTGCAAATGTAAACTTTCACTCACTCAGCTCTGCAGCTGGCCCCAAATCAATACAGAAGGCATTACAAATACCGTCCACAAAATGAAAAACAAGAAACTTCTTAAATCATGAACTTTGCAGCAAATTTCAAAGTTCTCAGTCCGCCACCAGTCCTTTTCTTTTCGCGAAGTCCAGCGCTTCCTCAGGCGACTCAAAATAAAAATGTTGCTCCTTGTATGTGACCCAGAGACGGGTCCAAACTTCACCTTTTTCTGAAAAAGGGTTGACCTTATCTGGTTAAACCCCGCTCTTCTCCTGGCCACCTCTGCACTCAGGTCCTGATAGATCAGCAGGATACTGTTCTCCCATTTACAGCTCCATGTCTGCTTGGCCCACTGTAAAATACGCTCCTTGTCCAAATATCTGTGGAATCTCACCACCATTGCCTTCGGGGGGGGGTCTCCCATTCACGGCTTCCTCGCGAGCGCTCTGTGAGCCCTGTCCACCTCCAAGGGTGGGGGAATGCCCCACCCCCCAACAGCTTCTCGAACATGCCTGCTATGTATGATCCAGCATCCGCTCCTTCGGACCCCTCTGGGAGCCCAACGATTCTCACGTTCTGCTGGCAGGACCTACTCTCTAGGTCAGGGGTGGGCAAACTTTTCCGTGCAAGGGCCGCATTCAGAAATTCACAATTCACAAAGGGCCGCATAGTATATTAAGTAAAATAATTGCTTCACCCGGTTATGATTCTGGGCGCCTCATATAGAACATAGAACAGTACAGCACAGAACAGGCCCTTCGGCCCTCGACGTTGTGTCAAGCAATGATCACCCTACTCAAGTCAACGTATCCACCCTATACCAGTAAGTAACCCAACAGCCCCCCCACCCATTAACCTTTAAAAAAAAAATTAAAAAAAAAAAACAAAAATTTTTTTTAAAATTTTTTTTTTTTTTTTTTTAATGACTTGGTGGGCCGCAGAAATACCTTTGGCGGGCCGCATGCGGCCCGCGGGCCGTAGTTTGCCCACCCCTGCTCTAGGTCCTCCACCTTCTCCAGGAGCCTTTTCTGCTGGTCTCTCAGCATCCCCACCTCCAACTCCACCGCAGATTGATGTTCCTCCTGGTCAGCCAGCGCCTTCTCTACTTTCTGGATCGCCCGATCTTGGGCATCCAATCTAAACTCCAGCCGCGCAATTGCCTCTTTAATTGGGTCCAAGCAGTCCCGCTTCTGCTTGGTGAAGCCCTCCTGGATAACTTGCATCAGCTGCTCTGTTGACCGCTGGGTCGTCAAGCCAGAGCTCCGGTCGTCCGCCATGCTGTCTCCCGCTACAGCTTCAGCCCAAGCCTTCTCTGTCTTTCTGTTTCAGCCTTTACGTGCACTTCTAATCCTCCTCTCCATGCACCGATGTGGGAATCCAATACCAGCCTCCCGAACAGGCGCCGGAATGTGGCGACTAGGGGCTTTTCACAGTAACTTCATTTCAAGCCTACTTGTGACAATAAGCGATTTTCATTTCTTTTTCATTTTTTAATTGCCTCTGTCATCGATTAAAAATCGGGGGAAAAGGTCCAAAAGTTCGACCCGAGCGGGAGCCACCAAATGTGAGACTTACTCCTTCGTAGCTGCTTCCGGAAGTCTCGTTTTAACTTCTGAAGACCTATTTTGGTTCAGCCAACATTCCGCCATCTTTGACTCATTAAAGGGAACGGGCCTTAATGGAATACCTCCCTTAGAGTGTATTGGTACATGGGCACATACCCAACAACGGGAAATGTCAGCAACCTTGGCATAGGTGTATGACATGTACATGAAGGTATGTACGTGCAATTCAGGTAATACAGGTACCATAAATGTTCTGAGGAAATATAGCCCTAATGTCTATTTCCATTCGCCGATGGTGTTGGCGATTCCTTTTTTTTGTATTCTGGAACTCTTTTGCAGTGTGAGACATGAATCCATGTTGGTCTTTCTTTTACCTTTACAGCAGTATTGGTAGTTAACAGGATCTGAAACGGACCTTCAAATCTTGGGTGAAGACTACTTTTTCTTTTGAACACCTTTACATATTCAAACCCCCTGGGCTCTAGGCTATGGCACCTTCCTTCAGCAGGATCCGTTTGGGTTTCCTTTACCTGGGAATGGAAACTAGAAATACATTTTGTTGGAGCGATGCAGTAGTTTAGCATATTTTCTTCAATTTTGTGGATACCCATTTGTTTAGCAGTAAACGGTGCAGAAAAAGGCAAACGTTGGGGACGTCCCATGACGATTTCATCTGGTGATAGTCCCGTTGTTATATTTGTGGCTGATCACATTATCATTAATGCCAAGGGTAATAGTTTCATCCATTTGAGTCCAGTCTCATCGCATAACTTTGCAAGTTCGTTTTTAAACATTCCATTATATCTCTCCACCAGTCTGGCTGACTGTGGGTGATAGCAGCAGTGGAAATGTTGATTGATTTGTAATGCTGGACACATTTCCTTCATAACTGTCCTAGTAAAATGTGACTTATTGTCACATGTGTGTTGTACAAGTATGCCAAATTGTGGCACAATTTATTTTAACAAATGCTTAGTGACAGTAGTAGCATCATTCTTTTTACACAGAAAGGCGTCAATCTATTTAGTAAACACACCTATAATTACTAATACATACTTAAATTCCATACATGGGGGTAATTCAATAAAATCCATTCGCAAATTTACAAAAGATCCTGTTGGATTTGCGTGGGAGGCAGCCTGTACTTTTTCCATTTTCCCCGGATTCATGGTTTGACAGGTAACACATTTTTCACTAATTTATTTTGCAATTGCCGAAATACCTGGTGCATACCATGTTTTTGAAATATAGTCTGTCATCCCTTCTTTGCCCATATATGTGAAGGTATGAACACAACGGGTAATCCATGGGTGCAAAGATCTGGGTGCCACTACTTGGCCATCATGGTGGACCCACACTCCCTCAGATGTTTTGTTATATTGATCTAGTGCCCAGATTAACACCTCCTCAGTACTGGCCTGTGACTGAAAGTCAATTGTGGGCGGCAAATCAACAGGTTTGGTGTGTCTATGTATATAGGCTGACACCTAAAGCAGTGCGTCTGACATGGCGGGATTTTGTGCAGCTCTGTCAGCCCAATCATTGCCCAAGCATTCTCATCCTGGTGGCCTGTGTGTGCTTGACACTTAATTACTGCAAGTATTTGGGGACATCGTGTAGCGTGTAAAAGGTTGTCAACTTGCGCAAGTCACCGGATGAAGAAGCTGCGCTCCGAAAGCTGGTGATTCGAAACAGACCTGTTGGACTTTAACCTGGTGTTGTAAGACTTCTTACTGTACTAAAAGTGGGAGCACTTTTCCATCCGCATTCATTATTATCCTGGGCTCATCCATCATATTGGTTGATACAATGGACAATTGTCTTACGACTACATCTGGGCTAGGCTTATGGTGTCATGAGGTACATGGATAATTTGGTCGTTGGCTATATCGGTTCTGGCTACCATTTTGTAGTTCCCATGGATTTGGATGGTAAAATTTGCTTGAGATCTGGTGTGAAGCTGTGCTTGTGTATTATCATGGCCACTGCCCCCACCTTATTGTGGCTGCCAGTTTTGCTGAAATTGTTGGCGCGATGGACAATTTTTAACCTAATGTCCCACCTGACACAATTATTTTTTTTTTTTATAAATTTAGATTACCCAATTAGTTTTTCCAATTAAGGGGCAATTTAGCGTGGCCAATCATCCTACTCTGCACATTTTTGGGTTGTGGGGGCGAAACCCACGCAGACATGGGGAGAATGTGCAAACTCCAAACGGAAAGTGACCAAGAGCCGGGATCGAACCTGGGACCTCAGCGCCGTGAGGCGGTTGTGCTAACCACTAGGCCACCTTGCTGCCCCTCACCTGACACAATTATAACAACTTCCTCTGGTATTATTCAGTTCTCCCTGACATAGAGCCGGGATTGAACCTGGGACCTCAGCGCCGTGAGGCGGTTGTGCTAACCACTAGGCCACCTTGCTGCCCCTCACCTGACACAATTATAACAACTTCCTCTGGTATTATTCAGTTCTCCGACATATATTATCTTGGTTTCTACCTCTGAATCCTCTCCTGTTTCCACACCCCTTCCCTCTATAATGTAGGCCGTATTGGGGATATTGTAAATTCTGGAAGGCTATCACGGGCTCCGTGGCTGCCCCATGAGAATACATGTTTTTCCCTTGTTCTCCCTATTCCTTTCTTATAAGTCCTTAAGGATGGATAACAATTCTGGGAGAGTTCTGGTGCTACCCAAGGCACACTAACTTCAGCGGGTCCCTACGTTCTGATCTAAGATCATTTCCTACCACACTGACCATTGGTGCCTTGTATTGTCCTTTAGCCATGCCTGAAAAATGGTCCATGATTTCTCCCATTCTTTCCACATAACTTTCCACCTCCTCATCCTTTTTCTGTGTGGGTTCCATTGTTTTTCCCCAATTTGTCTTTTTAGGGAAGGCGGTTATCAGACCCTGCCAACAGCCATTCCAAAAGACTTCCGGTGGTGGCCATGGAGTGAGCAGTGGCACATTTGGCAGCTCCCGCTTGAGGTGGATTTTGCTGTCCTCTTCCCCAGTTACCAGGCGGATGTTTTGAAGAAAAAGGGTGCAGGAGTGGTGGAGGAAGACTATACTCCACCGGTGAATGTATTTGCGGACCAGAAGTGCATTTAGAAGAAACGAGCTGCAAGAACAAGAGGCTCTTCGTGCGACACAGGAAAAGATGGCGGAGAGCAAGGGGTCAGCCATACCAGCCCAATGGTCAATGGAGCAGTTGGTTGACTTCCTGAATGAAAAGTTCAGTCAGCAGAGGAGGGAGGTTCTGGAGGATCTAGCGATGTTCGTAGACCCGCTGAGAGCGGGGATCGGCCGTGTGGAGCTGAGGCTGGAGACCCAGAACCAGGTGATCCAGAAGATCGGTCGGCTATTGCAGAAAATACGGAGGCTGGGGATTGAGGGTGATTTAGAGATGTGGATCAGAAATTGGCTAGTTGAAAGAAGACAGAGAGTGGTAGTTGATGGGAAATGTTCAGAATGGAGTTCAGTTACGAGTGGCGTACCACAAGGATCGGTTCTGGGGCCGTTGCTGTTTGTCATTTTTATAAATGACCTAGAGGTGGGCGCAGAAAGATGGGTGAGTAAATTTCCAGACGACACTAAAGTCGGTGGAGTTGTAGACAGTGCGGAAGGATGTTGCAGGTTAGAGGGACATAGATAAGCTGCAGAGCTGGGCTGAGAGGTGGCAAATGGAGTTTAATGTGGAGAAGTGTGAGGTGATTCACTTTGGAAAGAATAACAGGAATGAGGAATATTTGGCTAATGGTAAAATTCTTGGTAGTGTGGATGAACAGAGGGATCTTGGTGTCCATGTACATAGATCCCTGAAAGTTGCCACCCAGGTAGATAGGGTTGTGAAGAAGGCCTATGGTGTGTTGGCCTTTATTGGTAGAGGGATTGAGTTCCGGAGCCATGAGGTCATGTTGCAGTTGTACAAAACTCTAGTACGGCCGCATTTGGAGTATTGCGTACAGTTCTGGTCGCCTCATTATAGGAAGGACGTGGAAGCTTTGGAACGGGTGCAGAGGAGATTTACCAGGATGTTGCCTGGTATGGAGGGAAAATCTTATGAGGAAAGGCTGATGGACTTGAGGTTGTTTTCGTTAGAGAGAAGATGGTTAAGAGGTGACTTAATAGAGGCATACAAAATGATCAGAGGTTTAGATAGGGTGGACAGCGAGAGCCTTCTCCCGCGGATGGGGGTGGCTAGCACGAGGGGACATAGCCTTAAATTGAGGGGTAATAGATATAGGACAGAGGTCAGAGGTGGGTTTTTTACGCAAAGAGTGGTGAGGCCGTGGAATGCCCTACCTGCAACAGTAGTGAACTCGCCAACATTGAGGGCATTTAAAAGTTTATTGGATAAGCATATGGATGATAAGGGCATAGTGTAGGTTAGATGGCCTTTAGTTTTTTTCCATGTCGGTGCAACATCGAGGGCCGAAGGGCCTGTACTGCGCTGTATCGTTCTATGTTCTATGTAAGATGGAGGTACACGAGGAGCAGCTTACACCATTGGTGGCCGAGAACGGGATGATGCGAGAGACTCAGAAGCAGCTTTCAGGATTAGGGGGAGGATTTGGAGAACCGCTCCCGAAGGCAACATTTAAGAATTGTGGGGATGCCAGAGGGCATTGAGGGAGCGGGCGCAGGCTTGTATGGAGTCAAAATGCTGGAGAGGTTGATAGGGGACGGGTCCTTTGACCAGCCCCTGGAAATTGATCGGTGCATTGGGCGAACAAGCCGCCGAGGACGATGGTAGTGAGGTTACATAGATTCCTGGATAAGAAGACGACCTTGAGGTGGGCCAGGCAGACGAGGACATGTACCTGGGAGGGTAACAAGCTGCGGGTATACCAGGGCCTGGGTGCGGAACTGGCCAAGAGGAGAGTGGAATTCAATCGAGTCAAGGCTGTCCTCTGTGAGAAGGGGGTGAAGTACGGAATGCTGTACCCGGCTCACCTCTGGGTGACCCACAATGGTTGTGAGTATTATTTTGGAGCACTGGAGGAGGCGATGGAGTTTGTGAGAGACAATGGACTGGCAGCAGAGGGAGGACATTGAACTTTGAAGCAGGTGTGAGGAGATGCTGGTTCTCTCTGTCGTGTTTTGGTTGCTTGTTTTTTATTGTATTGTTTCATTTGAGGTGACAGTCAAGCGAGAACCTCGTTTCACTCAGGGATCGTTTCTCTTTCTTGTGGGGTTCTTTGGTGGGAGGCTGGAGGATCAAGCTGGGTGAAGGCACCTTTATCTAATCTTATTGTTATTTGCACTATGAAAGTGTGCGAGTGGGAGGGGAATCAGCAGGGGGTAGGATGCTTGGCACCATGGGCAGGGGCTGCCAGGCTAGCTGGGCGAGCTAGTTCACAGGAGCGCAGTGGGGGGGGGGGGGGGGGTGAGCGGGTGGTTGGAGTGCTGGGGGTGTTGGGATTGTTGTGTTGTTCAGGGTGGGGGAGACAGGGGCGAGGCTGTTGACTTCCATTCAGGATTAGATATGAAGACACTATGTCCCAAATTGGGATGATGAGTTTTGGATACAAAATTGGCTTGGCGCCCAAAGCCAAAGGGTGGTTGTGGAGGGTTGTTTTTCAAACTGGAAGTATGTGCCCAGCGGTGAGCCTCAGGGATAAGTGCCGGGTCCACTGTTATTTGTTTTATATATATGAATGATTTGGATGAGAATGTAGGAGGCATGGTTAGTAAGTTTGCAGATGACACCAAGATCGGTGGCATAGTGGATAGCGAAGAAGGTTATATAAGATTGCAACAGGATCTTGACCAATTGGGCCAGTGGACCAATGAATTGCAGATGGGGTTTAATTTGGATAAATGTGAGGTGATGCATTTTGGTAGATCAAATCAGGGCCGGACCTACTCAGTTAATGGTAGGGAGTTGGGGAGAGTTACAGAACAAAGAGATCGAGGAGCACAGGTTCACAGCTCCTTGAAGGTGGAGTCGCAGGTGGACAGGGTGGTGAAGAAGGCATTTGGCATGCCAGGTTTTATTGGTCAGAATATTGAACACAAGGGGCAGCATGGTGGTGCAGTGGTTAGCACTGCCGCCTCACAGCATCGAGGTCCCAGGTTCGATCCCGGCTCTGGGTCACTGTCTGTGTGAAGTTTGTACATTCTCCCCGTGCTTGCGTGGGTTTTGCCCCACAACCCAAAGATGTGCAGGTTAGATGGATTGGCTACACTAAATTATCCCTTAATTGGAAAAAATGAATTGGGTACTCTAAATTTAGATTTAAAAAAAGGACATTGAACACACGAGTTGGGGCACAGTCTTGTTGAAGCTGTACAAGACATTGATAAGACCACACATGGAATACTGTGTTCAGTTCTGGTCACCCTATTATAGAAAGGATATTGTTAAACTAGAAAGAGTGCAGAAGAGATTTACGAGGATGCTGCCAGGACTTGATGGTCTGAATTATAAAGAGAGGCTGGATTTGCTGAGACTTTTTTCCCTGGAGCATAGGAGTCTTGGGGTGATCTTATAGGGGTCAATAAAATAGTGAGGAGCATAGATAAGATAGATAGCTGACATCTTTTTCCAAAGATAGAGGAGTCTAGAACAAGAGGGCATAGGTTTAAGATGAGAGGGGAGAGATACAAAAGAGAGCAGAGGGGAAATTTCTTCACACAGAGGGTTGTGAGCATCTGGAACGGGCTGCCAGAGGCAATGGTAGAGGCGGGTACGATTTTGTCTTTTAAAAAGCAGTTAGACCTGAAGTTAAAACTCACCACTGTTCTTAGAATTCCCCCATACCAAAAAGGGCCAACATTCTAAATGGTGAACAGGGATTCTCACTCCCTGACTCCGATCCAGGCTTCGGTGGGTGCTATTCAAGTCAAACTATATTTTCAAGTTATCCCCCGGTATAACCCATACCTTCACCGAAGAATTTTATCTACTTACCACTTAGTAGCATCGATGTCCTGGGTCCTGCGTTGTTAAGTAAGCAAAGTAGGCTAATAATCACTGTTTCAGGCTAAAACTTGTAAGTTGTTTTATTATTATACATTTTTTTAAAAAAAAGCTGTAAACACTTTCTTAACAGAGAGGTAAAAAGATCTTGCTTCTCGATCCTTCCTGTTGGATGAAGGGACCTTCAGGCCCACCTTGACAATCAATCTTCTTTAAAATCTGGTTTTCTTGAGATGTATTCGCTGGTGAACTCGGTTGCTGTGTCCTATCCTTCCCATGTACCATGTACCTGTGAGAGCTGGCTCTGCTGGCTGTCCCCTTTCTTCGGGTTTATATTCTCTTTCAAAGAGTTATTAAGTTTTAACGACTTTATTGTAAATGAGCTTGTTTCACTTTGATTGTTAAAAAGTATCTTTGATGTAAACATTTTAATACAACTAATTATTCATTTTGGAGGGCAGCACGGTGGCACAGTGGTTAGCATTGCTGCCTACGGCGCTGAGGACCCGGGTTCGAATCCCGGCTCTGGGTCACTGTCCATGTGGAGTTTGCACGTTCTCCCCGTGTCTGCGTGGGTTTCGCCCCCACAACCCAAAAGATGTGCAGATTAGGTGGATTGGCCATGCTAAATTGCCCCTTAATTGGAAAATAAAAAATAAAAAAAATAAAAATAATTGGGTACTCTAAATTTAAAAAAAAAAATTATTCATTTTGGGAAAACATCACCTCTCAGATCTGATTAAAAATGCTTTGGTTTCAATAGGTGTTACTTTTATTTCTGTGATTTTGAATCGTTTAATTTTCCAATTGTCCCCAGCTCATAACTTTGCCTTTGACTTTAAATTATGTTTCTTGTAGACAGGCCGTCTCCAATTTTCTTTTAATTGACTTGATGTTAGTAGAATTTTACACTTAGAATTGACACCAAATTCGACTGAGCATCATCCATCCTTTCCAGCTGTTTACTAAGTTCATTTCAATTAAGGTGTGAAACTTTGTATGTTAAAATTTAACTTGGTTATGACTTGAAAGACATGCCTATTTTAAACATTCGTCAAAACATGCTTTTCCAGATGCTTCCTAAGATATTTACTTTCAATAAAGGTGTGAGCCATTGTTTTAGCT
Organism: Scyliorhinus canicula; assembly: GCF_902713615.1. NCBI lineage: Eukaryota > Metazoa > Chordata > Chondrichthyes > Carcharhiniformes > Scyliorhinidae > Scyliorhinus > Scyliorhinus canicula. Next base: position 143,817,928 of record NC_052147.1, on the reverse strand, counting down.
TAATACATGGATCCTGTGTGTTTGCTGAGCCTGCTTGTGAGAAAGAATCTGCATTTTATAATCCTGCTCTTTGCAGCTGCTATTAACCTTTTGTGGGATCTTTCCCTGTATCCTCTCAGACCAGATATTGCCAGACTTCCATGTTTCAAATGACACATTTTTCTGTATTTTCAAGAACAGACCATTACATGGGCAGGGTGGGTATAGAGGGTATGGACCAAATGCAGGCGAGTTTCCATGCTGCAAACATCTATGCCTCTATCTATCACTCTATGAGGTGGGTGCTGGGGAAGATCCTGGACCCGGACTAGCGACAGCTGATTACAGGGATGGAGGGGAGGGAGGGAATTTAATACAGTTATCGAGCCAAGATCTGGGCAACACGGTAGCACAGTGGTTAGCATAGTTGTTTCACAGCCCCAAGGTCGATTTCCGGCTTGGGTCACTGTCTGTGCGGAGTTTGCATGTTCTCCCCATGTCTGCGTGGGTTTCCTTCGGGTGCTCCGATTTCCTCCCACAGTCCAAAGATTTGCAAGTTAGGTGTATTAGCCATGCTAAATTGCCCTTAGGTTAGGTGGGTTACTGGGATGGGGTGGATGTATGGGCTTAAGTAGGATGCTCTTTCCAAGAGCTGGTGCAGACTCAATGGGCCGAATGGCCTCTTTCTGCACCGTAAATTCTATGATTGGACCGGTCGAGTCCACAGTTGGGGAGGGTGCCGGCGGTGGTGAAGGAGTTGAAGGGGTTCATGGAGCGCTTGGGGGGGGTGGACCTTGGAGGTTTGGGAAGCCGAGGGTGAAGGAGCATTCGTACTTCTCTCATGTGCACAGGCTGTACCTTCAGATCGATTACGTTATGATAGATAAGACTCTGCTGGTGGGGATGGTCGCCTCGGACTATTCGGTGATTCTGGTTTCGGACCACACGCCGCATTGAGTGGACTTGCAAGTGGGTTGGATTGGATTGGTTTGTTGCCACGTGTACTGAAGTACAGTGAAAAGTATTGTTTTGAGTGTGGCTCGAACAGATCATTCCGTACATGAAAAGAAAATATACAATAGGGCAAACATAAAATACACAATGTAAGTACGTGGACACAGGCATTGGGTGAAGCATACAGGAGAGAAGATGTGTGAAGGGATCAGATAAGTCCACAAGAGGGTCGTTTAGGAATTTGGTGACAGCAGAGAAGAAGCTGTTTTTATATCTGTTAGTGCGTATTCTCAGACTTTTGTATCTCCTGCCCGATGGAAGAAGTTGGAAGAGTGAGTAAGCCGGGTGGGAGAGGTCTTTGATTATGCTGCCCGCTTTCCCCAGGCAGTGGGAGGTGTAGACAGAGTCGATGGATGGGAGGCAGGTTTGTGTGATGGACTTGGCTGTGTTCACGACTCTGTAATTTCTTACGGTCTTGGGCTGAGCAATTGCCATACCAGGCTGCGATGCAGCCAGATAGGATGTTTTCTTTTTAAAAATAAATTTAGAGTACCCAATTCATTTTTTCCAATTGAGGGGCAATTTAGCATGGCCAATCTACCTCGCCTGCACATCTTTTTCGGTTGTGGGGGCGAGACCTACACAAAACACGGGGAGAATGTGCAAACTCCACACAGACAGTGATCCAGAGCCGGGATCGAACCTGGGACCTCGGCGCCGTGAGGCAGCAGGGCTAATCCACTGCGCCACTGTGCTGCCCGGATAGGATGTTTTATATGGTGCAACTCTAAAAATTGGTAAGAGTCAATGTGGACATGCTGAATTCTCTTAGTTTCCTGAAGAAGTATAGGTGGTGTTGTGCTTTCTTGGTTGTAGTGTCAACGTGGGTAGAGCAGGACAGAGTTTTGGTGATGTCCAAACCTAGGAATTTGAAGCTGTCAATCATCTCCACCTCGGCCCCGTTGATGCTGACAAGGGTGTGTACAATACTTTGCTTCCTGATGTCAATGGTAGGGGCAGGCAGGGATCGAGCTATTTGGAGACCTGTTTGTGGGGGCTTTTCAAGCTTAGAGGGCTTGGTAGAGGAGTATGAGCTGCCCAGCGGGAAAGGGTTCTGGTACTTAGAAGTTTGGAATTATATGAGGAAGCAGGTACCACCCTTTCCCGAGGTCCTGCCCTGAGGCAGCAGTGCTAACCACTGTGCCATTGTTGGCGGTGCACTCTGAACCCATCGAATTGTGCATCAAAATCCCTCCACCTGGGTTCCTTTAACTATCCCTTCAGCAAGATTTCAATACCCAGTGCCGTGTCCATCTGTAATCTAGGATCTAGTTATCTATCATGGTTTTTAATTCAAACGGGGTGCAGGGTCAGTGAACTGCTATTGGGGCTCTATTCTGGGGGTTTTGGAAGTGTTGGAGTGGAAACATTCCATGTTGGTCTTAGTTAAGTGCCATGGTTTGTACTTGTGGTGGGTCGCCTCCCCCAGCCCCCTGTACCTCTCTATCTTGTTTTATTTCCGAGGAGTGGGCTTGCGTTTGTACTGTTCGAGACCTAGTGTTATCAGCTGCTGCTCCCACCTCTGCACCATTACCTGCCTGGGGGTTGTTTAACTGACCCTGATTATTTGGGTTTATGTGTGGTGCCAAGTCTTGCACCGGCTGATACGGTGGGGTGTATGAGTTATCTAATTCCTGTTGTAATTCTTCCTCACCTTTCTACATCCACTGAGGGGCACTTGGTCTGTGTCCCTCTAACTGCCTGGCCATCATTTGTTTATGGTCTTCTACAACCCCTTTTCCCCCTTCAATTTGCTGTTTCTTTTCTTTGTTTTTCCCTCCCTTATTGCTAGCTTCTATTCTTCTTTCACGTCTCTTTATAGTTCCTCGTTTCCAATCTCCAAAAGCAGACCAATTCACTTTCCTTTCACCATTTTTTGGGGTCTCTTTTTAAGAGACACTTCTCTGTCAAGGTTAAATGTACCATGGTGGAAATGGCCTATCTCCATTTTACCCATTTTCGCAGGTCATTGACTGGTTGCCTTTGGTGACATTTTACTCGTCCTAACACCCATATTTAACTGGTTGAGATATTAATTTGGGCTCAGGCTCAGTCTGGGTGTTTGAGATATTGTTGGACACAAGTCACTCGTTGTTGATCAACCGATCAGTTTGTCTCGACCAATTTAGACGTTTCTGAAACACAACTTTCCTCGGTTATATGTCCCTAACGGCTCACAAACAATAAATGTACATAACAATATGAAGACAACAATAATCATGAAAATCCAAAGGGTTATACAGATCATAATTCTTATGCTTAAACTAAACAAATAATGAATTGTCAACCTGCATCGAGTCCTTAACTTCCTTCTCTAATAACTTTAAGATATTATCCAACAAGGATCATGTCCCTTCTTATTTGCCCTATCACACAAGGGTAATTGTTTCCATCACACAAGAAACAGGGACCACTTAATGTCTTTTCTTCCCTTTCCCCCTACAATCTATTTCAGGATAAGTTTTTCGGAATCTGCCTCCTTTTACCGTCAAGCTGAAAGAGGCAGTGATTACAAAAAATTTCAACTCAACCCTGAAATGAGTCTTACTGATTGCAGTTCTCCACCGAGACAAACAGACAACACTTGTGCACCATCCAAGGAAGGGCCCTTTAGCCAGCAAAATGTCACCAATAACTGGCCAGTTAGAGTTCTTTCTTGGAGAGTCATCGTGTTCTTGTCCGTTTACTCATGGCAAGTAGTAAGCCATCCCGATGGAACCTCCAAAGAATACTGTTGAAATCTCAACTCGGAGTAAGACTCTAACTCATCAGCAGTACCGTCAGATTGTTAGTTTATTTTTTTAAAAACTTGTGCACAAGGGGAGCGAGCCGAGACAAAGGCTGGGCCAGTAACTCTGCAAATCACTAGTAATGACAACATATTTATACACGCGACTAAAGATTCATGTGCAATAGTTTGTCTTTAATATGATTTTTCAGAGTTCACTATGTGTTCCACACTCCCTCTTATTATTGTTATTCTCATCTGATTAAATTAGAGTACGCAATTCATTTCTTTCCAATTAAGGGGCAGTTTTTAGCGTGGCCAATCCACCTACCCTGCACATCTTTGGGTTGTGGGGGCGAAACCCACGCAAACACAGGGAGAATGTGCAAACTCCACACGGACAGTGACCCAGAGCCGGGATCGAACCTGGGACTTCGGAGCCGTGAGGAGGAGTTGCGCTACTGGAGAGGTATGCGGAGCCCAGAGGCAGGGCTTTTCAGGGAATGGCAGAGGCTACAGGTGGAGTTTGGCTTGTTAACCACAGGGAGGGCGGTGGAGCAGCTGAGAAAGGAGAGGGGGGCGATTTATGAGCATGGAGAGTTGGCCAGCAGAATGCTTGCACAGCAGCTTAGAAAGAGGGAGGGAGCCAGGGAGATAGGGAAAGTAAATGGAGACGGGAACCTGGTGAGCGACTCAGAAGGGGTGAATGAGGCATTTAAGGAGTTTTATAGTAGGCTGTACGAGTCGGAACCCCCATTAGGGCCAGAGGGGATGAGGCACTTCCTGGGGGGGGGGATGAATTTCCCCGAAGGTGGACGGGGAGCTGCTAGATGAGCTGGGGGCCTCGATCGGATTGGAAGAGTTGGCGGAGGTCTGAAGGCTATGCAGTCGGGTAAAGCCCCGGGGCTGGACGGGTACCCAGTGGAGTTTTATAAAAAGTTCTCTGGGATATTGAGGCCGCTGTTGATGAGGACATTCAGTGAGGCAAGGGAGAGAGGAGTGCCTCCCCCGACGACATCACAGGCCACGGTTTTGCTGATCCTGAAGTGGGACAAGAAGCCAGAGCTGTGTGGGTCCTGCAGGCCGATATCCTTATTGAATGTGGTCGCCAAACTGCTAGCCAAACTTTTGTCCTCTAGGATTGAAGACTGTTCCAGACGTGATTGTGAGGATCAGATGGGGTTTGTTAAGGGAAGACAGTTGGTGGCCAATGCAAGAAGGCTGTTAAACGTGATCTTAATGCTCCCGGAAGATAGGGAGGTGGAGGTAGTGGTCGCAATGAACTCAGAGAAGGCCTTTGATCGAGTAGAATGGGAATATCTGTGGGAGGTACTGGGACGGTTCAGATTTGGGTGGGGCTATATTGACTGGGTCAGGTTGCTGTATCAGGCACCTGTGGGGCTGGTTTAGCACACTGGGCTAAATCACTGGCTTTTAAAGCAGACCAAGGCAGGCCAGCAGCACGGTTCAATTCCCGTACCAGCCTCCCCGAACAGGCGCCGGAATGTGGCGACTAGGGGCTTTTCACAGTAACTTCATTGAAGCCTACTCGTGACAATATGTGATTTTCATTTTTCATTTTCAAGGTGAAGTCACACAGGATCGGGGTGAGCTGGCAAGATGGATACAGAACTGGCTAGGTCATAGAAGGCAGAGAGTAGTAATGGAAGGGTACTTTTCTGATTGGAGGGCTGTGACTAGTGGTGTTCCGCAGGGATCAGTGCTGGGACCTTTGCTGTTCGTAGTATATATAAATGATTTGGAGGAAAATGTAACTGGTCTGATTAGTAAGTTTGCGGATGGCACAAAATTGGTGGAATTGCGGATAGCAATGAGGACTATCAGAGGATACAGCAGGATTTAGATCATTTGGAGACGTGGGTGGAGAGATGGCAGATGGAGTTTAATCCGGACAAATGTGAGGTAATGCATTTTGGAAGGTCTAATGCAGGTAGGGAATATACAATGAATGGTAGAACCCTCAAGAGTATTGACAGTCAGAGAGATCTAGGTGTACAGGTCCACAGGTCACTGAAAGGGGCAACACAGGTGGAGAAAGTAGTCAAGAAGGCATACAGCATGCTTGCCTTCATTGGCCATGGCATGGAGTATAAAAATTGGCAAGTCATGTTGCAGCTGTATAGAACCTTAGTTAGGCCACAATTGGAATATAGTGTTCAATTCTGGTCGCCACACTACCCGAAGGATGTGGAGGCTTTAGAAAGGGTGCAGAAGAGATTTACCAGGATGTTGCCTGGTATGGAGGGCACTAGCTATGAGGTGATGTTGAATAAACTCGGTTTGTTCTCACTGGAACGACGGAGGTTGAGGGGCCACCGGATAAAGGTCTACAAAAGGGGCATAGACAAAGTGGATAGTCAGAGGCTTTTTCCCAGGGTAGAGGGGTCAATTACTAAGGGGCAAGGTTTAGAGGAGATGTACGAGACAAGTTTTTTCACACAGAGTGTAGTGGGTGCCTGGAACTCGCTGCCAGAGCAGGTGGTGGAAGCAGGGACGATAGTGACGTTTAAGGGGAATCTTGAAAATACATGAATAGTATAGGAATAGAGTGATACGGGCCCCGGAAGTGCAGAAGATTTTAGTTTAGACGGGCAGCATGTTCGGCACAGGCTTGGAGGGCCAAAGGGCCTGTTCCAGTGCTGTACTTTTCTTTGTTCTTTGTGAGGCAGCAGTGCTAACCACTGCACAACCATGCTGCCCCCCGATTAGCTTGTTAACATACATAAAACATAGAACATACAGTGCAGAAGGAGGGCATTCGGCCCATCGAGCTGCACCGGCTCACTTAAGCTCTCACTTCCATCCTAGCCCGTAACCCAATAACCCCTCCTAACCTTTTCTTTTTGGTCACAAAGGGCAATTTATCATGGTCAATCCACCTAACAGCACGTCTTTGGACTGTGGGAAGAAATTGGAGCATCCGGAGGAAACCCACGCAGACACGGGGAGAATGTGCAGACTCCGCACAGTCTGCTATCCACCTTAATATTGTTATTCTCATCTGATTAGCTTATTGTTTGGTATTGGTTATCACATCCCGATTGTGGTTAAACCTGAAGCTAAGAATACATATGGCCTCGGTTGCTGGAAGATTATTTTGGCAATATGTGGTTTCAACTGCCCATGGTTTGTGAAGTGAGGTTTAACCCTAAGCTGACCGGATACAATATCCCAGCACACTTTGCAATCTATATTTCCACAGGGGAAGGGCAGCAGTAGCGCAGTCGTTGGCATTGCTGCTTCACAGCGCCGAGGACCTGGGTTCGATCCCGGCCTGGGTCACTGTTCGTGTGTAGTTTGCACGTTCTGCTTGTCTATATGGGTCTCACCCCACAACCCAAGAAAATGCGCAGGGTAGGTGGATTGGCCACGTTAAATTGCCCCTTACTTGGAAAAAAAATAATTAGGTAGTCTATATTTATTTAAAAAGAGAATGAGATGGAGGGGAAAGTGAGTGTTGAGGTGCAGATAGGTCATGATCTAATGCAATGGCTGAGCAAGTCCATTCCTGTTTCTACATTCCAGGGACAACGACAAACCCTGTTCCACTTCTGCATTGAAGTACAATTAGTACTAAGATTTTGTGAAGTAAATCAGATTTGCAGGAGTCAAATGCAATGCTTTCTCAAATTTGCACCATCCCACTGGATTAGGATGGGATTCTCCAAACAAATGGGGACAATAATCTAAAGTAAAATAAAATAATTTCCCACCTTGGACACCAGAAGGATTCAAATGACTGACGTCAAGACGTTTCAATGAATCAGGTTTATTAGTTAAAAAAAAAAGGAACTCCAAAACAAGCATGAACAGGATAAGAGCCGATGTGCATGTGTCACCTCAAAACAATCAAAGTTATTTCCCACCCTCTCCAATGGAATAACCAGCGGAATAAAGACTGAAAATGCTGGCAATTCACAGCATTTGAAAGAGAAGTAAAATGCTTTGGGTGGTCTTTCTGACACTTGCAAAAACAAAAACCCTCCTTTGTTGCCCAAATTCTCATTTCAAATTGCCAGCATTCACCTTTTTGTCTCTCTCTCCCCTCCTACACACACACACAGAAGGAACAAAGTGTCTCTTCAGTGGGTTTCCAAGCACAATCAGGTTGGAAGTGCATCAGCAGCTTTTCCTCATGAAGGTCCCTTGTGGAGCAATTTACTCCACCACCATATAAGTTTGTTCTGACCAGTATCTAGTTTCTCTCTCCACCCCCCCCCCCCCCCCCCCCCACTTTGGTTTGGCAGTGGGAACACCTCAATCGAGTTGAAATAAAAGGCCGCAACAGCAAAATAATAAATATTGCAGTTGCACATTGCAACATTGTTCATTACCACGAAGAAGGACAGCAAGGACAATTTGGGATATAAAATTCTAAACGCCCATTGGTATTTACGTTTCTGTTTTGCATTGGCTGGCTGTGGAACTAGAATGTTGAGCACAGGGTCCTGATCATTAAAAGAAATCTCAAACTATGGCTCACTGGTTAAAACGGATGGAATAAAAAAAAATGGAAATATTTTACAAAGCATTCAAAGGGCAGCACAGTTGGACAACCAGTGCAATTCTGCATCCATCCTTGTGAATTCTGCACCATCACATTATAAAGGAGCAAAAGGTTTCATGTGTATCACAAAGCTCAAATGCTCACACAAAATCAACATTTTCCAGAAATGTTCAAGGGTGGTGGGAAATACTTAGCAAAAAACGATGGTGTAAAAAATGCAGAGTTGGCATTTAATCAGGCCACTGCATTCAGCCTCAAAAAATGAGGGTCCACGTTCCTTAAAAGCAAGCTTTATTCTGCTAAATTGACACATACCCCTATGAGATATCTGTATTCACGAGCACCCCCCTCCCTCATTGGGTGTCACAATGTCACACCATCGGAAAAAACTACACATAAAGCATAAGCTTCCATGTTTGCCTCTCACTAATAGCCTTTCCGTTCAATAATTTTCTTTCCTCTGCATGAGGACCATTGGGAGCAGCTCCACCAATGGCAGTCGCCCTCCAGGACCTTCAAGTGACTTATTCAGGTACAAGCCTCAAACAAAGCTAGTAAACTGCAGCTGAGCTACTCAAGTCCCCATCTGACAGACGTACAACACCACCACCCTCTACCATCCCCGACAACGGTTGTGGGTTCGCAGTATGGAGAGGAAATCCACCCCAATTTCCCCCCTACTCCAGCCGAGGGTTCAATGGCCATTTTAAAGCATCCAGCAATAAGGGACAATTACTGGTGTGCAAATACCTCCCTTTATAACATTAAACATTATGGAACAAAATCAGATGAAAACAATTCTTTTTTAAATAAGCAAAGCAAAAATTTAAAACATTTTCATTCAAAATTTATCTTGATAATACTGATTTAGTAAATGACTAATATTTAAGCTGTTCACAGCTTTATTTTCCACTTCTTTCCATTAACTACTCCATATTAATAGCAGAGCCTGGGGTATTACAACATTTACCATCGCCACAACCATACCATTCTTACTACAAAAAAGTTGAATTATAAAGTTTTTCTTTAAAACTATCTTTTATAAAAAAAATGCTCTTGCATTTGTTACAAACCATAATTTGCAAGTATATATTATTATATCATTACTTTTTATATATTATATTAAAATATATGTATATATTATTATTTTAAGTCACACGTACAGAAATTCTATTGGAAATGCAGCAGGTTTCAACCAAGATTTCACGAGAGTTGATCAGATTGAATTATGGCAGCAGCATTCAGCCAGCTTGGCTGAGAACACAACAGTTTGCACCTCTTTTCTGTTGCCCGCTCTTGCCCTTGCCATAGCTTACACCACCCGTCGGAGTAATAAATTAATTTTAGCTGCACATGGGAGCCGCCAATCTTCCAGGATTGCCCTGGAGTCTCTATGCATTAAAGTCTGATCTAGCCAGAGCAAAAACACAGCAGAAAAGGATAGAAGGTTTACAAAATGTCTACTGTTTGCTTTTTTTTTCTGAGAAACTTCTGATTAATTGGATAAATATTTCAGATGGGAAGAACGGCTGTTTGACTGGACGAGGCAGAAGATCATGTTATGAAACCGCCAGGATTACTCCCAATTAGAGTTGGCAACTCTACCCGCACAACTTTCCTAAATGCAGGCTCCAATATAAAGTGGCTAAACAAAGAATAACTTTAGAATGGATGGCAGGAGCCATTTTGGTGCAACAACAAAAGATGTCAGTTGGGTTTGCTCTGTTTCATGGTTAGCCAAGTTGCACGGATTCTCTTAAACTCTACAAAACTCCCTTATGCAGTTTCCCCAGCATGTTTTAGGATCCTGTTGGTGGTTGTAGAATCAATGCATCCTCTTTTAGGACACAAAAGGAACATCTACCACTGGAAAACTGCGTTAAATATTCCCGGGGAATTAAAAACTTCAAATGAAACATAGGAGCGTCAGCAGAGAGAAAGTTTGGTCAGTGTTGAAAGGTATTTTGATACTTAAGGCACAAATACTTTAGAGCAGTGCATCTCAAACTCTGATGTGGGGGACCGGCAGTTTTTTTTTTCAATGTGCCAGGGACCGGTGAGCGAAACAAGCCAATCCAGGATTACTGTCTCTTTCTTTTCTGGAAACACGCCAAGTACCGGCAGACGATGGCTCGCATACCGGCACGCATACCACACTTTGAGAAGCACTGCTTTAGAGTATCTTTTGTCTACCTCCCTTTCCAACCCCCTCTCCATCCCCTCCCACTACTCGAGGAGGCAAACAGATCAATTGCTTTACCAGCACCAGTGGTAAATACCAGCAGATCCATTTACTAGGAAAAGATGTTTCTGAGGACGAAGGTGATTGTTTTCAACCAAAATACCAACTGAAAATTGACGGCAAACTTATATGGCAGTTTATGAGCTTGCATAGTAGGAACAGATATACATCATGAAAGTAAAGTTGCCATCGTCCCCGATTGACCATAGGCTGCCTTTCCCCTTTCGAGAGGGAGAGCTGATGGCTTGTGATTTATTTTTCAACATAAATTTATAAGTACCCAATTCTTTTTTTTTTTACAATTAAGGGGTAATTTAACATGGCCAATCCACCTAGCCTGCACATCTTTGGATTGTGGGGGTGTGACCCACACTGACACGGGGAGAATGTGCAAACTCCATACAGACAGTGACCCGGGGCCGGGATTGAACCCGGGTCCTTGGCGCAGTGAGGCAGAGGTAAAGTAAGTGCTAACTACTGCACCACCGTGCCGCCCAGATTGGTTGCGATTTAAACCTCAGGATCACCACACCTCAGGCAAGGTTGAGAAGACAGGGGGTGGGGGGCGCTTCATGAATAACCTCAGCCAGGGCAGCACGGTGGCGCAGTGGATAGCGAGATCCCAGGTTCGATCCCGGCTCTGGGTCACTGTCCGTGCAGAGTTTGCACATTCTCCCCGGGTTTGCATGGTTTCGCCCCCACAACCCAAAGATGTGCAGCGTAGGTGGATTGGCCACACTAAATTTCCCCTTAATTGGAAAAAATGAATTGGACACTCTAAATTTTTCATAGAATTTTTTACAGTGCAGAAGGAGGCCATACAGCCCATCGAGTCTGCACTGGCTCCTGGAAACAGCACCCTACCCAAGGTTAACACTTCCACCCTATCCCTTTCACCCAGTAACCCCACCCAACACTAAGGGCAATTTTGGACACTAACGGCAATTTATCATGACAAATCCACCCAACCTACACATCTTTGGACTGTGGGAGGAAACTGGAGCACCCAGAGGAAACCCACGCACACACGGGGAGGATGTGCAGACTCCGTACAGACAGTGACCCAAGCCGGAATCGAACCTGGGACCCTGGAGCTGTGAAGCGATTGTGCTATCCACAATGCTACCGTGCTGCCCCAATTTAAAAAAAAATTAATAACCTCAGCCGGTACAGGTATTGAACTTGCGCTGCTGGCCTTGCTTTGTATCACGAACCAGCTGTCTGGTCAACTGCGCTAAGCCGGCCCTCTTACACCATGGGTAAAGCAGGTCAATGACTAAGTTGGAACGCTTGCATTTTTTAAGAGATGTGTTTGTGAAAAGACTGAAAGGGTTACTATCCCACAACATCCATGAAACAAAATCCAGCAATGCTAACAGCGCGTGACAAGATTTGGTCATTTTTTTTCATTTTGTTCTTGACCAGTACTATTGTTTGTGGATTTGTGATCACTTGTGTGACCTTTCATTTCGGCTTTTACTCAATAAGGTCAGTGTTACAACACCTGCACTGGTCCAAAAAGCTCTCCTGGTTTAGCACAGGGCTAAATCGCTGGCTTTGAAAGCAGACCAGGGCAGGCCAGCAGCACGGGTTCAATTCCCGTACTAGCCTCCCCGAACAGGCGCCGGAACGTGGCGACTGGGGGCTTTTCACAGTAACTTCATTTGAAGCCTACTTGTGACAATAAGCGATTTTCATTTCATTCATCCATTGGTAGAAGGCTTCAAAGGCCGGGAACATTCACACACACACACACACACACACATGCAGGGAGAAATGACTTCAAGCCATGCCATTAGTACGGACATCTGGAAATGGATCCAGCAATTTATCTCAGGAACAAAGGAAATTAAATAAATTACCCGCGTCACTTTCATGTATCTTTTACCTGACTTGTTTCACCACTCGAAAATCCTAGATATTGTCTGAATACCTGTGCACATTAGTGGCTGGTTCTGAGTTTACACAACACACAAGGAGGCTAATCAGCCCATCGTGCCTGTGAAGGCTCCTTGGAAAAAGCTAACTATTTGTCCGACTCCCTAGCTATTTCCCCACAACCCTGCAATGTTCATTCATTCAATTCATCCAATTTGTTTCTACCAGCCTTTCAAGCACTGCATTCCAGATCATGAAAACAGAAAGTCCTTATAAAATCTGTATTACAATGGTTATTGTGCACTGCAGGGTCCAAAGGCTGATCATACTCGGACAATGGACCCGTGCATTTTGGCTCAAAGGGGAGTAAGTTGGTGTCCGTATATTTAGTGTTATATCTAGCTAAGCCTTACAGCACTGACATATTGGAGGTGGACAGATGTGTGAACCAATGCAAAATCTGACTTTTCCCTGTCCCGTTTACTAGCATAAAACTAAGGAGCATATATAAAATGTGAAGCAAAAAAAGTTATTGTAGCAGCTTCCTGTGGTTTGAACCAACTAGGTTCAAAGGATAACTAGAAAGTTTTCACGTTGCGGTGGTTAGCCAACACAATAAGGAAACATTGATGACTGAAGTTCTTTCAATGAAGGAATGAATCATACTGATTAAAGCAGGGGGGTGGCACCGAGTCGATTTTTGGAGTTTTGGAAGACCCGGGAGTCCAAGGGGCTAGAGAGGCTGATGTTTTGGCCTTTGCCTCCTTGGTAGCCCAGAGACGGATCTGACTAGCGTGGAGGGACTCGAAGCCGCCAAAAAGCAGGGGTATGGGTTAGTGACATGGTTGGGTTTCTCAGGCTTGAGAAAATCAAATTCGCCCCGAGTGGTTCATCATTAGGGTTTGTTTGGAGGTGGCAGCCGTTGGAGAAAATTGAACCATCAGCAGATTCAATATGGGGGGTGGGGGGGTTAGGGAGCAAGGGGGGATAGGGAGGGAGTTAGACTATGTCGGTCTAGCTTAGGCGAGAACTGTGGGAGATGCAGAGGTGTGTTACGCTATATCTGTACTTGTGACTTTCGTTGTTATAAAACCATAAAATGTTTAAAAATATATAAGTAAACTAGCGCTGTAAGTGGGTAAAGCAAGCTAGCAGTCCAGTATTTTGCTTCAAATTACTGGTGCTGAAAACCCAGAATACACTCAGATTTTGGAAAAATCAAAAAGTTAATTCAACAGTAAAACAGATTAGAGTGTTCAAATTTTCAAACTGGCGCCAAATGTTGTACACTTTCAATCAGAAACAGAAGTGAAGGTGGTGTAATGACAGGAGGAACTTTGGTGAGAAAGTAGAGGGGATTTGTTGTTGAGACCAGGGCAAAGTGATATTGAAACAGTAAGAAGCAAAGATTCTGCAGGTTCATTACCAGGTGTGTAAAGGTCACAAAGGTAGACCGTAGATTTTCATTGCATTTCAAGTAAAGCAAAGTTATTCTAAGCAAAACAAGGCAATACGTCACACTTGCGATTTCAAAGTGTTAAAATAAGAAACATTTAAAAATGTACCATAAGGAAAAAGGTTCAGAAATCTATATTTTGCCATTAAGGTTGCTGCCAACCTTCCAGGGTTGGCCTAGAGTATCCAGGAATTAAAGTTCAATCTCCAGGACACTACCGTGTGCTCTTGGAGAAAGACATTAAAAAATATTGCTTAAAAAAAAAATTTCTTTGAACATTTCACTTTAACAGATATAAAAATATTGAAAATAGGATGAAGGGGCAGCAAAGTGGCGCAGTGGGTTAGCCCTGTTGCCTCACGGCGCTGAGGTCCCAGGGTCCATCCCGGCTCTGGGACACTGTCCACGTGGAGTTTGGACATTCTCCCCGTGTTTGCCTGGGTTTCACCCCCACAACCCAAAGATGTGCAGCGTAGGTGGATTGGCCACGCCAAACTGCCCTTTAATTGGAAAAAAAATGAATTGGTAGTTGAAATTTATTTTAAATAATAGGAATGAAATGGCAGTTTGACAGCCAAGCATCATCCAATTGGGAAATGAATCTTTTTGTTTCCGATTGACACAGGAAGGCAGTGTATCACAAGGATGGATGTGTTGGCTGACTAATTGCTGGAGCTCGGGGGCAAGTCAAGTGATAAAATCTCCAGGAAGAGATTTAATCACAGTTGGCAACCCTATTTGTCGTGTTTGTAAATTTTAGCACAATCAGCATCGGAAGATTGGAAAAGACACAAATCGTCATTAGATATTTTCCTAGTAGGTAAAGGCATGCTTGGTGTTATCTGAGCCATAATGTAAACCTGAAGGTCCAAGGTTAGATTCCTAGTCTGTGTTGTTTTTCATTCCGGGTTTCCAATCTTCCAGGATGTTCTCTTAGAAGCCCAGAGAAAATGAAGGGGGGCATTAAAAAGTTTTTAAAAAATCTTTCAACACTTATTACTAATAAAAATATTGGAAAAAATGCTGTTTTACTTAAGAGTCAGGAATCATCCCGTTAGGTAAAAAGGAGTGTTTTTGTTTTCTAACTGGTGTGTCCAGATTTTGCACCATGAGATGGGCTAGGCGTGCCGGGTAACCAAGGGCAGGAATATGGGGACGGTGCAGCTGGACGTCATGCAATGACATCTCCAGCAATATGTACAGAGTTGACAATTCTATTTGCACAGGTTCACTTCAGTTAGCCACAGCCTCCCTTGTGTGAGTGAACAGCTGGGACTATCTGCCCCACTTGCTACTCGTAACTTGTACTGGAAATGGCCGAGGTGTGCACATTGATCGACACTACAATTGGGGCTCATGTGCAATATCCCCACAGGCAACTAATCAGTGTTAAGACTCCAGCGTGGTGAACAGGCAGTCAGGTGAGGCACTGGAGGGGCAATCACTGCCCATGACAAAAAAAATTTGATCTCTTGGGAAAGTCTTCCCTGAAGGAATCTGGGAAAACTACATTGCATTCAATTTTAAAATCTAGGAGGTACCAATAAGATTGCCTTACTTCACCATTCCAACCTGCTGCTCATGAAGGGTGGAGATGTAAAAGGAAGATTTTGAACAAAACTGAAAATGACGACCATTCTATTTATGCACACATTCCACGTTATACAAAAAGGTTTAAAATGGTGGCCTTTCATGAAGCCAGCAGAAAATACCTCACTGATAACAGGTTCAAACATAGTACACCATTCACATGGTAGAGAACAAGATATACCTCGGATCCTATCAGTAGAATATTGTGTGCAGATTTTATTTGTTTGTTAATAAATCTGCTCACGGGCAGCACGGTGGCGCAGTGGTTAGCATTGCTGCCTACGGCGCTGAGGACCCGGGTTCGAATCCCGGCTCTGGGTCACTGTCCGTGAGGAGTTTGCACATTCTCCCCGTGTCTGCGTGGGTTTAACCCCCACAACCCAAAAGATGTGCAGGATAGGTGGATTGGCCATACTAAATTGCCCCTTAATTGGAAAAAAATAATTGGGTACCCTAAATTAATTTAAAAAAAAAGTAAAAAATAAATCTGCTCACTTCCTCTTTTATATATAACTGTTTCAAAAATAATCTATTACTTTACAAGGATCAATGCAGACACAAAAGGATTAGCTCTCCTGTCCATTGGGGTCCTATGTTTGGACACAGGTATGAACATTAACAGAGCCATGACATACTAGATCTGACCAAGCCAGCATGGAAGGAAGGACGTTGTTAAGGTCAAACCTGAATAAGATGTTGATTCAGCTTGCACTATTACAGTGGAAGGAACAGAGAAAGTAAATATTCTCAGTGTCAGCCAAAACTTTAGTTTGGCTGTTTTAATCATTAGAAGAATTAATAGTTTTTTTGGAATGGGCAGTAGAAAGATTTATCTCAAGGTGGGTTGGAATTTGCAGTAAAAATCCCGCTCATATTTTTCACTGGTTACAAAATCAGACTTGAAATTCACAGGAAAACGAATTCCCTTTCCATGGTTCAAACTCCGAGCACAGACACATCAAGCACCGTCAATCTAGTTTCTCCAGTTGTTCTCAGCCTTTCCACCTGCCCTTCCTCCTTTAAGGTGCTCCCTTAAAACTCTGCTCTCATCTGTTCCAATATCTCAGGTGGTTTCGTATCAAATTTTGTCTGATATTGCTGCTGTGAAATACCTTGGGAAATTTTACTATGCTAAAGGCATTGTATAAATGCAAGTTGTTTTTTTGCTGTCACCACAATCTTCTGGAAAACCTCCGTAGAAGATCCTGACAAAGCAAGTGACAGTGAACAAGTCCATGTAGGCTTCATTTAAGCAGAGTCAAATATGTAATAGCAGAATCTGCAAATTCCACCTAGATATACAAAAAGGTGTTGAATTGGGCAAAGTGAGTCAAATTGTCAGGCATTTTCAGTTACTCACAAGTAGATGTTTTGCTGGGGAAATTTTCCTGAAATTTCAACATTTGCTTTTTGCGTGCAGCCTCATCGTAGGCTGTTCTTCAAACTCAGTAGAAACATGTCAAGTCCCATCATCAATTGTTCCGATATCACCTCAAGCTGTTGGGAGTTGGTCCTCCCATTCCTGCGAATTAAGTGGGAAAGCTCAGGTGGCAAGCACTGCTACCTCACAGCACCAGAGACCTGGGTTCACTTCCAGCATTGGGTGACTGTGGAGTTTGCATTTTCTCCCCGGGTCTGCATGGGTTTCCTCCGGGTGCCCCGGTTTCCTCCCAGTCCTGATTAGTTGGACTGGCCATCCTAAATTGCCCCTTTGGGTTCAGAGATGTACAGGTTAGGTGGGGTTATGGGGATAGGGTGGGGGAGTGCAGGTGGGAGAGTGGGCCTAAGGTAGGGTATCTTTTCAGAGGGTCGGTGCAGACTCGATGAGCCAAATAGCCTCCCTCCGCACAGTAGGAATTCTACAGTTCTATAGTCCTGTCTTCACAGTAAAGATCACCCTCGAGTTAGAAAGGTTGTTCAGTATTAATTCGGCCTAGTTTGCCTGCATCAACCAAAATTATTGGCAATTGTTATTCCACAAGCCAGAAAGGATATTCAGTGGTGAACTTGAGAAAGGGCAACTATAAAGACTGATACTTTGGTTAATATCCTACTCAGATGTGTGAGCCAGTAGCTTGCACAAGTGGTCATTCTTAAGTGACAGCAATCTGCACTTGTTTTTGCCGAAGAGCACTGTATTCCTGCAACTCCTGTTCTTCAAACTAACGTTGAGTCAACCTTGGGGAACCTAATGTTCATTGATTCAGCAAGGCTGCAAAGTGCGGCCTCCAGTTCAGCTACACTATGCTGCACTAATATCCAGGCTGTATATTATTCACAGCCAATGAAGTAAACAAATGTATTCTCCCATTATTCTGTGCATAATTGTTTTGTTTAATTGCTATCTTTGAAGATGTCGACTTAATTAGTTGAAGGAATTTTCTATGGACAACAGTTTTATTCAGACTGGGAGAAAATGAGATCGTCACAACCAACAATCTTCATTAATTTCAGCTGACTCCACCTTTTGCTTCTTTGAACTCACCAAATGGCATCCACTTTCACCTCCCCACTGCCTTCACAAATGAAATGTCCAGTTGGATTTGTACATCCACAAAAAAAAAAGGGCACCATTCCTAGTTGGCAAATGTGATCTGGAAAATCTACTCCCACCTTGGTGTTAGCAGGGCAGATACACTTCACATTGAAAGTACCATTTTCCTCCTGCACACTTGCTTGCTGTTTTACATTGGCTGGTTTGCGCGTGCAAATCTTTGCTACTTCCTTCTCACATTTTAAAGGAACAATGAAGATTGAAATGTCTTCCTGGAAATTTATACACTTTAATAAGATTTCCTGTTTCGTTTAAAGATAGAAAGCATATCAAATCGGTCTTCGTCTCACTAGGCCGAAGGAAGAAAGGATTTTGCCTGTTATTTGGTCTGTCTCATTACCTGCTGTTGCTGTTTTCGGCGTCTTACTCACCATAAAGCCTATGCACTGTGAGCTAACCTGGGCAAATTGGGGTGAAGGGGGAGGAATAGTGAAAAAGCCAGCAATAAAGGGCAGTACCTTAGCAGTGGTTAGCACTGTTGATTCACAGCACCAAGGTCCCAGGTTGGATTTCTGCTTGGGTTACTGTCTGTGTGGAGTCCACACGTTCTCCCAGTGTCTACGTGGGTTTCCGTCGGGTGCTTCGGTTTCCTCCCACAAGTCCCGAAAGATGTGGTTAGGTGAATTGGACATTCTGAATTCTCCCTCAGTGTACCCAAACAGGCGCCGGAATGTGGGGGCTTTTCACAGTAACTTCATTGCAGTATTAATGTAAGCCTACTCGTGACACTGATAAATATTATTATCATTAATAAAACTCAAGCCTATTTTCAACAGTTTATTACCAGGGCCTCTCTGGTTTCTGATGAACAAACTTAAATTTGTTTTTTTGGTTAAAAGGGATTCAGAGATTTTTAATTTTAAAACCTATATTTTGACAAGTTTGTTCTATGAATCTGCCTGTACTTGCCTGATCACTGCTGAAAAACTGCAATTACCTCATGCCCCATCTGGGAGAAACCCCAGATGCTGTCCATTTCACTGGTTGAAAAAAGTATGAAATTCACATGCACAGCGATGGAACAAAATGAAAATAAACAAAAGCACTTGTATTTGAGAGGACAAACAATAATTGTAAGCAGAGTTACAAATTGGCTCTGCTTGGCGAAATGAGACAGACATTTTACAGTAGCCGTAGAGGTTTACTTCTTCCATGTGTCGGGTCTGGACCAATTGTGGGACTACACACAAAGAGTCTGAAAGAGGTCATGTTTCTATAGTAAACTGTCATAAAGAGTTTTCAGTAGAAACAGAAATTGACAGTTTCCTTAAGATTATAAAAGACTTTGATGTATGGGGGAGTCGGTAACTGGGGGCCAACGTAGCAACTAACAGATTCAATATGGAATTGAGGGGAACATTTTTCATCCAAAAGGGGAGGTAGAATGTAGAAACCCCTTACACCTCTGTATAGGATGACTAGCATTGATGCAAAAAGGGGAATTAGATATATACATGAGGGAGAAAGGAATGAAGGATATGTCGTTCAGGTGAAATGAAGCAGGGTGAATGGATGGATAAACAATGGCACAGATCTGTTGGGTCAACAAATGACCTGTCTCTGTCCTGTAAAATCCTACATAGTTTGCTTACAAGCAGTCACATCCTGTGATTAGGATCATGTATCGGCCAAAAGAATGAGGCAGTGTTACAAATGAAGAGTACAATTTGATGACTTACAGGCCCCTAAGTGGAGTCAGGACGCTGGAGTGGATACTTACAACAGGTGAGTGAGCCAGACAACCCTCTGGACTCCAGGCTCATAATGCCTTCAGGTTCACATCCCCCCCCCCCCCCCCCCCCCCTACATATCTTACTCCGATCACCTAGAACAAAAACTTTATTTCAAAAATTAAAAATACTGCAGTTTAAAACCCAATAGTTTCTTTGGGACCCGTGCTATTGCACTGCAGACTGGCAGTACAGTTTTATTTCAGGCTTATTATCTAGTTAGAGCCCTATATCTGAGGTAATACTGGTATCTTCGATATGGTAAATCTGAACTGATGAACACATGAATGTAACGCTTTTGCCCTGAAACGTTAATTTGGTTTTCCTCTCCACAGATGCTGCTTGGCCGGCTGAGTGTTTTGTGTATTTTTAGCTTTTATTTCAGATTTCCAGCATCTTCGATGCTTTGCTTTCAGACAGACTGATGGTGTTGGGAATGCTAGCTTGCAACTGAGACGCGCATGTGTTGGTATACATCATAATTCAGTTGCGCAGATCCCAAGCTCTGGAATTTCAACCCTAACCTTTCCACTCATCTACCCTCCTGTCAACTCTCCAAACTCTTTTGCCAAGCCTTTTGGTTACCGGATGGTTTAGTTTGAAAATGCTTCAGTGAAGCATTGAGACGTTTTACCACTTTAAAAGGTGCTAACGAAATACAGGTTGTCGTCTTATACCTGCCCAACTTACTGGGAAACGATGTAGATAATGTGCAAACAATGAGGCGGAAAAGAATATTTACTGGGATGGATTAGGGAACAGATGGATATCAACTTCAGCTTAAAACACCTGCATCACAGAATTATCTATGAATACATGCAGGTTAAGTCAATCCCACAGCTAAAAGAACTCTTTACACATGGAGAGCTTTTATATTTGTTAAACTCGCACAGCGCATATGGTCAGTAATTCGCCCCTATTCTGACGCCGTTTATTCTCCCACTGGCTGCCAGTCCCAACCTACCTGCACAGTCCACTCGACATGATTTCAATTTGTTTTGGATGTTATTTCTCAAAATTAGAACAAATTAAAATAAAAGCTTGAAGAATTTCTCAGTTACAGGCCTACACAGTAAGCATTAAAATCTCCACACTGCAGGTTGCGCACTGCTGTGTCTGTAGTTTCAAAACATTTTTTCTCCCTTCTCCTAAAAGGCATCGAAGCCAGGCGGACAACTTTTAATGTTAATCTTTTTAAGTGTGCTCTTCAGTGCCAAGAACTGCGACTTGGGATTCAGCTGTAGAAGGATTCAGTCACCCAACTGGAAGACTCTCTCTCTGCTGGTACAATACATGCCGATGAGATAAAGTCTCCTGCCTAGGAGAGGATGGCATTAGAACGACTAATTGCTATCAAATTGCCGGCGCTGAATGATCGCCTAATAGCAGCTTTGCTCATGTCTTTGTATTTGTCCTCACACAACCTGGAGATTGCCTGGAAAGGGGGGGGGGGGGGGGGGGGGGGGGGGGTGGAAGAGAAAAAAAAAAATTAGTGCTCGTTCTTATTTCTTCTTACCCTCTTTATTGTTCTCCCTTTTCACAAATCTACATTTTTTTTGAATAAATATTTTTATTCTCCTTTTTCACATTTTAAGCATATTTACAACAAATAATTAACAACAAATACAATGGCAATCCCCTCGCCAACAATCCCCATATCCCACCCACCCTCAAACAGCTCCCAACATTTTGAATACAAAACACGGATGAAAAAGAATCATTAATTTATACATTCCAACCCCCCCCCCCAAATAATGTTTAATGTCATCCAATTCGTGAAAATGCATGTTGAACAAGAACCTTCCATCCTCCCCAACTCGAACTTTACTTTCTCAAGCATTAAGAACTCCAGCAATGCCGAGGCACAGGGCGCAGAAGCCGACCTCCACCCCAACAGTATCCGCCTTCGGGCAATCAGCGAGATGAAGGCGAAGACATCTGCCTCTGCACCCGCTTCCAACCCCGGCCGATCTGACACCCCGAATATGGCTTCTAGGGGAACCGATTCGAGACTAACATGCACTGTCCTTGAGATTACCTTATAGCCCTCCCTCCAATACCCCTCCAGTTTTGGGCAGGACTAAAACATATGAACGTGATTTGTGGGTCCCCCTGCCCCACAGGGTCACAAACATCCTCCACCCCTCAAAAGGTCAGCTCATCCTTACCTTTGTATGGTGAGGCCTATACACCACCTTCAACTGTATTAGCCCCAACCTCGCACATGAAGTCGACACATTCACCCTCCGTAGCACCTCGCACCACAACCGTTCCTCCATGCTCACCCCAACTCTTCCTCTCACTTTGTTGTAATCCCATCCAGTGATACCTCATCTTCTCCCAGAATCACCCCATAAATCGCTGACACCACCCCTTTCTCCAATCCTCCTCCGCCGTCAATATCTCTTCCAACAGTGTGGGGGCCGGTGCAATCGGAAAGCTCTGTACCCCCTTCCTGGCAAAATTTTGGACCTGCATATACCTAAACATCTCCCCCTGCCCCAACCCATCTTTCTCCCCCAGATCCTCCAACTTCGCAAACCGGCCTCCCAGACACAAATTCTTTAATGCCCTAACTCCCCTCTCCACCCATCTCAGAAAATTTCCATCCCACCTCTCTGGTTCAAATCAATGATTCCCTCGAATCGGCATTTCCCTTGACCCCGCCCACAACCTAAAGTGCTGGCGCAACTGCCTCCAGGTACACTTTTAAGACCCAGTTCTTTCTCCATATCTCCCCATACTATGCAATGTCCGTGACCCAAGAGGGCAGGCAGCTAATATAGCCACAGACCCTGCCATAGGAATGATTTTTTGCTCATTGGTGCATTTATGGCGGCACGGTAGCACAGTGGTTAGCACTGTTGCTTCATAGCACCAGGGTCCCAGGTTCGATTCCCGGCTTGCGTCACTGGCTGTGTGGAGTTAGCACGTTCTACCATTGTCTGTGTGGGTTTCACCCTCACAACCCAAAGATGTGCAGTTTCCACTGGCAGGTGAAAGCAGAACTAGGGGGCATAGCCTCAAAATAAGGGGAAGTAGATTTAGGACTGAGCTTAGGAGGAACTTCTTCACCCAAAGGGTTGTGAATCTATGGATTTCCTTGATCAGTGAAGCAGTTGAGGCTCCTTCATTAAATGTTTTTAAGATAGAGATAGATAGTTTTTTGAAGAATAAAGGGATTAAGGGTTATGGTGTTCGGGCCAGAAAGTGGAGCTGAGTCCAAAAAAGATCAGCCATGATCTTATTGAATGGCGGAGCAGGCTCGAGGGGCCAGATGGCCTACTCCTGCTCCTAGTTCTTATGTGGATTGGCCACACTAAATTGCCCCCTAATTGGAAAAAAATAATTGGGTCCTCTAAATTTAAAAAAAAAGTTTGCTTTCAGAAAGTACATCATCAAAATTAAATATTCGCCCTTTGCAAAAATTGGTTAACATTTTTAAAAGATAACATACTGATGAGGGAAGAGGAATGAAAGAAGAGAAGGGAATAAGGAGCACTAACAAGGGATATCACGCTGTGGTATTTTAGTATGCCTTTCAGTGCCATGTTACGAACCTGGGTCCCTGCAGCCCTTCAAACCTAATCTACCATGTTCAGCTAGATCATGGCTGATCTGTATCTTCACATAATTCAGTCATCTTTTTTCTGTAACTGTTAATTGCCCTACCCAATCAGTTTTGAGATTTTTAATTCTCCTTTTCCCCCAGATCAGCCAGCTTTTGGGGGGGGGGGGGGGGAAAGAGTTCTGGATTTCAATTCTCTTTTGTGTGAGAAGTGCTTCCTGATATCACCCCAAATGGCCCAGTCCTTAGTTTAAAGTTGTGTCCCCATGCTCTGGACTTCCCCCACCAGAGGAAACCCTGTTTACACAGTCATCACTTTAATATTCCAAGTGGACCACCTTTTACTCTGATTTGTTTTCCAATTGGAGTGCCCGAGGTTAACTGTATTTACTAATGTTTTCATTTGAAATGAAAATGAAATGAAAATCGCTTATTGTCACAAGTAGGCTTCAATGAAGTTACTGTGAAAAGCCCCTAGTCGCCACATTCCGGCGCCTGTTCGGGGAGGCTGGTACGGGAATCGAAACCGTGCTGCTGGCCTGCTTGGTCTGCCTTAACAGCCAGCGATTTAGCTGAGTGAGCTAAACCAGCCCCTGATTTCCTTACTAATATGTTATTTCTCACATTGCACACGACTAACAATAAGAAAGACAAGGGCCCAGGTCCTACAGACCACAAAACATCCTTAGTGGCCTGTTGACACATCCAAGCCTAATGGACCTAATTATTCTTATCCCAAAATGCATGACATTTCCAATGTACGTACAATGTACTGACTGCCCTGATGCACCAACAGAAACCTATGTAGAGTATGTGGACAATCTGCACTGAACATTTTAAAACAAAACGTTATTCTGCAAGGATGGCGTCATTTTACTTTGGAGGGTTGATCAAGTCTACAGACAGAATTAGCCAGCTGAGTGGGGCTTGGAGCAAGTTAGGATAGAGAGAGTGCAAAGTGAGAGACCTGGCAGGAGAGCACAGCAGTCACCAGGAGTGTGTTATTAATTAAGACGACAAGTGCATTTGGTGAATTTTGAAAATCACTGAATTAGTAGAGGACTGGGCATATTGCTCACCAACCATCACCTCCAAGATATAAGGTATGACCCCTTAGCGGAGGGTTCAATAATCAGGGGGCATAGATTTAAGGTAATGGACGGGGGGTTGATAGGAGATACGAGCAAAAACTTTTTTTTCCTTAAATTTTTTTTTTTAAAAAACAGTACCCAATTATAATTTTTTTCCGAATTAAGGGGCAATTTAGCGTGGCCAATCCACCAACCGGCACATCTTTGGGTTGTGGGGGCAAAACCCATGCAGACATGGGGAGAAGGTGCAAACTTCACACGGACAGTGACCCAGGGCCAGGATTTGATCCTGGGTCATCACGCCATAGTTCCAGTGCTAACCACTGCGCCATCGTGCTGCCCCGGGAAAAACTTTTTCATCAAAGGGTGGTGGGAGTCTTAAAGGGTGGTAGAGATGGGAACCCTCACATACTTGAAATACCATTGTGTACAAGGTTATGGGCAAAGTGCTGGAAAATAGGATCAGAGTAAATAGGTACGGACACGATGGACCCCTTTCTGTGCTGTCAAACATCTTTGACTCTTAAGTGCAACTTCATTTACGACCAGCCCAAGTTACCTGCACACTTCCATTATATATCCTGTAGGACACTGTGGCAACTTCCAGTTGGGCTGTCTTTGCATTAGTGAACACTAGGAGCACTCTGCTGAGCAGGCAACTCACGTGTTTAGGGACATGAGCACGTTTGCTGTCCAGCACATCCGTGCGGCACTGGGCAACAGCTGTCTTTTGGATGAAATTTTAAATCAGATCTGTGTCAGCCTTCTCACGTGGATGTAACCAATGCCACGGTAATTTACAAAGAGCATTTGGGTTGTTCCAGTGTACACGTAATACTCAGCAGGACCACAAAAAAACCTAATTATCCAATAATTTACCTCCGGGCAGTTTGTGGGATCTTGCTGTGTACAAATTGGGTGCTACATTGCTCTACATTTCAACAATAATACTGTATACTTCTGAAGTATTTAATTGAATATAAAACACTTTGGAACAAAAGTTGCGAAAGGTGCTGTATAAATACAAGTTTGTTTATTCTTTCGAACAGTCATTACCTCTAGTTTCTGTGCTCGCTCTTTGCTGAGTGGCTCCAAGGGGAAATTCATATTGTTGTCACCTGCCAGAGAGCGCAGATCAAAGTAATATTTGGCGTAAACACTAGAAGGAACATTAATGTTAAACTGTAGCAGCTCTAGGAACTGTCTCTCCATTTCATTCCTGTGGGGAAAGAAAGCACCATGAGGATCTTTCAAGACAGAAAACTACCCAATTGATAGAGACAGAAGATAATTAACAACAATCCGGATCAGAAGGGTAATTGCCTTCAACAGCCCAGAAACCTTGGAATGTACAGACGAATAAGCAATGCCCAATAGCCAGACCATTGTGTCGTATCTTATGACCCATTACAACTATGAACACTGCTTGCAAATCTATTTGTGCATTTTCACACTCCAGAAGCTTCCAGCTCTAAAGCTGTACGTTCTTGCTGGTCAAATAGCCCATTGACAGGGCACACGGTGGAGGGCAGCCCTGTGGCACAGTGGTTAGCATTGCTGCCTCATGGCACCGAGGTCCCAGGTTTGATCCTGGCTCTGGTTCACTGTCCGTGTGGAGTTTGCACAGTCTCCCCATGTTTGTGTGGGTTTCACCCCCCCCACAACCCAAAGATGTGCAGCTTATGTGGATTGGCCATGCTAAATTGCCCCTTAATTGGAAGAAAATAATTGGTTACTCGAAATTTAAAAAAAAGTTTGCTTTCAGAAAGTAAATCATCAAAATTAAATATTTGCCCTTTGCAAAAATTGGTTAACTTTTTAAAAGATAATACACTGATGGGGAAGAGGAATGAAAGAAGAGAAGGGAATAAGGAGCACTAACAAGGGACATCACGCTGTGGTATTTTATTATGCCTTTCAGTGCCATGTTACGAACCTAGGTCCCTGCAGCCCCTCAAACCTGATAATTGGGTACTCTAAATTTATTTAAAAATAGCCCGCTGACATTCACAATTTAGGACTTCAAGGCGAAAAATAGTAAAAACACTTAGGAGAGGTACCAGAGGATGGTTGCTGCCTGTAAAATTTTACCTTAGTACAGATCCCTGTCCTTCGAAAAGGGAGAGTAGAGAAATTTGCTTTGTCTACCCGATAATACTGTGGGAACAGTAACGTTTGTACTTTGACTAAGTATCTTCCTTTCACAGTGGCATAGTGGTTAACACAGGTAACTCACAGCGCCAGGGACTGGGTTTGATTCTGACATTTGGTGACTGTGTGAAGTTTGCACTTTCTCCCAGTGTCTGCGTGGGTTGCCTCTGGGTGCTCCAGTTTCCTCCCACAGTCCAAAGATGTGCAGGTTAAGTGGATTGGCCATGGTAAATTGCTTCTATTTTAAAAATGTATTTTATTACAAACATGTATCAAAGCAGGTTACAGTAAATAAACCCCCCCCCCCCCCCCCCCCCCCCCAACCCCATCACACACAGCTCCTCAAACACGGTCACAAACATCCTCCACCTTTTCTCAAATCCCCCCTCAGATAACCTTAACTCATACTTTATCTTTTCCAACTGCAGGAAATCGTACAGGTCACCCAACCATGCAGCTACCCCTGGTTGCGATGCCGACCACCACTCCAGCAAAATTCGCCGCCATGCAATCAGAGAGGCAAAGGCCACGACATCGGCCGTCCTCCTGTCCATGAGCTCCGGCTTTTCTGAAACCCCAAATATCGCCACCAAAAGGTTCGGGTCCACCTCCTCATGCACTACCCTGGCTAAGACGGCAAACACTCCCGCCCAGAATCTTCCCAATTTTTTGAAACTCCAAAACATGTGCGCTTGATTCGCTGGTCCCCACCCACACATCTCACACTCAACTGCTACCCCCTGAAAGAAACCACTCATTCTCGCCCAAGTCATATGCACCCTGTTCACCACCTTAAACTGTATCAGGCTCATCCTTGCTTAAGAGGAAGTCCAGTTTACCCTTCGCAGGGCCTCACTCCATGCTCCCCAATTGATCTCCCCTCCCAACTCCGCTTCCCAGTTCTCCTTGATCTTCACCACCCGCTCACCTCCTTGCTCCGCAGCCACTTATATATATCCCCAATTCTTCCCTCCCCTTCCACATCCGGAAGCAGCAGTTGCTCCAGCAGTGTGTATCCCGGCAACCTAGGGAACCCCCTCCTGACCTTTCGCGCAAAGTCCCCAACCTGCAGATATCTGAACTCACTACCACTCGGCAGCTCTACCCTCTCCCATAGCTCCTCCAGACTGGCAAACTCTTCCTCCAAATACAGATCCCTCACCTTGACCAGCCCCACTTCCCTCCACCTCCTGTATACACTACCAATCTCCCCAGTCTCAAACCAATGATTCTCGCACAGCGACGTTAGCACCGACATCCCTTCCATCCTAAAATGCCTCCTCAGCTGATTACATATCTTCACCGTGTACTGCACCACCGGGCTCCCTGAATACCTACTCAGAGCCATTGGCAATGCAACCGTCACCATAGCCCTCAAACTAGACCTCTTACAAGATTCCCCCTCCATCCGAACCCACTCTACCCCTTCTCTTTTCCCATCACTGCCGCACCATGTCCACATTTGCTGCCCAATAATAATGAAGCAAGTTCGGCAACACCAAACCCCCCCCCCGCTGCCTCTGTAGCAGGGTCCTCCCAACCCGCAGCACCTTCCCCGCCCATACACAGTCCGAGATGATCGTGTCCACTTTCCGAAAAAGGCCTTTGGTATAAAGATCGGGAGAGCCTGAAAGATAAACTAGAACCTCGGCAGAATATTAATTTTCATCACTTCTATCCCACCTCCCAAGATCCTTCCTGGCCGCCTCCATCAGCTTTGTTACGTTCCACTTATGGAGCCCCGTCCATTCCTGCGCTACCCGAATCCCCAAATATCTAAACCTATCCCTCGCTACCGTAAATGGCATCCCCCCTAAATTAACCCACTGTGCCAGCTCATTCACCAGGAATACCTCACTTTTCCCTTTATTCAGTTTGTATCACGAGAACCCTCCAAACCTCCCCAGCAGGCCCATAATCCTTCCCATACTCTCCAACGGATCTGAATACATACAGCAAGAGGTCATCAGCATAGAGCGACACCCGATATTCCCTCTGTCCCCTCACAATCCCAGGCCACTCCACCGACACCACCCCCCCTCCCCCACGAGAGCCATCGCCAACGGCTCTATGGCAAGTGCAAACAGCAGCGGGTACAGTGGGCACCCCGCCTCGTACACCTGTGTAAGTCAAAGCTTCGTGAGCTCATATCATTTGTCTTCACCCTCGCTCTTGGCGCCACATACAGCAACCGCACCCATGCCACAAATCTCGGCCCAAACACAAACCTTCGAATAAGTCCCACCATTCCACCCGATCATATGCCTTCTCCGCGTCCATGGACACCACCACTTCCCCGGTACCAGAGACCCCGATGGATTCATCACCGCATTTAACTGCTGTCATTACATTACTCGCGAGCTGCCTGCCCTTCACAAAGTAAGTCTGATTTTCTGCAAACACCCCCGAGACACAGTCCTATCCTCCCCATCAACAACTTCGTCACACTTTCACATCCATGTTCAATAGTGATATGGGTCTATCCCACATTCTACCAGATCCTTCCATTTTTTGGGGATTAGTGTGATTACTGCCTGCGTCATCGTCTTCGGCAACTCCCCCTTCTCCAGTGCTTCATTAAACCCCCTCAACAGATGTGGTGCCAGGTCTGTTGCGAATTCCTTATAAAATTATGCCGGGTACCAATCCGGCCCAGGGGCCTTCCCCGGCTTCATACCCCAATACTATTCAGCACCTCCCTCAGTCCCAGATACTCCTCCAACGCCTGCCTCTTTGTTTCCTCCACCTGGGGAAATTCCAGCTTGTCCACAAACTGCCATATCATTCCAATTTGGGGCAAACACATTTACCAACACTACCGGTCCACCTCCCAGTACCCCACTCACAATCACATATATCCCTCACCTCCTTCACACTCACAAATCCCATTTTTTTGCTCATTAAAATTGCCACTACCCTCAATTTCAAATCAAACCCCGAGTGAAAAACCTGCCTGACCCACCCCTTCCTTAATCTAATCTGGGCCTTCACATGGAGGTGCATCTCCTGCAGAAAGACCATCCCCAATTTCAGGCTCCAGAGATGTGCGAACACCCGTGACCTTTATAGGAATAAGGTGGGTGAACTTAAGGCATGGATCTGTACTTGGGACTACGATGTGGTGGCCATCACGGAAACTTGGATAGAAGAGGGGCAGAAATGGTTGTTGGAGGTCCCTGGTTATAGATGTTTCAACAAGATTAGGGAGGATGGTAAAAGAGGTGGGGGGGTGGCATTGTTAATTAGAGATAGTATAACAGCTGCAGAAAGGCAGTTCGAGGGGGATCTGCCTACTGAGGTAATATGGGTTGAAGTTAGAAATAGGAAAGGAGCAGTCACCTTGTTGGGAGTTTTCTATAGGCCCCCCAATAGCAGCAGAGATGTGGAGGAACAGATTGGGAAACAGATTTTGGAAAGGTGCAGAAGTCACAGGGTAGTAGTCATGGGCGACTTCAACTTCCCAAACATTGAGTGGAAACTCTTTAAATCAAATAGTTTGGATGGGGTAGTGTTTGTGCAGTGTGTCCAGGAAGCTTTTCTAACACAGTATGTAGATTGTCCGACCAGAGGGGAGGCCATATTGGATTTAGTACTTGGTAATGAACCAGGGCAGGTGATAGATTTGTTAGTGGGGGAGCATTTTGGAGGTAGTGACCACAATTCTGTGACTTTCACTTTAGTAATGGAGAGGGATAGGTGCGAGCAACAGGGCAAGGTTTATAATTGGAGGAAGGGTAAATACAATGCTGTCAGACAAGAATTGAAGTGCAGAAGTTGGGAACATAGGCTGTCAGGGAAGGACACAAGTGAAATGTGGAACTTGTTCAAGGAACAGGTACTGCGTGTCTTTGATATGTATGTCCCTGTCAGGCAGGGAAGAGATGGTCGAGTGAGGGAACCATGGTTGACAAGAGAGGTTGAATGTCTTGTTAAGAGGAAGAAGGAGACTTATGTAAGGCTGAAGAAACAAGGTTCAGACAGGGCGCTGGAGGGATACAAGATAGCCAGGAGGGAACTGAAGAAAGGGATTAGGAGAGCTAAGAGAGGGCATGAAAAATCTTTGGCGGGATCAGTTCTGGGTCCTCTGCTGTTTGTGATTTTCATTAACGACTTGGACGAGGGAGTTGAAGGGTGGGTCAGTAAATTTGCAGATGATACGAAGATTGGTGGAGTTGTGGATGGTGAGGAGGGCTGTTGTCGGCTTCAAAGAGACATAGATAGAATGCAGAGCTGGGCTGAGAAGTGGCAGATGGAGTTTAACCCTGACAAGTGTGAGGTTGTCCATTTTGGAAGGACAAATATGAATGCGGAATACAGGGTTAATGGTAGGGTTCTTGGCAATGTGGAGGAGCAGAGAGATCTTGGGGTCTATGTTCATAGTTCTTTGAAAGTTGCCACTCAAGTGGATAGAGCTGTGAAGAAGGCCTATGGTGTGCTAGCGTTCATTAGCAGAGGGATTGAATTTAAGAGCCGTGAGGTGATGATGCAGCTGTACAAAACCTTGGTCAGGCCACATTTGGAGTACTGTGTGCAGTTCTGGTCACCTCATTTTAGGAAGGATGTGGAAGCTTTGGAAAATGTGCAAAGGAGATTTACCAGGATGTTGCCTGGAATGGAGAGTAGGTCATACGAGGAAAGGTTGAGGGTGCTAGGCCTTTTCTCATTAGAACGGAGAAGGATGAGGGGCGACTTGATAGAGGTTTATAAGATGATCAGGGGAATAGATAGAGTAGACAGTCAGAGACCTTTTCCCCAGGTGGAACACACCATTACAAGGGGACATAAATTTAAGATAAATGGTGGAAGATATAGAAGGGATGTCAGAGGTAGGTTCTTTACCCAGAGAGTAGTGGGGGCATGGAATGCACTGCCTGTGGTAGTAGTTGAGTCGGAAAAGTTAGGGACCTTCAAGCGGCTATTGGATAGGTACTTGGATTAGGGTAGAATAATGGAGTGTAGGTTAACTTCTTAAGGGCAGCACGGTAGCATTGTGGATAGCACAATTGCTTCACAGCTCCAGGGTCCCAAGTTCGATTTCGACTTGGGTCACTGTCTGTGTGGAGTCTGCACATCTTCCCCGTGACTGCGTGGGTTTCCTCCGGGTACTCCGGTTTCCTCCCACAGTCCAAAGATGTGCAGGTTGGGTGGATTGGCCATGAAAAATTGTCCAAAATTCTATGATTAACCTAGGACAAAAGTTCGGCGCAACATCGTGGGCCGAAGGGCCTGTTCTGTGCTGTATTTCTCTATCTCTATCTCTTTAAACTGGCCCACTCAGTCCCCGGACGTTCCATGTTACCAATCTTACTGTACGCTTATGCCTCCAATCCCCTCTGCCGTCAGTCATCTTCCCTACTTAACTCCCGTCCCCTTAATTCCACCCTATACCGAGCCCATCCAGATAGCTCCTTTCTCCTACCCTGACCATGTCATCTCTCACCCCTGCCATGTCGCAGCAAACTCTCTCTCTTCCAGCACCCCTTCTGCCACCAGCATCTTCGAGACGTACCTTGTGGCACTCACACCTTCCACTCCTTCAGGCAGATCCACTATTCGCAGGTTCTGCGTTCTCAAGGTATTCTCCTGCTCCTCCACCTTTGACCTCAACGTTTTACACAGGGCCCCAAGGGCCCCACCCCCGCCTCCAGAGCCACCACATGATCGCTGTGATCCGAGATCACTCCTGCGATCTCCCAAATCTGTGACCCGTGCACCTGCAAACACCTCTCCACCCGTTCCAGAGAACTCTGCAGGGGTGCCACAGCTGCTTCAATGGCCTTTGCGTGATCCTCGCGCATTTCCTTCCTCTGTTGATGGAATTCCACCTTGATAAAAGCCATCAGCTCGTCCATCTGGGGACTTCCAGCTTGCATCAGCCCTTCCCCCGCCTGCATGTGTAAACTGGTTCTTGCTGCAGTAGAAGTTTGTTCCAACTTTTCAGCCTAATCTCTCACTGTTTTCTGCTGGGTTTGGTAACCAGCAGACATACCACTCCCAGGAGAAATTACTTCTCCAACATTCACCTATGTCTTTTCATCAAAATTCCACCCAGTATTGGGTAAAAAGAGCTCTTTTCTGTGACTTAGGAGCTGCCCTGTATGTGACCATTCACTCCATGATCACACCTGGAAGTCTGCTAAATTGCCTTAGTGTTCAAAAAGGATAGGTTAGGTGGGTTGCTGGGTTAAGAGGATAGGTTCGGGGCCTGACCCTAGGTAGGGTACCCTTCCAAAAGGTTGGTGCAGACTCAATGGGCCAAATGGCCTCCTTTGGCACTGTAGTGATTGTTTCCCACAACTGCAGATCCTGTTATCAGTCATCAACATGTTATTAGAACGCCCATTATTTAACAAGGGACAATAAGTTTAAAGTTAGAGCTAGGCTCTTCAGAAATGATGTCAGAAAGTTACCTAACAGGTAGTGGAAATTTCAAACATTGCCCATCAACTCTATTGATGCTCAAGGAGGGGTCAACTGAAAATGTCAAAACTGATGTTGGTAGATTTTTTGTCAGGTAAGTGTGTTAAGGGATATGAAATCAAGACAGAGTTAAGATACAGATCAGCAATGATCTGACTACAGGCTTGAAGAACTGCATGTTCAACTCCTGCTCCCATATTTCTAACTTAATTACTAGCTGTCAGATCCAATTTTTAAACTGTAGACATTTTTACACTGTAATATGAGGCTCATGGTATTGATCCTGTGTTTTCAGTTCCTATCTCAAGACAACCAAATAAATCCAACACAAAAATACAAACACCAACAAATGTGGCTTTGACTTTAGGCTCGGTATTCAACGTGTAAATCTGCAGAGTTAGCCGCTGTGTTTGCACTCCAGACTTCAGAATTATAAAGTAGTGATCAGTGGATATATAAAGACCATGTATTGTTTCTTGTGCAATGCCCATGCAAGAGGGCATTTATTGAAACAGAACGAAGCACACATGTAAATACACCTCAGAAGTTAAAACGTAAGGGCACTTTGCATTACAAAGCTCAGAGAGGAATGGGTTTGCCATTATCATTATAGAGTATTATCAATGTGCAAAGTGAGATGACAATAAATGGGCATCCTCTACATAGGATTGTCATGCAAAACTTTTGTCCCTTCAAATGAAGTAACAAAAAGAAACTGGGGTGGCGGTGGCAAGAAAGAGTGATGAGAGAGAGTGAGGGGGGAAAGAGAGAAAGAGAGAGAAAGAGGGCGGGGGAGAGGGGGCGAAGAGAAAGAGGGGGGAAAGAGAGACGGGAAGAGAGAGAGAGGGGAAGTATGAGAGAGGGAGTGTGAGAGAGAAAGGAGAGGTGAAGTAAGTGAGAGACAGAGAAGGGAAGAGAGAGGGGGTCTGGGAGCGAGGGGAGGCGGCGGCGATTGGGGAGGCGGGAGCGTGGGGAGGCGGGAGCGAGGGGGGGCGGGAGCGAGGGGGGGCTGGGAGCGAGGGGGGGCTGGGAGCGAGGGGGGCTGGGAGCGAGGGGGGCTGGGAGCGAGGGGGGGGCTGGGAGCGAGGGAGGGGCTGGGAGCAAGGGGGCGGGAGCAAGGGGGCGGGAGCAAGGGGGCGGGCGGGAGCAAGGGGGGCGGGGGTGAGGCAGGGGGTGGGGGTGGAGCGGCCGTGAGCGAGGGGGGCCGGGGGCGGGAGCGAGAGCGAGAGCAGAGAGTGAGAGGGTGACGGGCGGGGGAGGGCGCTACAGAAGGGTTGGGCAGTGCGACACGGGGGGGGGGGGGGGGAGAGACAGGGGGGGGAGAGACAGGGGGGGGGGGGCGAGACGGGGGGGGAAGGGCGAGACGGGAGGGGGGGGAAGGGCGAGACGGGAGGGGGGGGGAAGGGGGAGACGGGAGGGGGGGGAGGGCGAGACAGAGGGGGGAGGGCGAGACAGAGGGGGGAGGGCGAGACAGAGGGGGGAGGGCGAGACAGAGGGGGAAGGGCGAGAGAGGGGGGAGGGCGAGAGAGGGGGGAGGGCGAGACAGAGGGGGGAGGGCGAGACAGAGGGGGGAGGGCGAGACAGAGGGGGGAGGGCGAGACAG
The DNA here is from genome assembly GCF_902713615.1 of Scyliorhinus canicula. Lineage (NCBI taxonomy): Eukaryota > Metazoa > Chordata > Chondrichthyes > Carcharhiniformes > Scyliorhinidae > Scyliorhinus > Scyliorhinus canicula. The sequence goes on along the minus strand of NC_052147.1, from coordinate 143,783,396 downwards.
AGGGGGGAGGGCGAGACAGAGGGGGGAGGGCGAGACAGAGGGGGGAGGGCGAGACAGAGGGGGGAGGGCGAGACAGAGGGGGGAGGGCGAGACAGAGGGGGGAGGGCGTGAGTGGGGGGTGAGGGCGTGAGTGGGGGGTGAGGGCGTGAGTGGGGGGTGAGGGCGTGAGTGGGGGGTGAGGGCGTGAGTGGGGGGTGAGGGCGTGAGTGGGGGGTGAAGGCGTGAGTGGGGGGTGAAGGCGTGAGTGGGGGGTGAGGGCGTGAGTGGGGGGTGAGGGCGTGAGTGGGGGGGTGAGGGCGTGAGTGGGAGGGTGAGGGCGTGAGTGGGGGGTGAGGGCGTGAGTGGGGGGTGAGGGCGTGAGTGGGGGGTGAGGGCCTTGAGTGGGGGGTGAGGGCCTTGAGTGGGGGGTGAGGGCCTTGAGTGGGGGGTGAGGGCCTTGAGTGGGGGGTGAGGGCCTTGAGTGGGGGGTGAGGGCGTGAGGGGGGGGTGAGGGCGTGGGTGGGGGGTGAGGGCCTTGAGTGGGGGGTGAGGGCGTGAGTGGGGGGTGAGGGCGTGAGTGGGGGGTGAGGGCGTGAGTGGGGGGTGAGGGCGTGAGTGGGGGGTGAGGGCGTGAGTGGGGGGTGAGGGCGTGAGTGGGTGAGGGCGTGAGTGGGGGGTGAGGGCGTGAGTGGGTGAGGGCGTGAGTGGGGGGTGAGGGCGTGAGTGGGGGGGAGGGCGTGAGTGGGGGGTGAGGGCGTGAGTGGGGGGTGAGGGCGTGAGTGGGGGGTGAGGGCGTGAGTGGGGGGTGAGGGCGTGAGTGGGGGGTGAGGGCGTGAGTGGGGGGTTGAGGGAGTGTGAGTGGGGGGGGGTGAGGGCCGTGAGTGGGGGGTGAGGGCGTGGAGTGGGGGGTGAGGGCGTGAGTGGGGGGGGTGAGGGCCGTGAGTGGGGGGGTGAGGGCGTGAGTGGGGGGTGAGGGCGTGAGTGGGGGGTGAGGGCGTGAGTGGGGGGGTGAGGGCGTGAGTGGGGGGTGAGGGCGTGAGTGGGGGGGTGAGGGCGTGAGTGGGGGGTGAGGGCGTGAGTGGGGGGTGAGGGTGTGACAGTGGGGGGGGGAGGGCGAGGCAGAGTGAGAGGGAAAGGGGAGGGAGGGAAGGGGTAGGGAGGGAGGGAAGGGGTAGGGAGGGAGGGAGGGAGGGAGGGAAGGGGAGGGGAGGGCGAGATGGGCGTGACGGGGGGTAGGCAAGGCAGAGGAGGGTGGGCGAGGCAGAGGGGGGCGGGCGAGGCAGAGGGGGGCGGGCGAGGCAGAGTGGGGCGGGCGAGACAGAGTGGGGCGGGCGAGACGGGGGTGGGGGGGGGGCGAGATGGGGAGCAGAGGGCGGGGGGGGGAGGGCGAGACAGAGACAGAGGGGGGAGGGCGAGACAGAGGGGGGGGCGAGACAGAGGGGGGGGCGAGACAGTGGGGGGGAGGGCGAGACAGAGGGGGGAGGGCGAGACAGAGGGGGGAGGGCAGACAGACGGGGGGAGGGCAGACAGACGGGGGGAGGGCAGACAGACGGGGGGGAGGGCGAGACAGAGGGGGGGAGGGCGAGACAGGGGGGGGGCGAGACAGAGGGAGGGGCGAGACAGAGGGGGGGAGGGCGAGACAGAGGGGGGGAGGGCGAGACGGGGGGTGGGGGGAGGGCGAGACGGGGGGGGTGGGGAGGGCGAGACGGGGGGGGTGGGGAGGGCGAGACGGGGGGGTGGGGAGGGCGAGACGGGGGGGTGGGGAGGGCGAGACGGGGGGGGGGGGAGGGGCGAGACGGGGGGGGTGGGGAGGGCGAGATGGGGGGGGAGGGGAGGGCGAGATGGGGGGGTGGGGAGGGCGAGACGGGGGGGCGAGAGCGAGACGGGGGGGGGGTGAGGGCGAGACAGAGGGGGGAGGGCGAGACAGAGGGGGGAGGGCGACAGAGGGGGGGAGGGCGAGACAGAGGGGGGGAGGGCGAGACAGAGGGGGGGGGAGGGCGAGACAGAGGGGGGGAGGGCAGACAGAGGGGGGGGGGAGGGTGAGACAGAGAGGGGGAGGGCGAGACAGAGGGGGGGAGGGCGAGACGGGGGGGGGCGAGACGGGGGGGGTGGGGAGGGCGAGACGGGGGGGGGTGGGGAGGGCGAGACGGGGGGGGGGGGAGGGCGAGACGGGGGGGGGGGGGGGGGGGAGGGCGAGACGGGGGGGGGGGGGGGAGGAGAAGAGAGGGCGAGACGGGGGGTGGGGGGGGGGGGAGGGCGAGACGGGGGGGGGGGGGGGGGGGGGGGGTGGGGAGGGCGAGACGGGGGGGGGGGGGGGAGGGTGAGACGGGGGGGGGGGGGGGGGAGGGCGAGACGGGGGGGGGGGGGGGGGAGAGAGGGCGAGACCGGGGGGTTGGGGGGGGGGGGGGAGGGCGAGACGGGGGGATGAGACGGGGGGGGGGGATGAGACGGGGGGGGGGGGGGGGGGGGGTGGGATGAGACGGGGGGGGAGGGCGAGACGGGGGGGTGGGATGAGACGGGGGGGGAGGGCGAGACGGGGGCGAGAGCGAGACGGGGGGCGAGATGAGGGGGCAAGACAGAGAGAGGAGGAGGGTAAGACAGAGGGAGGAGGGCAATGCTGGGGGGGGGAGGGCAAGGCAGACGGGGGGAGGGCAAGGCAGACGGGGGGAGGGCCAGACGGGGGGAGGGCCAGACGGGGGGAGGGCCAGACGGGGGGGGGGGAGGGCAAGACAGTGGGGGGGACGGCAAGACAGTGGGGGGGGGAGGGCAAGACAGTGGGGGGGGAGGGCAAGACAGTGGGGGGGAGGGCAAGACAGTGGGGGGGAGGGCAAGACAGTGGGGGGGAGGGCAAGACAGTGGGGGGGAGGGCAAGACAGTGGGGGGGAGGGCAAGACAGTGGGGGGAGGGCAAGACAGTGGGGGGGAGGGCAAGACAGTGGGGGGGAGGGCAAGACAGTGGGGGGGAGGGCAAGACAGTGGGGGGGAGGGCAAGACAGTGGGGGGGAGGGCAAGACAGTGGGGGGAGGGCAAGACAGTGGGGGGGAGGGCAAGACAGTGGGGGGGAGGGCAAGACAGTGGGGGGGAGGGCAAGACATTGGGGGGGAGGGCAAGACATTGGGGGGGAGGGCAAGACATTGGGGGGGAGGGCAAGACAGTGGGGGGAGGGCAAGACAGTGGGGGGAGGGCAAGACAGTGGGGGGAGGGCAAGACAGTGGGGGGAGGGCAAGACAGTGGGGGGAGGGCAAGACAGTGGGGGAGGGCAAGACAGTGGGGGGAGGGCAAGACAGTGGGGGGAGGGCAAGACAGTGGGGGGAGGGCAAGACAGTGGGGGGAGGGCAAGACAGTGGGGGAGGGCAAGACAGTGGGGGGAGGGCAAGACAGTGGGGGGGAGGGCAAGGCGGGGGGGGAGGCCAAGGCGGGAGGGGGGGAGGGCAAGGCGGGGGGGGGGGGGGGGGAGGGCAAGGCAGGGGGGGGGGGGAGGGCAAGGCAGGGGGGGGGGAGGGCAAGGCAGGGGGGGAGAGCAAGGCAGGGGGGGAGAGCAAGGCAGGGGGGAGGGCAAGACAGAGGGGTGCGCGAGAGAGAGACGGGGGAGGAGGGGGGGAAAGGAGTGGGGGGGAGGGAATGGCGGAGAGGGGGAAGTCATGGGGAGAGGTCAATGGGAGAGGAGTGGTCGTGGGGAGATTGGTGTAAGGGTGGATGGGGAGGAGGGAGGGGTAATCGGCTGAAGAGGGGGTTTGGTGGAGGGTCCAGGGTAGAGGATTTTGGGGCAGGGAGAGGGGGTTGGGTTGGGGAGGGGGGGGGGGTTGGGTTGGGGAGGGGGGGGGGGGTTGGGTCGGGGAGAGGGGGGCTCGGTCAGGGAGAGGGGTCTCGGGCCGCGGAGAGGGGGGCTCAGTCGGGGAGAGGGGGGCTCGGTCGGGGAGAGGGGGGCGCGGTCGGGGAGAGGGGGTTTGGGCCGGGGAGAGGGGGTCGCGGTCGGGGAGAGCGGTAGGGGAGAGGGGGGGCGTGGTCGGGGAGAGGGGGGCCGGGTCGGGGAGATGTGGGCCGAGTCGGGGAGATGTGGGCCGGGTCGGGGAGAGGGGGTTTGGGCCGGGGAGAGGGGGCTCGGTCGGGGAGAGGGGGGCTCGGTCGGGGAGAGGGGGGCTCGGTCGGAGATTGGGAGGATGGCGGGGAGGTCGGCGGTGGTTCTGGGGAGGGTGGCTGGGAGAGAGTGGATGGAGGAGATGTGGGGGACTGAGGGGGGAGCATGTGAGTGAGAGGGCAATGATGGAAAGAGAGAGACGGAGGAGTGAGATCAGAGTGGGTGGGGGGCAGGGGGGGCACAAAGGGCTATTGAAGTGAGGGAGAGAGAATGCAATCCTCCTCCTTTCTGAACTCTTGCATCCGCACAACAGATGAAAAGGATTCATATGTTGTGCATTATCAGCAAATGACTCAGAGCCACTTTCACCAGGATGATAACAGAGAGAGATTTACTAGGGAGGGAAAAACACACATACAAAGGCCTCGGCCAGTTGCCATGGCAACAAATGGACTCTCAGAATACCTTGCTGTTATCATGTCAGAGGATGAGGGCCCTTGAACCTGCAGAGGCGCATTATTGAAAGGCTTTTAACAGGAAACTGCTCTTCGTTATGCAACAACCTAATACATAGGTAGCATATACTAAGAGTGCTGCACTTTGCTGCTCTTGACATTCTGCGGCCATGGAAGCTGTACAATTTTCAATGAGCTTTATTTAATAATTATCTTAAAATGAACCTCAACGTCCACTTACTCTCATCTTTTACAAGGTTCCATTTTGAGCGAGACTGAACAAAGGCACTAATGTGAAAGACAGACTCAACGTTCCTTTTAATTCACTTGTCATTCACTCCAATAATCACAAAAAAGACCTCAAGAGGCAGCTTCTAAAAATCGTAGCAAGTAAATAAAGCTGCAGCATCTCACTAAGATTTGCGGCAAGTTTTCCTCAGTGATGCTAGAGTGTGACTCCCGAATGTTCCTGAGAATAAGCAAGGATCATTCGTCCAGTTTAATTCCCAAACATTGAGAAATCACTTCGTACCTCTGAATGGACTGCTGGTCTTAGTAAACATTGTCTAGCACCTGGTATTATATCACCTTCTCACAGATTACACCTAAAATGTGCCATATAGTGAATTCTAGGGCTTAATTTAAAGAAAAGAAAAAGTAGGGTAAGCAAAAGGGGATAAATTTAAAAACAATTTTTTTAATGTAGCGGGCTGCTCTGATCTGGAATGCACTGCCTTAAAGGGCAGAAGCAGATTCAATAGTAACTCAGAAAGGATATATACTTGAAAAGGAAAAGTCAGCAGGGCAATGGACAAAGAACAGGGAGTGGTAGCTCTTGCAGAGAGCTAGCAAAGGCATGATGGGCAGACTGATCTCCTCTGCTCGATGATTCTACCTATGCCTTAAACTGCAACACAAGTTTTAACATGCTTCTGCACGAATCCCTTTAGCACAGCACCAAGCTGTTTGCTACTTTCAGTTGAAAATGAGAGCAAAAGATAAAAGTTTAGGAGAGCGCTGTAAAGTGAGCTTCTGACAGGTTTAGTAAAGGCCAACACAAATACTTACATATCCTCAACTGTCATGTCTTTCAGGATCTGGCAATAGTCCACATTCCAGACAGCCTGATCATCCCAGACCTTGGAAGCAAGGAGGATGGCACCCAGCACAATCCGTTTCCAGTTACTAGGACAGATATCGATCTCAGCGTATGTCAGCAACCTTTCTAGGTAAACCTGCAATAAGTGGTATTCAATCCAGTTACTATGTTACATGCAAACAAGATTGACAGCAAAAACTTATCACACATAACAAATGCCTTAAATAATACCCAGTTACCTCATTCATAGGGTGGTCGAGGAGGGTGTGGTCAGAGGATGGGTGGGGGACTGCCAAAGTTGCCAAAAGGGTAACAGTTAAGTAGTAGTGCAGCAGACAAAGTGGACAGGGATAGCTAAATTCCTACACAGAGTGGAAGCCCCAAGCATTTCCTTGCAGCAAGGGTCATCTAGGTTATCCTCATATATAGATGTGGCACTCAAGTGCACTACTGCACCACACCTGAAATCATAGATGGTGTGCACAATTCTAGATTCTCCCCTTTCAAGGTGTGGTGCAAGAACAGCGTCCAAGACAAACTGATCTGCTCTTGCAAGTTTCTTGGCAGAGCCCTTAGTACACGAGGACTGCTGTAGCCAAGGAGTGGTATGCATGCTTGGTTGTGTAGTGGTGCATGGTGACCTAAAACGGTTAAAGAAAAAAAAAAGTATGAAAATAAAATGCTACATCATTGTGGAACTCCGACACATTGTACCATTGAATGATGCAAATTTGAGGCTGCATTCACAACAAACCAACTTCCTTTAGTTGCGCCATTCATAGGTAGCAAAGAGAAGATCAAATACAGGGAAGGCAGGGAGAAAGAGGAGAAATTTAAATGCTTACAACAGCTTCAAGCGATGGGGTACAAAAAGGCTGGCCAGAGTGTTGACCAGGCTTCCTGGCCCAAGACAATAAAATATAAACGAGAAATATAAATACATTAAAATAAAAAAGGAGTCAGTCACCCCAAGCCAATGTGCTCTGCTCAGCTGCTGATTGCATTGTTGGAATGTCAGAGACCTGAATATAAATCAATGCCCCATTTCTCAGCTTCAGATAGTGCACCACAAGTAGTAGGCGACAGTGACTTCAATATGTTAGATTGTACCTTCACACCTTTTTCACGTCACCCACTCCCTTTCCTGTACCTTGTTCCCTTTCTTCTCTGAAAGTGATAAATTTCCTCTTGGGACAAAGCTCGGTGTGGACCAGTAACTTTATTCTATCTTGACTGCATGACCTTTCTTCAAGTAGAAGTGTAAAGGCTCCAAACAGCAATGCTGAAGATCAGGTTACCAGTCACCAAGTGAATTCTACTACTAAGTTAATGAATCAGTTCCTCTGCCAACATTCTTTAAAAAAAATTTTTTTTTTAAATGCCCAATTCTTTTTTTTCTCCAATTAAGGGGCAATTTAGTGTGGCCAATTCACTTACCTTGCACATCTTTTTGGGTTGTGGGGGCGAGGACCACGCAGACACGGGGAGAATGTGCAAACTCCACATGGCCAGTGACCCAGGGCCGGGTTCGAACCCAGGTCCTTGGCGCCGTGAGGCAGCAGTGCTAACCATTGCACCACCGTGCTGCCCTTTCTGCTAACATTATTAACCATATTTTGGAATATTGTGGAGAATTCTAATTATGGTAATATTTTCAAAGCACATTTCAGAGATGGGTCATTGTTTCTCTTTCCCACCATGTGCTCAGGAAGGATTCCAGAAATTACTATGTGTTTACGTCCAAGGGCCTGTACTCAATACAAGAGACTGGAGTGGACCATATGGCCCACTCAATATGATCATGGGTGGTCAAACCCCTTCAGAATCTGGTATGTTTCGTACTCCAGAAATGTAGGCCCAATTTACTCCGTCCTGATCATAAAGCGGCAGCGGAACGGTGGCAGTGGTTAGCACTTCTGCCTCACAGCACCAGGGACCCGGGTTTGATTCCAATCTTGGATGACTGTGTGGACTTTGTACATTTTCCCCATGTCTGTGTGGGTTTCCTCTGGGTGCTCCGGTTTCCTCCCACAGTCCAAAAATATGCAGGTTAGATGGATCGGCCATGTTAAATTGCCCCTTAGGGTGGGGTTGGAGGAATAGGGCCAGGGATTGGGCCTGGGTAGGGTGGTCTTTTGAAGGTTCGGAGCAGACTTGATGGGCAGAATGACCTCCTTCTGCACTGCAAGATTTCTATTATTCTTTTTTTAAATATAAAATTTAGAATACCCAATCCACCTAATCTGCACATCTTTAGGTTATGGGGGTGAGGCCCACGCAGACACAGGGAGAATGTGCAAACTCCACATGGACAGTGACCCGGGGCTAGGATCGAACCCGTGGGGCACCAGTGATAACCACTGCACCACCATGCTGCCTTAGATTTCTATGATTCTAAGACAACCGTTCCATTCTAGGGACCAATCTAGTGAACCTTTGCTTTATTGTATCTAATGCAAATTTATCCTCGAAGGACTGAATGGTCTACTCCTGTTCCCAAGTCCTATCTCTCCTTAAATTTGGGCACCAAAATGGCACACTGTACTCTAGGTGTGATCTCACCAAAGACCTGCACATTTGTGGCAAGACTTCTTTATTTCTGTATTCCATTCCTCCTTGTAAGAAAGGTCAACATACCATTTGCCTTTCTACTTACTTGCTGTGGTTTTTATTAATTTTTTTCATGGGATGTGGGTGTCGTTGGCAAGGCCAGTGTTTGTTGCCCATCCTTAATTGCCCTTGGATTGAGTTTCTTTCCTTCAAGGACATGAGTGAACCAGATAGGTTTTTACGAAAACAATTGACAATAGTTTCATAGTCAACATTACTGAGGCAAGCTTTCAATTCCCAACTTTATTAATTGAATTTAAATTCCACTAACTCCAATAGTGGGATTTGAGCCTATGTTTCCGGAGCATTAACCTAATCCTCTGGAATACTATCGCAATGACATTTTGTTTATGAAAAATATTTTATTGAGGCATTTATATCATACATTTTAACACAATAGACAACCCCAAACCAGCCAACATGGCTGACATAAACACCACCCCAACATAAATTCCCCACCAACCTGCCCCCACTTGCCTCCTCTTTTTATCCCACCCCTACTGACAGCTTAGTTCTTTCCAAAGAAGTCGATAAACAGCTGCCACCTCCAGGCAAACCCTACCATCGAGCCCCTCAGGGCAAACTTAATTTTCTCAAGCATGAGAAACCCGGCTATGTCACTCACCCACACCCCCGACTTTGGGGGCTCAGAGTCCTCCCATGCTAGCAAGATCTGTCTCTGGGCTATCAGGGAGGCAAAGGCCAAGACATCGGCCTCTCTCGCCCCCTGGACTCCCGGGTCTTCTGACACACCAAAAATCACCACCTCTGGACTCGGGACCACCCTTAACTTCAGAACCTCTGACATAACGTTGGCAAACCCCTGCCAGAATCCCTCAAGCTTCGGCCAGGCCCAAAACGTGGACATAGTTCGCGGGCCCACCTGCGCACCGCCCACACCTATGCCCCACCCCTTCAAAAAACCTGCTCATCCTGGCCACAGTTGTATGTGCCATGTGGACCACCTTAAAATTATACATGGCTAAGCCTGGTCACGACAAGGATGCATTAACTCTCCTCAGGGCATTCTCCCATTACCCAGCCCTAAACACCCCTGTAATGATATGTATATAGTCAGGTTAGTGAAGGGTTAATTATTACATCTCTGTATACACTAGAGGGCGTTATCACTTCTCTATATTTAAGTCAGACCCAAAGGGAATTAACGCCAGATTTACCTCTCAGAGGGAAGTAAGAGACTCCTGTGTGCTCTGTTTCACAGAGACATGGCTCACCCCCGCCTCACTGGACTGTGCCATACAACCTGAAGGCTTTTCAATTCACCGGACGGACTGCACGGCGTCATCAGGCAACGCGAAGGGTGGAGGGGTGTGCCTCCTCATCAACTCCTCCTGGTGCTTGGACGTGGCGACCCTGGCGACCTACTGCTCCCTGGACTTGGAATACCTGAACGTGAAGTGCCGTCCATACTATCTTCCACGTGAGTTCACTACAGTCATTATCACAGCGGTCTATATCCCACCCCAGGCACAAGTGAGGAAGGCGCTGTACACAGTTATAAACAACTACGAAACAGAACACCCGGAGGCTTTGTTCATCGTGGCCAGAGACTTCAACAAGGCCAATCTCAAGAGTGTACTGCCATAATTCAACCAGCACATCTCCTGCCCCACCAGGGGAGACAACACTCTTGACCACTGCTACTCAAAAATCAAGGGCGCCTACCGTTCCATCCCCGACCGCACTCCACCGCGCGCCCCCGCCCCCCCCCCCCCGAGGATCCCGGAGGCCGTCCGCGGTGCCAGGCCCCGTTGGTAAGGAACCTATGCCCAATTTACGCCGGCGGGACCTGCATAGAGCGAGCGGGACTTCGGCCCATCGCGGGTCGGAGAATCACCGGGGGTGCCGCCGCAAGCGGCCGCTGACCAGTGCAGTGCTATTCCCGCCCCTGCCAAATCTCCGGCGCCGGAGAATTCGGCAGCCAGCAGGTGCGGGATTCACGCCTCCCCCCGGCGATTCTCCGACCCAATGTGATAGAGGCTGCACATGTATCAGGTGTTAGCTGTTTAATGGTGAACATTTGGAAATTCCATTGGACTGTGCTCCTTCTCCCGGCTTACAAGCAGAAACTCAAGCAGGAAAATCCAGCCAAGAAGGTTGTGCAGTGCTGGTCTGAGGAGACAGAAGAGCTCTTACGTGACTGCTTAGAGACAGTAGACTGGTCCATATTTAAGAACTCAGCGACCAACTTAAATAAGTATGCCACCACCACCACAGACTTCATCAGCTGCGTGCCAAAGTAAGCAGTACGTATGTTCCCCAACCGGAAACCATGGCTCAATCGCAAGATTGACTCCCTACTGAAGGACAGATTTGAGGCGCTCAAGGCAGACGACTCTGACCTATACAAGAAATCCAGGTACGACCCCCGCAAAGCCATCCGAGATGCCAAGAGAGAATATCAAACCAAGCTACAGTCACAGACAGACTCTCGGTGGTTGTGGCAAGGACTGAACAACATAACGGGCTACAAAGCAAAGCCAAGCAGTATCTCTGGCAGCAGCGCACCCCTCTCCGATGAACTCGATGCATTCTATGCTCAGTTCAAGCAGGTAACCAACAAACCGCTGTTGAGTGCCCCAGCAGCCCATAATTCACCCATACCCACCATCACAGTTACCGAAGTCAGATCGGCCTTCCTGAAAGTGAACCCTCGGAAGGTGACGGGCCCGGACGAGATCACTGGTTGTGCACTCAGAGCCTGCGCGGACCAGCTGGCAGAGGTGTTCGCGGACATCTTTAACCTGTCCCTACTCCACTCCGAGGTCCCCACCTGCTTCAAGAAGACCACCATCAAAGAATCAGAAGAACCAGGCAAAGTGCCTCAATGACTACCGTCCGGTGGCCCTGACTTCAGTCGTAATGAAGTGCTTAGAGAGGTTGATCATGAAGCGCATCACCTCCATAGTCCCACACCTTGATCCACTGCAATTCGCATACCGTTGCAACCGGTCTACATCAGATGCCATTTCCCTGGCCCTACACTCATCCCTAGAGCATCTCGAAAACAAGGACTCCTACATCAGACTCCTATTTATTGACTACAGCTCCGCCTTCAACACCATAATCCCAGCCAAGCTCGTATCAAAGCTTCAAAACCTAGGACTTGGCTCCCCAATCTGCAACTGGATCCTTGATTTTCTGACCAACAGTCCAAAATCAGTAAGAATGAACAACAACACCTCCTCCACAATAGTCCTCAATACCGGGGCCCCGCAAGGTTGCGTACTGAATCCCCTACTCTACTCCCTGTACACACACGACTGCACGGCAGAATTTGGTTCCAACTCCATCTACAAGTTTGCTGACGACACAACCATAGTGGGCCGGATCTCAAATAACGACGAGTCAGAATACAGGAGGGAGATGGAGAACCTAGTGGGTGTGGTGCAGCGACAACAATCTCTCCCTCAATGCCAGCAAAACTAAAGAGCTGGTCATTGACTTCAGGAAGCAAAGTACTGTACACACCCCTGTCAGCATCAACGGGGGCGAGGTGGAGATGGTTAGCAGTTTCAAATTCCTAGGGGTGCACATCTCCAAAAATCTCTCCTGGTCCACCCACGTCGACGCTACCATCAAGAAAGCACAACAGCGCCAATACTTCCTCAGGAAACTAAGGAAATTCGGCATGTCCACATTAACCCGTACAAACTTTTACAGATGCACCATAGAAAACATCCTATCGGGCTGCATCACAGCCTGGTATGGCAACTGCTCGGCCCAGGACCGCAAGAAACTTCAGAGAGTCGTGAACACCGCCCAGTCCATCACACGAACCTGCCTCCCATCCACTGACTCCATCTATACCTCCCGCTGCCTGGGGAAAGCGGGCAGCATAATCAAAGATCCCTCCCACCCGGATTACTCACTCTTTCAACTTCTTCCATCGGGCAGGAGATACAGAAGTCTGAGAACACGCACGAACAGACTCAAAAACAGCTTCTTCCCCACTGTCAACAGATTCCTAAATGACCCTCTTATGGACTGACCTCATTAACACTACACCCTGTATGCTTCATCCAATACCAGTGCTTATGTAATTACATTGTATATCTGTGTTGCCCTATTATGTATTTTCTTTTATTCTCTTTTCTTCCCAGGTACTTAATGATCTGTTGAGCTGCTCGTAGAAAAATACTTTTCACTGTACCTCGGTACACGTGACAATAAACAAATCTAAATCCAAACCCAAATTCTGGGTGTAGCATAAGGAGAAAGCATGGAGACTGCAGGAGAAGATGATTAGATTGGACAGAGTTAACACAAGGTTAGATCATAGCGTAGTTAGTGACTATTTAGATTATTGAATACTGCTAGACAGAATCAATATTACTTAATTATCTGTAGCTCAGTAGAGTGTGTGAACTTCATTTAATTAATAGTATTATAATAAATTAGTTTTGTTTCAATCTTTTGATTGGTGGATTTTTTGTCAACAACTTATCGGATCATTCCGGAATAAAAGACAAAGAACACAACATATTACTACGAATGGTAATATAATAACTCCGTTCACCCCGCCAGGTCCAAGACCATGTGTCCTCCCCCCACCCTTCACTTTCCTGATCTCCCTCGCTGCCACCCGTTTCCTCAATTGATGCGCCAACATCCTGCTCGCCTTCCCCCATATTCGTAAACCACACCACTCGCCCTGGAAAGGACAGGGGACAGGGCTGAGATAGGGTGCTTTTTCAGAGATTCAGTGCAGACTCGATGGGTTGAATGGCCTCCTCTGCACTGTTGGGATTCTATGGAAGACGGAACAATTTTCAGGTTGTTCCTGAAAGAGTCTCTTTCCAAAGGTCTGGATAGAGAACAGCAAGTAACCCTAATAACTTTCTTTATTTATGAGTGAATTTTCAACTGTATTGGGTTGCTTAGTTGGAATATACGTATAGTGAGTTAAAGTTGTTTTTTTAATTTAAGAATTGTTTAAGGATGGCACAGTGGTTAGCACTGCTTCCTCACAGTTCCAGGGACCCTGATTGAATTGCGGCCTTGGGTGACTGTGTGCAGTTTGCACTTTCTCCCCTGTCTGCACGTGTTTCCTCTGGGTGTTCCAGTTTCCTCCCACAGGCCAAGATGAGCAGGTTAGGTGGATTGGCCATGATAAAATTGCCCCTCAAGTGTCAAGGGATGTGCAGGTTAGGTTGGTTTACAGGAATAGGGCCTATGTGGAGTGCTCTTTCAGAGTCGATGTAGACTGACTTGATGGGCTGAATGGCCTCTTTCTGCACTGGTGATTCTCTGGTTAACTGTTAATTGCAAAGCTATTTCTTTGATTTTGATGCAGTTAACTCTGTGTTTAAATTAAAGTTTGTTTTAACATAATAGATCTATTGGCCAGTGTCATCACTCCGAGGGTGAAGTATCCTTTCCTCACAATTTTGCAAATTGTTTGGGATTCTCGTCTGATATCCTAACAAAAGCTGGCCCTGGCCCGGTATACTGACAATTGTGGCACTCAGAATTAGACACATCAGATGGATTTGTGTAGGTTTAGCAGGCTTTTGTACTGAGATGCAGAGGGATCTGTGTCCTAGTGCATGAATTGCAAATGATTAGAATACAGACGCAGCAAGAAATTAGCAAAGCTAATAGAATGTTATAATTTTTTGCAAGGAGAATTGAATACAAGAGTAGGGAGGCTATGTTTCAGTCATACAGAGCATTGATGAGAGCATATCTGGATTATTGTGTACAGTACTGTGTAGCCACCTGGGATGGCCACGTACCGATTACAAAATGGACACTTTGCAAAGAATGCAGGGAAAATGGACAACACTGAGAAAGCAAGCAGGTGCAAGGTTTGTCTGTTGATTGGAGCTGTAGCTCCCAGACAAGACCGATACTTACCATACTAATGAGCCATCTCCGGGGACAAAAGAGTAACATTTAGGTAAACGATACAAAGGCAGACACCCCGGCGGCAGAGGAGACTAGAACAAAGCAGGCCAACGGCCACCTAGTGCTCGCCCAGCAATCAGGGCACCCACCCCTTTATTGGAAGAAATCGATAGGAATGATCAAGATGCGGTCCAATTAATTGGAACCAAGTTCAAGGCCCGCCCAAAAGCGCACAAAGCCCCTTTTGGGTATAAGAAGGATCCCCCAAGAGACTCGCTCTCTTGGCCTTGGCTCTCAGCGAGGAGAGACCTGCCTAGCAGCTGCACCAGAACAAGCAAGTCCAAAGTCAACGCATGCTACGAGACAGACGCTCCTAGCTACTATTCCGTACCAGCTCAACCCAGCAGCCTCAGAACCGGACAACGGCCATTGTTCCTCTGACTGAGTGGGCACCCGAAGCTAAGTATAAGTTTTAGTAGTAGTGATAGTTTAGTTGGTAGAGTTTTGTGCATGAGTATAATTGACTGTGTGTAAATAAATAAGCATTGATTTCGAACTTACTAACTGGTGTATCGAGTCTTTGATCAGTATTCGGTTTTGAACCTTGTGGCGGTATCGAAAGATACCTGGCGACTCTTGAGCAAACGTAATTAGAATTAAGGACGGCGACCATATTAACCGTCATAAACAGAGCCAATTAAAGAGAGAACACAACGAGCAACAACTGGTCTCCTTATTTAAGAAAATATGTAAATGCATTAATTAGCACTTCACAGAAGGGTTTCTAGATTAATACGTCAAATGGGCGGGATGCCTTTTGAGGAAGGGTTGGACAGGCTAGGTTTGTATCTTATACATGATCATGAAGGCCATGATCTTATTGAATGGCGGAGCAGGTTCAAAGGGCCAAGTGGTCTACTCCTGCGCCGAATTAGAAAACTCAGATGCATTGATTTTGTTATCATTTCAAGTATATAAGAGTGGCCGCCTCATGCAGAGTCTATTCATTGTTGGAGGTTTGTTAGCTCTAGCTATTCTATTTAAGAAAAAAGGAAAACTTCACCACTAGGTGGTAATATTGCTTTCCTGCAGTGCATTATATTTGAGCTAATATTACATACATGTCTGCCAACTTGCACTGAGAGTCTGGACCATTTAGTTTAATTTACACTGGATTTACAGCAGACAAACAGGTCATTTGGCTCCAGTGGTCCATACTAGTTCCATTCTACTTCACATAACCTTTACTTAACTGCTTTGTTGGCTGTCATAGAATCATAGAATTTACAGTGCAGAAGGCCATTCGGCCTATCGAGGAACCCGGAGGAAACCCACGCAGACACGGGGAGAACATGCAGACTCTGCACAGACAGTGACCCAAGCCGGGAATCGAACCTGGGACCCTGGCGCTGTGAAGCCATAGTGTTAACCACTGTGCTACCGTGTTACCCTTAAAAGATTTGTGCATGAGCACCCCCAGGTCTCTCTGTTCATTCATCTTGAATGGTCTCTCATTCTTTCCACCTTCAATGAAAGATCAAAGGTTTGTTGTGCGATGGACACTGACCGAACACTGAGGGGTGGGTGCTCACTGCTCTTCTCTGACTGGTGCGAATGGGATCTTTTGCGACTGCCTGGGAGGGTAGACAGGACCTTTGTTTGGGGCCTTGTCTGGGACAGTCACCTCTGGCAATGCTGCGCTCCCTCAGTTTTGCATTGGAACGTGCGCTCAGGACTCTGGCTTGGGCCCACACTGCCTTCTTGCTGAGAGATGAGAGCTGCCATGTGCGACCGCTAACACCTAGACAGTAGGATGGAGACGGAGCAAGGAGAAACTGCTGTGTGGGGGACGCAAACTGTTATTGAACAGAAAGGGAAATTAAAGAGGTGGGCTGCCACATAGGCAGCGGTTTAAAGTGCTGCATATGAAAATGATCTGCAAATTATCTGTTAGACAGAAGGTGATCAAATTTGCTTGTAAAGAAGTCTAATAATACAATAATCTTTATCAGTGTCACAAGTAGGCTTACATTAACACTGCAATGAAGTTACTGTGAAAATTCCCCAGTTTCCACATTCCGGCGCCTGTTCGGGTACACAGAGGGAGAATTCAGAATGTCCAATTCACCTAACAAGCACGTCTTTCTTGACTTGTCGGAGGAAACCGGAGCTTCCAGAGCAAACCAACGCAGACACGGGGAGAACAGGCATCCTCCGCACAGACAGTACCCAAGCTGGGAATCGAACCTGGGTCCCTGGCGCTGTGAAGCACCAGTGCTAACCACTGTGCTACCGAATTAAGAAAACATTTCTTTACACTGTGTAGTTAGGTTGTGGAACGTGCTACCACATGGGAGTAGTTATGGTAAATAGTAAAGACCAATTTAAAAGGAAGCTAGGTAAGTACAAGAAGGAGAGAGAAATAGAAAGATATCCTGACAGGGCCAGTAGGATGGAACTAGATTAGATGGGTTGAGCCAAATGGTCTGTTTGACTGCTGCAAATCCAACGTAAATTAAACAAAAACAAAACCAATTACAATAAATGGTACAGATTCACGGGTGCAGGTTGGCAGACATATCTGTAATTTTTTTTTCATTTACACTGTCCTTTATTTTCTTTAGTTACAGTAATTTAAAAAGATCAGTTGGATAAAGTGATTTTGTCCCATCAGCATGGAATGACACTAAGTTTAGAGAATGATTGTGGTCACTTACAATGGTCGCTTCACAACCCAAACTAGCAGATAGATACCAGATTGGTCCCCCATAAATAGGTGTAACTTAACAGCCCATGAATGTACAAGATATGTTACAAGTACAACACTGGTTCTCGCAACATTGACACCTGTGACCATTTAGACATACTTCTTGAACTCCTCATACAAGACTAGCACAAAAGCACCATCCATGCCTCTGAGCACATTGGACCAGGCACCCTTGAAAAAAGATCAGCCCCCCTCATCTCGAAGGATCTTCTTCCAGCAGTCAAGTGTTCCTTTGTACATGATATCAGCTCCTCTCCGACCAGACTGCATCATCATACAACGGCGAACGGTGTCAAATGGATAGGAAGTCGCACCAGCAACAGCTGTTACAGTCTGAGCTATCATCCAACTGACCACAATGTGGGTGTTCTTGGGATCTGGGAGCATTCCTTTTGCAGTGTCATAAATGCAAATGCGCAGCTCTGTAAATGATGATGCCTTGTACAGATACATTGAAGCCCTGGTACAGCCCCCTGAGGCCATCCGACTTGAAGATCTTGGTAAGACAGTTAACCAAACTTGTGAACTCTCTCTCTGCTGAAGACTTCCCAACTTCCCAACATCAGCAGCCAGACACATTCGGGCAAAGTCAAGAGGATAGACAAAGCAGAGTGATGTAGCACCAGCAGCACTACCAGAAGCCAAGTTACCAGCAAAGTAACACCAGAATTGTCTCTTGTCAACACCACTGAGGGAAAACTGTTTGTACACATCTTTGAAAGCAAAGTTGAGAGCCTGGGTGGGGAAGTAACTGAGCACATTGGCCAAATTACCACGCCAGAAGGACATGAAACCTTGCTCTTTTGAGATGCGTACAACACAGTCAATGATCCCTTTATATTGCATCTCTACTGTGATCTGTTTGTTTGCATGTTGCACCTACAGCAGGAGCGTCACTCTCTGGATGGGAGCCACCGTCGTCTTGGAAATTGCAGCAGCCACGCCGCCAGCCAGGAAGTCCTTACCAAAACTTATAAGCTTGTCGGTCGCCATTGGTCATTTTTATATTTCATAGAATTTACAGTGCAGGAGGCCATTCGGCCCATCGAGTCTGCACCGGCTCTTGGAAAGAGCACCCCATCCAAACCCACACCTCTACCCTATCCTTGCAACCCAACAACCCCACCCAACACGAAGGGCAATTTTGGACACTAAGGGCAATTTAGCATGGCCAATCCATCCAACCTGCACATCTTTGGACTGTGGGAGGAAACCGGAGCACCCGGAGAGAACCCACGCACACACGGGGAGAAGGTGCAGACACGCACAGACAGTGACCCAAGCTGGGAATCCAACCTGGGACCCTGGCACTGTGAAGCAATTGGGCTAATCACTATGCTACCATGCTGCCCTGATTTCTTGTTATTTTAAACGCTTGGGGTATTTTTTTTTGTAAATTTGCTTCGCTTCCTTTATTTTCCTCAACCAGCTTGGAGCGGAGCCCAACACCCAACTTTTAAACTACTGCCGCCGCCGACAAAATGCCATATATGTAATTTTAGCTTTAATATACTGCAGGGAAGCAATATTACCACCTAGTGGTGACGGGTTTTAAAATAAAAATACGAAAGCAAGTATCTCCATCACATGCCTCAACACTCAAACCTCAAACTGATGGACTCAGCAGGAGTCAAACAGTCTTTACTCCTCAACATATAAAAATCAATGCATAGCTTTACAAAATAAATCCAAATATATTTGGATTCTGACAGAATAGAATCTTTCAGGCCATTCAGGCCATCGAGTCTATGACGACACTTTGAAGGAGCAATCTAACTAGTTCCATTTTCTCTTGCTCTTTCCCCACAGCTCTGTAATTGTTTCCTTTTCAAGTTTATGTCCAATTCCCATTTGAAAGTTGTTACGGAATCTGCTTCTGCCACCCTTTCAGATTGTGCATTTCAGATCATTCCAACTTACCAAGTAAAATAATTGAGTATTGTTGAAAAAAAAGGTATGCTCGCGAAGCTTTTCATCTTGCACTCATCAGGACCGATCGCAGGGAATGGGAACAACAATTTATACTGCAGGAGAGGAGAGTGCTGATTGGTTGGCAAGTGGTCCCTGCTAGATTCTCCATGGCAACACCTGGACTGATCAGAGTCCACTTACCAACTAATCAGGATGTGGAGGTGCCAGCGTTGGACTGGGTGGGCATAGTAAGAAGTCTTACAACACCAGGTTAAACTCCAACAGGTTTGTATTGAATCATTAGCTTTCAGAGTGCAGCTCCTTCCTCAGGTGAGTGAAGAGGTGGGTTCCACAACCACATATATAGACAAAGTCAATGATGCATGGCGATACTTTGAATGCGAGTATTTGCAGGCAAGCAAGGACGCGATTCTCCAATACCGCGCGGCATCGGGAAAGCCGTCGCGAACTCGGCCGAGTTTCACGACGGAGTCGGAGGCCACTCCTCTCCCCCTATCGCCCCCCCCCCCCGGGGGGGGGGCGAGATGCGGTGTTTTGAGATACTCGGCCGCCGGGCCTTGACGCTTGCGTCAAAGCGGCACGCTGAGAATGACGCGATGATGGCGCCTAAGTGACATCAGCCGCGCATGCGCAGGTTGGCCGGCTCCAACCCACGCATGCGCAGTTGCCGTCTTCCCCTCTGCTGCCCCGCAAGATGTGGCGGCCTGATCTTGCGGGGCGGCGGAGGGGAAAGAGTGTGTCTCTTGGAGACGCCGGCCCGACGATCGGTGGGCACGGATCGCGGGCCAGTCCCCTACCGAGCACGGCCGTGGTGCTCGATCCCCTCTCCGCCCCCCACAGGCCCCAAACTTACCTTTCGCGCTATGTTCACGCCGGCAGCAACCAGGTGTGGTTGCCGCCCGTGTGAACAGGTCGGGAACGTCAGGCCGCTCGGCCCATCCCATTCTGCGACACGCCATTTTGGGGGGGGGGGGGGGGGGGGGGGGGTGGGAGAATCGCGGGGGGTGCCAGGGCGGTGTCTCGTGATTCGCCTGGCCCTCCCGCGATTCTTCCACCCAGCATGGGGAGCGGAGAATCGCGCCCCAAGTCTTTACAGGTCCAGATGGAGCGACTGGAGAGAGGGATTTTTTCTTTTTTGTAAAATATTTTTATTCTCCATTTTCACATTTTCTCCAGAATTTACACCCCACCAACAAGCAGTAAATGGTAACAAATACAAAGTCAATTTCCTTATCAACAACAACGATCCCATCCTCCCACCACCCCAAACAACGACCCACCTGACAATATAAACATCAACTAGAACAAACCATCCCACGGTTGGACAAACAAAGGAGAAATAAAAGAAATAGGAATTAGGAATCGCCTATGGTCACCATTAACCTATAGAGTCCCTCCCACCCCCCTCACCCTAACATTCAATGCCATCCAATCCCTGAAAGAGTACCGTAGATGACACCCATGCATTGCAAGCAGCCCTCCCCCCGGCTCCTCCCCTCCACTTCCTCTTACAAAAATCCTCCCCCATACTTCCGTTCCTTCCTCCCATCTTTCCACCCCAGCTAGACTCATCGGGCCCTATTCTGCCAGGCTCCGATGGCCGCAGCCCCTCTCCCTACTTCACTCCCGTTCACTGGCCGGCTTAAACCGGCCAGCATGGAGGCCCCCTCCCAGGTCTCTTTCCCCCTTGCCCAGTCCCAGGAAAACCAAGAAATCCCCTTCAGCACATAAACACTCAAGTTCCAAAGAACCCTCATTGCAAATGAAAGTCCCCTCTCTTCCCTTGTCCAAGTATACACAACGTTAGCTCATTTAGCACATACACCCACCGCAGTGAAAAAATAGTTACATGAGGCTACATCAGTACATGACCACTTCTCAATTCAGCCACAGTCCTTCTGCCTTCGCAAACTCCTCTGCTGCTTCCGCCGTCCCAAAATAAAAGTCCTTGGATTTGTAGGTCACCCTCAACTTAGCTGGGTATACTATGCCGCACTGCACCTTACTGATGTACAGCATCTTTTTCACCCAGCTGAAGGCAGCCCGCCTCCTCGCCAGCTCCACCGTAAAGTCCTGATATATGTGTATACCAGCTCCAGTCTACTGCAGCACCCGCTTCTGCTTTGCCCAGCACAGGACCTTCTCCTTCACACTGTACCTACGAAAACAGTCACTACACTTTGCGGCTCACTCTCCTTTGGTACAGGCCTCCATGACCGATGGGGCCGATCCAGTTCATATCGGGAGGGATCGTCCCCCTCCCCCAATAGCTTCGCCAACATCGTGGCAAAATACTCAGTTGGCCTCGGGCCTTCCACTCCTTCGGGAAGACCCACAATCCTCAGATTCTGTCGCCTGGATCTGTTTTCCAAGTCATCCCCTTTGGCTCGCAGACCCTCGTTGATCTTGATCACCTTCCGCATCTCCTTCCCCATCGAGGTAAATTGATCGCTGTGCTGCAATAATATCTCTTCCACTTCCTTCAGCGCCTTGCCTTGCTCCCGTACCTCCGTCACTGCGTTCAATACCACCGCCCTCACCGGGTCAATCGCCTCCTCCAACAGCACTTTCAATACCGGCCCCAGCTTCTTCCTCATCGCCTCCATGTGTTTTGTAAACTACCTTTCGAGTTCCGCGGGCATCACCTTTGTCATTTCTTTAGCCATGGGCAATGCGGCCTCCCCTGGTGCCCCAGCCTCCATTTTCTTTGCCGTCCCCGCGGTGACCTTTCCACTCCCTGCCGGACTTTCAGCTGTTTTTTCCACAGCCTTTTTTTTTTTACTTGTGCTCGACATCCTTCTTCATGGTGCCTTCTCCCTGCTTATTCCGCCTCTGTTACCCCTGGGACCGGGCATTAGACCCTGAAAATGCCGTTCCTGAGTGGGAGCCCACCAGTGTGCGGCTATCTCCCGCCTGCTGTCACCGGAAGTCCCCGACTGGAGAGAGAGGTAACCCCAGGTTAAAGAGGTGTGAATTGTCTCAAGCCAGGACAGTTGGTAGGATTTTGCAAGCCCAGGCCAGATGGTGGGTGGTGAACATAATGAGACATGAATCCAAGGTCCCAATTGAGGCCCTACTCATGCGTGCAGAGCTTGGCCATCAGATTCCGCGTTGTCGCACGTCCTGAAGGATGTTGATGATCTGGCACATGTTGCAGAGGTTTCCATAGCAGTTTTGTGTGGTGTCGTGCTCGCTGTTTTCCTGAAGACTGGGTAGTTTGCTGCAAACAATGGTCTGTTTGAGGTTGCACGGTTGTTTGAAGGCAAGTAGTGGGGGTGGCCTTGGGAAGATGCTCGTCTTCATCGATGACGTATTGAAGGCAGTAAAGAAGTACTGGACGACAAAGGGTACTCTGTCGGTTGTGTCCTGTGTTTATCTTTTGAGGAGGTGCGAGCGATTTTTTGCTGTGGCGCGTTGGAACTGTCGATCGCTGAGTCGAACTCCATATCCGTTCTTACGAGAGCGTCTTTCAGCATCTGAAGATGTCTGTTACGTTCCTCCTCGTCTGAGCAGATCCTGCGTATACGGAGGGCTTGTCCATGGGGGATGGCTTCTTTAATGTGTTTAGGGTGGATGCTGGAGAAGTGGAGCATTGTGGGCTTGTGGGAAAGCGAAGTGCTGAGGTAACCTCGCTTGATGGAGATGCGTGTGCCGGCACTCTCTTAATAATAATCTTTATTAGTGTTTTGAGCAGCACATGTTGTTGCTCCCCTTACTGTTAGAATCATAGAGTTTTACACACTGAACGAGGCTGTTCAGTCTATCACGTCTGGGTCGGCCATCAAGCACCTATCTATTGTCCAGTGCTTTGTCCACGGCCTTGAATGCTATGATATTTCTTTTTTTTTTTAAATAATTTTAATTCAAATTCAAATTTTCACAAAATATCAACAAAAAGAAAAATTATTACAAGGAACAGAAAGAACAACCCCCCCCCCCCCCCCCCCCCCCCCGGTGCATACACAAAGGAAGAGATAAATGAACACCCGTCATTCGCACAAAACAACTGCCCGTCCCTTCAACAGAAAGGACAGAACCCCCCTCCGTGTATACACAAAAGAAGAAACAAATAGTGCCCGTCATTAGCACAGAACAACTATGCACGTCCCTTCAGTCCAAAACAATGAAATGACCCCCCCCCCCCCCCGGGTTGCTGCTGCTACTGGTCTTCTATCGTTCTGCCAGGAAATCCAGAAATGGTTGCCACCTCCTGAAAAACCCCTGCACCGACCCCCTTAGGGCAAATTTCACCTTCTCTAATTTAATAAACCCTGCCATATCGTTGACCCAGGCATCCTTCCACTGAAGAAGAATCCTCCGCCGGGCTACTAGGGACGCAAAGGCCAGAATGCCGGCCTCTTTCGCCTCCTGCACTCCTGGCTCCACTGCCACCCCAAATATTGCGTACCCCCAGCCCGGTTTGACCCTGGATCCTACCACCCTCGACACCGTCCTTGCTATGCCCTTCCAAAATTCCCCCAGCGCTGGACATGCCCAGAACATATGGGCATGATTTGTTGGGCTCCCTGAGCACCTAATACACCTGTCCTCACTCCCAAAGAACCGGCTCATCCATGTCCCGGTCATGTGAGCCCTATGCAGCACCTTAAACTGTATGAGGCCAAGCCTCGCACAAGAGGAGGAGGAGTTCACTCTCCCCAGGGCGTCCGCCCACGTCCCCTCCTCTATCTCCTCACCCAGCTCCTCCTCCCATTTACTCTTCAGCTCCTCGACCGAGGCCTCGTCCATCTCCTGGTACACTGCCGAGATCCTCCCCTCTCCAATGCACACCCCCGAGAGCACCCTGTCCTGGATCCCACGTGGCGGCAGCAGAGGGAACTCCGCCACCTGCCGCCTGACAAACGCCCTTACCTGCATGTACCTAAAGGTGTTCCCCGGGGGGAGCCTGAACATCCCTTCCAGCTCACCCAGGCTTGCAAACTTCCCGTCTATAAACAGGTCCCCCAACCTGCTGACCTCTGCCCTGTGCCAACTCAGGAACCCGCCATCAATTCTCCCGGAACAAACTGGTGGTTCCCCTGTATCGGGGGCCCCATCGAGGCCCCCACCTCCCCCCTGTGCCGCCTCCACTGCCCCCACATTTTGAGGGTAGCCGCCACCACCGGGCTGAATGCTATGATATTTCAAGTGCTCAGCTAAATGCTTCTTAAATGTTGCGCGGGTTCCCGCCTTGACCACCTTTTTAGGCAGTGAGTTCCAGAATTCCTGCACCCGCTGAGTGAAAAAGTTTCTCCTCAAATCCCCTCTAAATCATCTGTCCCATACCTTAAATCTATGCCCCTCAGTTACTGACCCCTCTGCTAAGGATTAAAGTTATTTCCTATCTATTATATCCTCGCCAAATGGGGATTAATTCTTTCCTTCAATATTTTCCAATTATTTCCCAACTACTGATGTTGGCCTGTAATTACCTGATTTATCCCCACTTCCTTTTTGAATAATAGTACCACATTAGCCATTCTCCAGTCCTCTGGCACCTCTCCTGTGGCCAGAGAGGATTTGAAAATTAGCGTCAGAGACTCTGCAATCTCCTCCCTTGCCTCACACAGCGGCCCAACATGCATCTCATCTGAGCCTGTTCCCAGTTCCCCCTCCCCTATTTCTATACTAACATTATCCTTCTCCATTGTGAACACAGATGCAAAAAAACTAATTTAAAACTTCACCTACGTCTTCAGGATCCACACACAGATTGCCACTTTGGTCCCTAATGGGCCCAATCTTTCGCTGGTTACCCTCTTGCCCATTATATACTTATAAAACACCTTGGGATTTTCCTATATTTTGACCACGTGTTTTTCCATGCCCCCTCTTCACTCTCCTAATTTCTTTAAGTAACCCACTACATTTACTATACACCTGTAGGGCTCAATTGTTTTGAGCCCCCCTGTACTTGCCTTCAGCCTCCCGTTTTTCCTGATCCAATCCTGTGTATCCCATGCCACCCAGGGTTCTCTGGACTTTTTGGCCCCACCCATTACCTTTACGGGAACATGTCGAATGACTTCCACTGTTCTGATGTGGACTTTCCTTCAAGTAGCTGCTCCCAGTTCACTTTGACCAGGTCCTGACTTATCATGTTAAAATCGGCCTTCCACTCCAAGTTGGTAATCTTGCAATGTTCTGATGAAAAGCTTAGACAGCACGTCTCTTTTTTCAGCAATAGATAATCTCTTGTCTCTCCCTGTTTTTTTCACAAATTACCTTTGATACTGACCTTTCTGCCAGTGAAAAACATTCCTCCCCATTTGTTCTATCAAACACTCTTATAGTTTTAAATGTCTTTCTTCCATCTTCCTGTAACATTCTGTACTGCAAGAACAATTCCAGCTTCGCTAAACTCGCTACAAAATTATCCATGATTTATATTTTTAAAAAGTGATATAAAAAGCACACAGACTTGTATTAAGCACAGCTTATGCAAGTACTGAAACTTGATCAATTGGCATTTTTCAAAGGAAATGTTAGAAAAATGCAAGAGAACAGCTTGACGAATTGATGCTGCAGTCAATAACAGGTGCTTTTGTGCATATGCAGGGGACTGTATAAACACCACAGTATCTGGCTGAAAACGAGGAAACCCGTAACAAAAATGTAAGTCCCTATAATGCTATGAATAGATCGTAACTAAGCACATACAAGTGTTTTGATTCATTAAAGCGAGTAAGTCCAGCAAGCTCAACCTTCAAGTATCAACATGGTCACAACTTGGAAAGGCAGGACATACCAATGGCCCTTCTTGTTTAAAGACAATAAGTTGTAGAACCATTGTCAGAATTGCAGCAAATTGAACGCCAACTTTCAAACGGGTGAAATTCTGAAGAATGTCCAATTTTCTACAAATAGTTACACCTGGCCCCAGAAATATCCTGTAATCGGGACAAGGAAACTTCTTCAGCTTGGCAGTATGGGGAAATATTCAGGAGTACCCTGATAGAAGATTAGCGACCAGAGGCATCGTTCGGTGAGTTGCAACTGTACCTGCAGGCCGTGGCTGCAGAGAAACAGAAGGAAAGGTATGGAAACAGGCAAAGGACGAAAGCTTTCAGATCTTTTTGCACAAAGGAATGACAACAACAAAGATTATCAAATTTAAAACTTGCACAAAAAACAGACCATCACTTCTTTGCTCTTGATTTTTGCTGACGGTTGATTTGTATTTGAAGTAATGTCGAAAGGGCACAAGAAATTAGAGGCAGTTCGACTACTGATCTTGAGCCAAATGAATCTCCTGATAAAACAGGAGAAAACATGGGCAGCACAAGTGGATACCACTGTGGCTTCACAGCGCCAGGGTCCCAGGTTCGATTCCCCGCTGGTTCACTGTCTGTGCGGTTCTCCCCGTGTCTGCGTGGGTTTCCTCCGGGTGCTCCGATTTCCTCCCACAGTCCAAAGGAGTGCAGATTAGTTGGATTGGCCATGATAAATTGCCCTTCTTGGCCAAAAAGGTTAGGGGGGGGGGGTTATTGGGATAGGGTGGAAGTGAGGGCTTCAGTGGGTCGGTGCAGACTCGATGGGCCGAATGGCCTCCTTCTGCACTGTATGTTCTGTGTAAAATATTTTTTTGAGGAGCTGAATTGAATGTGAATGGAGCACAAGTATTTGTTTTGATCAGGTACATGTTTAATTACCGTCGCAATGTTCTCAATTGGTATACAGTATTAGATGATGCATGGTACCATGGATCTATGGCATTGGTGTGAGTCCCTTACCAGTGTTACTATTGCACATTCTGCAGTCAATTGGGCAGCACCGAAGAGAGTCCGTACAAACCGGTATATATGTTTATGTTCTGGGTCACGTTTAGAATAATCTACTGGCACCTCTTCTCTCTGTAATAAGATACAAAATCTCAAAAAAGTGTATTGGTAAAACAGTACAAGAATAACATACATAGAACAGTACAGCACAGAAGAGCTACATTTTGACTCTCTTCACTAATCAGTCCACTGATCGCTAACATTTATCCCTCCCATCAACTTTCAGGTCTTCTAGGCAACATTCTGCTCGTGACCTTCAAACCAGCTGTTTGGTGGGTACATAACAAAGACCATTAAAATGACTCTCCCCAATTATCTACAGGTCTGGGCACAATATTCAGGGAATTGCTAGATCTGAGTTTCGACCAGTGATGGCATCCTTAGGCACCTCACCCCAGGGTGTCGGTTCATGGGCAAGCCTGCACAGTGAGTGCCAACTGGGTAATTGGCTGCTTGGAATATCACAGCCCAGCCAGGACCAGCCTTCATCCCACACACAAGACTTTCCGGTAGGAGTGAATGGATAATAAATCTGGAGTGGAACTCATGGTATGGCTTTGCAAAGCCGATGTGTGGCACATAGCGACTCAACACCATCTGTTACCGTTGTTGCTTTTAAATGAAACCATCAGGAATATTTCGTAACTTTCTTGAAGAACACTGCTGAAATAACACGTCATTTGCAGCACGCCACATAACAATCAAGGGTTCTGCACAAGACAGATCCGGTGGCATTATGTCAAACCAGGACATACAGGGGAAAACAAATAAGAAAATAGATTGAAATATAACCTCTGCATTGGACTGGAGTAAATAAACTGGTTGGCATGGCACTAAATTGGAGTTCACATTCCTGATCATTATCCAGCGACTCCAATAGGAATGTTTGGTTGTTGAGCTACATCTGCTTTTATTTAGCAGTCTGAAATGGGTGCACCCATTTCGCAGGGTGGTAATGTCATAGGTGGACATGGGGAAGAGGTGAAGAGCAAGCACACTGTAACAGCCACTTGGTAGCAGAAGGAGGACATCGAGTCTGCACCGATCCTTCGAAAGAACACCCTACTGAGGCCCACTCCCCTATCTCCACAATCCCACCTAACCGCACATCTCTGGACACTAAGGGACAATTTAGCAAGGCCAATCCACCTAACCCGCACATCTTTGGACCGTCGGAGGAAACCCGGGGGAGAACTTGCAAACTCCACACAATCACCCAAAGCTGGAATTGAACCTGGGTCCCTGGCGCTGTAGGATGGCAAATTCAATCAATGTACAATACAAGCATATGGATGATCACCAGCATGTCTAGCCCCACTATGTCTATGTAATAAGGTCAAGGTATTCAGTTGGCCTTTCAAAATATTTTGTTCATCCTGTTCATTTTGTGATTAGTTAATATGGTAAGATTTCAATAAAAAGAAAAGCACTTACAGTCAATGGGTGCTTTTTCTCATCAAAAATATCTATTGATCTGTCTGAATCTCTGCAGGAAGAACACAAATTACATTTACTACTTTTAGTACCCGTTTGACACTTTCTATCTAAACTCTGCTCCTCCTTCAACTCACTTTGCTGCCACCCTCTGGAACTTCTTTGGCACAGCATTGTCACCTTGGTACACGCTTTTTTTAAAGAAAACATTTTATTGAAGCATTTGTAATTTTCACAGTTTAACAAATTAACATTCTAAACAGCCTAGCGGTTTGACACACCCAACAATATTACAATAACATAACCAACTACGCCCCCCCCCCCCCCATTCTACCTCCTACTATTCATAGTTAGATTCCCTGTCTCTTATTTTACACCGCCATGCCTCTAATTTCTCTCCCCCCTGGCTCCCCCCCCCCCCCCCCCCCAATCTTTCTGCTGACGTTCAGTTTTCCTTAAAAAAGATGAACGGCTGCCACCTCCAAGCAAACCCCCAAGTTGAACCTCTGAAGGCGAACTTAATCTTTTCCAGCCTGGAAACCCTGCTCCGAGTCCCTCCATCCCAACCAAATCCGTCTCGAGGCCACCAGGGAGGCAAAGGCCAAAGCATTGGCTTCTCTCACCCCTGGGCCCCTGGATCCTCCAATACTCCAAATATTGCCATTTCTGGATTTGGAGTCACCCTCCCTTCTAGGACCTCTGACATGACGTCTGCAAATCCCTGCCAGAATCCACTCAACTTCAGACACGCCCAGAACATGTGTACGTGGTTCGTCGGGTTACCCCCCACGCCGCCTGCGCCACAGTCATATGAGCCCTATGAACCACCTTGAACTGGATCAGGCTAAACCTGGCACATGACGAGGATGAATTAACTCTCGAGGCCTTTTCCCATAGTCCTCCTTCCACCTCCCCTCCCAGCTCCTCCTCACCTCCCCAATTTGGACCTCTTCCCACTCCATCAGTTCCTTGTATATCTCTGAAACCCTCCCCAACCCCTGTTTTAGACATCACCTTATCCTGTAGTCCCCTTAGGGGGAGGTGAGGAACAAAATCCCGTACCTGCAGGTACCGGAATCCGTTCCCACCCAGTAAGTCAAACTCCTCCTCTAATGCCTCCTCAATGAAGAGATCCCCAAATATCTCAATCCCTGCACACAGTCACCTCCTAAAGCTCCATCCAGTCCCCCCGGAACAAACGATGATTATCACAAATTGGTGACCACACTGACACCCCCTCCATTCTCATGTGCTGTCTCCATTGTCCCCACACCCTCGGGGCTGTCATCACCACCGGGCTTGTGAAGTACCAAGCTGGCGAGAACGGCAGGGATGCCGCCTCCACTCGCTCTCACACTGACCCCTCCCCCATGACCCACTTCCTAACCATCAATATGTTGGCGGCCCAGTAATAGTTCATAAAATTCGGAAGGGCCAAGCCCCACTCTCCGCGCCCCTCTTCCAAAAGTCCCTTCTTCACCCTCGGGGTTTTACCAGTCCATACAAAACCCGAGATCGCCACTCTCATCTTCCTGAAAAAAGCCTTGGGGATCAAAATTGGAAGATATTGAAAAACAAACAGCAGTCTTGGGAGGACTGTCATCTTCACAGTCTGTACCCTCCCCGCCAATGACAGCAGGAGCATGTCCCACCATGGAAGTCTCCTTTCATTTACTTGACCACCCTGCCCAGATTTAACTTATGGAGCTGACCCCAGTCCCTAGCCACCTGGATCCCCAGGTACCTAAAACTCTCCTCCACCACTTTAAATGGTAACTCGCTCAGTCTCCTCTCCTGCCTCCGTGTCTGGATCGCGAACACCTCGCTCTTACCGATATTTAGGGTTAGCCTGAGAACCGACCAAATTCTTCCAATATCTCCATAATTCCAGGCATCCCCCAAACAGGTCTGTTATATAAAGGAGCAAATCGTTCGCATGGAACAAGACCCTATGCTTCACCCCCCTCTCATTATCCCCCGCCAAACATTCGATGACCTAAGGGCCATTGTCAAGGGCTCAATGGCCAGGGCAAACAGAAGTGGGGAGGGCGGACATCCCTGTCTTGTTCCCCTACACAAACTAAAGTATTCTGAAATGAAATGAAAATCGCTTATTGTCACAAGTGGACTTCAAATAAAGTTACCGTGAAAAGCCCCTAGTCGTCACATTGACCGAGCCCGGATGGTCCTTACATTCGCCACCGGTGCCTGGTATAGCAACCGGACCCAATCCACAAATCCCTGCCTGAACCCAAACCTTCCTGGGATATTCCACAAGTACTTCCACTCCATCCAATCAAAGGCCTTTTCTGCATCCATGGCTACTACACCTCCTCACGCCCCTCCGCTGGCATTATTGTAGCATTTAGAAACCGTCTAATGTTGGACATCAAGTGCCATCCCTTCAGTCTGGTCCTCCCCTACTACCCCCGGGACACAGTCTTGTGGCTAAGATCTTTGCCAGCAACTTCGCACCTACATTCAAAAGAGAGACCGACCTATACGACCCACAACTCTCTGGATCCTTATCACTTCAAAATAAGGGAAATCAAAGCCTGTGATAGCATTGTGGGGGGGTTTCCATCAGGTCCCGGAGCCTTATCCGATTGCATCGCCTCAAGTCCGTCTATCACCTCCCGAAGCCCGATTGGGGCTCCCAAGCCTTCCACCAGCTCTTCGTCGACCCTGGGGAATTCCCCCCCCCCCCCCCCCCCCCCAACCACCTTCCCACTTATATCCTTTACTTTCCCAATTTCTCTCGCTGCCTCCTGTTTCCTCAGCTGATGCGCCAACATCCTGCTGGCTTTTTCCTCCATATTCATACACCGTCCCCCTTACCCTCCTCAGCTGTCCCTCCGCCTTACCTGTGGACAGGAGCCCAAATACCATTTGCAGTCTCTGCCGCTCCTTCAGGAGCCCCTCATCCGGAGAATCCGCATATCTCCTGTCCACCTGTAAAATTTCACCTACCAGCCTGTCCAACTCCGCCCATTCCGTCTTTCCCCTATGGGCCCAAATCGAGATGAATTCCCCCCTAATAACCGCCTTCAGTGCCTCCCAATACCACACCTGCCGGGATCTCATCCGTATCATTAATCTTTACATAACCGCTGGGCCTTTCCTTTGCTCACTTGCAGGTCTATCCAGTGTGGGGCATGGTCTGACACTACAATTGCTGAGTATTCAGTATCCATCACCTCCGCCAGCAGCGTTTTGTCCAGCACGAAGAAGTCTATCCTGGAATACACCTTGTGCAGATGGGAGAAGAATGAAAACTACTTACTCCTTGGCCTCCTGAATCTCCACAGATCCACGAGTTCCATAAATCCCTGCAGCTCTTTTGCCATTGCTGACACCTTTCCAGACCTGGGTCTCAACCGGTCCAGTCTTGGATCCAGGACCGTGTTGAAATCCCCCCCCCATAATCAGTCGGAGAGAGTCCAGGTCTGGAATCTTCCTGAGCACCCTCCTAACATACTCAACATCATCCCAGTTTGGAGCACATATGTTCACCAGCACCACAGCCATTCCCTCCAGCTTTCCGCTAACCATAAGAAAATATATATACAAAGCCTCAAATGTCATTCCGAACATTGCAAATTGAACTTTGAAATTTTAAAGTTTTACAAAACATAGCTCATAGCTCAGTTCCACACAGTCAAAGCTCAAGGTCTTCATTCTCCCATAAGCTTATTGTCTTTCATAAAGTCCACCACGTCCTCCAACAAGCCGAAGTACAATTCCTGACCCCCATAGGTCACCCATAGACGGGCTGAATAAAGCAGTCCAAACTTTATTCCTTTTGCAGATAGGGCCAACTTGACCTTATTGAAACTCACGCTCCTCTTTGAGAGTTCTGCTCCCAAGTCCTGGTACACCCGGATCTCAGCATCTTCCCACATACACCGCCTCATCTGCCTGGCCCATCTCGTAATACATTCCTATAGGAACTGATTAAGTCATACCACCATTGCCCTCGGGGGCTCACGCCCCTGGGGCTTACGCATACCTACGGGCCCGGTCCACCTCCAAAGGCTTGGCGAACAAACCTTCCCCCATCAGCTTCTCTACCATCTTCCCCACATATACACCAGCATCCTATTCTTCTTTCCCGTCAGGCAGACCCACGATCCGGATATTCTGCCTCTGAGAATGGTTCTCTAGGTCCTCCACCTTCTCCAACAATCGCTTCTGCTGGTCCTGCAGAATCCCGATCTCCACTGCCCGAGGTGGGCTGCTCCTCATCCTCCTCCGCCTGCTCCTCCGACCTCTGGATCGCCTGTCCCTGGGCCGTCAGTCTCGCCTCCATGCAGTCAACCACCACCCTAGTTGAGTCCAATGCCCGGGCCAGATCCTCCGCACACTCCTTACGTTGTTGGGAGAACTTCTCATTCAAGAATCTCACCAACTGGTCCATCGACCACTGAGCGGGAGGGGCCAAACCCTGCCCATCCACCATTGCCACACTCGAAATCTGGTCCTCACTCACCACCAACCTCTGATTCCTCTCTTCCGATTTTTCCTGGGACGCAGCTCCATAAACTAGGGATCCCCTCCTTCTACTCCTATAATGTGGAGATGCCGGCGTTGGACTTGGGTAAGCACAGTAAGAAGTCTTACAACACCAGGTTAAAGTCCAACAGGTTTGTTTCAAACACGAGCTTTCGGAACGGTGCTCCTTCCTCAGGTGAATGAAGAGGTATATTCCAGAAACATTTATATAGACAAAGTCAGAGATGCCAGACAATGCTTGGAATGTGAGCATTTGCGGGTAATCTGTAATGAATTGATATACTCCTATACTTCACAAAATTCCTGCAACAACCCGGCGTAAAAGCCACAAAAAGACCTCCATGAGCGGGAGCTGCCAAATGCACGACCTTTCATTCCATGGCCGCCACCGGAAGTCCTCTGGTCCACGCTTTTTAAAATCTCCTTAAAACTTGGAATTTCAAAGAAGCTTTTGCCCCTCTGTAAAACCCCGTATCCGTTGCTTTGTTAAGCTTCCCAAGTTGATTTCTCTGCAGATAATGAGAGCTACAAATATACAAATTAAATAGAACTTGCAGAATAGAAACAGGACATTTGGTTCAACTGGTCTCTGCTGGTGATTATACGCCAAATGACCGTGCCTCCACCAACATGGATTTCTATTCTATTCTCCTTCATGTACATATCTAGCTTCCTCTTACAGGCATATATGATGTTCACTCCAACTATTCCAAAAATTAGCGAGTTCCAGATTCTAACCACTCTCTGTACAATTAAGTTTCTCCTGAATCGTAAAGTGGAATCATCTAATTATTATAACACCGAAGGCCAGTTGGCCTGTTGAACCTACGCCAGCTCTCTGCAATAACTCAGTTAGTTCAACTCATCACAATTCCTCATTGAATTTCTGAGTGACCATTTTAAATTATTTTCATTAATACAAGAGTCTCACACCTGTGTACGGTAAAACTGTAAATGGGAGTGCACGGTATACAAAAGCACTTTTGAAGGCAAACCTAGAGGAAGAACACTGCTCTTCCTCTTCAGTTGTGATCTTTATACTAGAATATTCTTGTAAATTTTGTTTTGGCTAATCTCCATTTTAAGTTCCAAATTGATTGGAAGACTCTGCCAGTGGTACTCTGAAACCAATATCTTGGAGGCTACTGAGCAATTCAGATTATTCTTCATTTCTGCTGCTAGGTTAATTGAACATTTTATAATTGATAAGTTTTTTGTTAGATAAGAGTATTTACAGATATAGAATCAGAACAGGTACACGGAATTAAGATACGGATCAGCCTTGGCGTGATTTAATGGAGGAACCCCTTGAGCCTGTTCCAATAGTTTTAAGAGTCTACCTTCCCTGCTCACCTCCTCTGGTAGCATAATCAGAAAACCAATTGGAGAAAAACCGAGACATGAACTATTATTGGTTTGGCAAGGCACTACAGAGCAACGTACTTAAAGGGAACAATTGTTGTTAGCCTCTATGACCATTGCTAGCATTCTTTCTTAACAAGAGATACCTGGCGAGGTGCTCATATTAGAAGCAGCGTTGAAATACAAAGCTGCACTTCAGCTCATCAGATTATCCAGCTTGCGACTCAGGAGCCAGCTTGATTATTTCCTATTTCTCCCTCCCTTAAACTCATATCCTGCAACTGCATGTTGAATTATCAATCAATCCAACTGCCATACGAAATACTTTTGAAAAGCTACTTTGAGCTTTGGGGCCTTGTCAGCTTATAGTCGGATGCTCTGAATCTTCATTATATTGCCCACAGTATACTTCCATCAACTTAATCAATTTCCCCCACTTTCAAAGAATTTGCTCCTCCCGTTAAACTTCCTTTGCAATCACCAGTCTCTTTGCAATCTCCTTTGACCATAAGACCATAAGACATAGGAGTGGAAGTAAGGCCATTCGGTCCATCGAGTCCACTCCGCCATTCAATCATGGCTGATGGGCATTTCAACTCCACCTACCAGCATTCTCCCCGTAGCCCTTAATTCCTCGCGACATCAAGAATTTATCTATCTCTGCCTTGAAGCCATTTAGCGTCCCGGCCTCCACTGCACTCCGCGGCAATGAATTCCACAGGCCCACCACTCTCTGGCTGAAGAAATGTCTCCGCATTTCTGTTCTGAATTTACCCCCTCCAATTCTAAGGCTGTGCCCACGGGTCCTCGTCTCCTCGCCTAACGGAAACAGTTTCTTTGCGTCCACCCTTTCTAAGCCATGTATTATCTTGTAAGTTTCTATTAGATCTCCCCTTAACCTTCTAAACTCCAATGAATACAATCCCAGGATCCTCAGCCGTTCATCATATGTTAGACCCACCATTCCAGGGATCATCAGTGTGAATCTCCGCTGGACACGCTCCAGTGCCAGTATGTCCTTCCTGAGATGTGGGGCCCAAAACTGGACACAGTACTCCAAATGGGGCCTAACCAGAGCCTTATAAAGGCTCAGTAGCACATCGCTGCTTTTATATTCCAACCCTCTTGAGATAAATGACAACATTGCATTCGCTTTCTTAATCACAGATTCAACCTGCATGTTTACCTTTAGGGAATCCTCGACTAGCACTCCCAGATCCCTTTGTACTTTGGCATTATGAATTTTCTCACCGTTTAGAAAGTAGTCTATGCTTGGATTCTTTTTTCCAAAGTGCAAGACCTCACATTTTCTCACGTTGAATTGCATCAGCCATTTCCTGCACCACTCTCCCAAACTGTCTAGATCCTTCTGCAGCCTCCCCACTTCCTCAGCACTACCTGCCTGACCACCTAACTTCGTATCATCAGCAAACTTCGCTAGAATGCCCCCAGTCCCTTCATCCAGATCATTAATATATATGGTGAACAGCTGCGGCCCAAACACTGAACCCTGTGGGACACCGCTGGTCACCGGCTGCCATTCCGAAAAAGAACCTTTTATCCCAACTCTCTGCCTTCTGTCAGACAGCCAATCCTCAACCCATGCCAGTAGCTCACCTCGAACACCATGGGCCCTCACCTTACTCAGCAGCCTCCTGTGTGGCACCTTATCAAAGGCCTTTTGGAAATCCAGATAGACCACATCCACTGGGTTTCCCTGGTCTAACCTACTTGTCACCTCCTCAAAGAATTCTAACAGGTTCGTCAGGCACGACCTCCCCTTACTAAATCCATGTTGACTTGTTCTAATCCGACCCTGCTCTTCCAAGAATTTAGAAATCTCATCCTTAACGATCGATTCTAGAATTTTACCAACAACCGAGGTTAGGCTAATTGGCCTATAATTTTCCATCTTTTGTCTTGATCCTTTCTTGAACAAGGGGGTTACAACAGCGATCTTCCAATCGTCCGGGACTTTCCCTGACTCCAGTGATTTTTGAAAGATCTCAACCAACGCTTCCGCTATTTCTTCAGCCACCTCCCTCAGAACTCTAGGGTGTAGCCCATCGGGGCCAGGAGATTTGTCAATTTTAAGACCTTTTAGCTTTTTAGCACCATCTCTTTTGTAATGGCAACCATACTCAACTCAGCCCCCTGACCCTCTATAATTTTTGGGATATTACTCATGTCTTCCACTGTGAAGACAGACGCAAAGTACTTATTAAGTTCTCCAGCCATTTCCTCGTCTCCCATCACTAGCCTTCCGGAATCAGTTTGAATTGGCCCAATGTCTACTTTGGCCTGTCGTTTGTTTCTTATGTATTGAAAGAAACTTTTACTATCATTTCTTATATTACTGGCTAGCCTGCCTTCATATTTGATCCTCTCCTTCCTTATTTGTCTCTTTGTTAACCTCTGTTTGTTTTTAAAGCCTTCCCAATCTTCTGATTTCCCAGTGCTTTTGGCCACTTTATAGGGTCTCTCTTTTTCTTTGATACATTTCCTGACCTCCTTTGTCAGCCATGGCTGTCTAATCCCTCCCCGGATAATCTTTCTTTTCTTGGGGATGAACCTCTGTACAGTGTCCTCAATTATGCATACAAACTCCTGCCATTTTTGCTCTGCTGTCTTCGCCACTAGGGTCTGCTTCCAGTCGATTTTCGCCAGTTCCTCTCTCATGCCCTCGTAATTACCTTTATTTAACTGTAACACCATTACATCCGATTTTGCCTTCTCTCTTTCAAACTGCAGACTGAACTCAACCATATTATGATCGCTGCTTCCTAAGTGTTCCCTTACTTTAAGATCTTTTATAAAGTCTGGTTCATTACATAGCACTAGGTCCAGAATAGCCTGCTCCCTTGTGGGCTCCATGACAAGCTATTCCAAAAAGCCATCTTGTAAGCATTCCATGAATTCCTTTTCTTTGGATCCACTGGCTACGTTATTTACCCAATCCACCTGCATATTGAAGTCCCCCATGATCACCGTGACCTTGCCTTTCTGACATGCCTTTTCTATTTCCCGGTACATGTTGCGCCCCTGGTCCTGACCACTGTTAGGAGGTCTGTACATAGCTCCCATTATGGTTTTTTTGCCTTTGTGGTTCCTCAATTCTACCCACACAGACTCCACATCATCCGACCCTATGTCGTTTAGTGCCATAGATTTAATTTTGTTCTTAACTAACAAGGCAACCCCACCCCCTCGGCCCACCTCCCTGTCTTTTCGATAGGTTGTATATCCTTGGATGTTTAACTGCCAGTCCTGAACCCCCTGCAGCCATGTCTCTGTGATGCCTACCACATCATAATCATTCACGATGATCTGTGCCATTAGTTCGTCTACTTTGTTACAAATGCTACGAGCATTCAAGTAAAGTGCCTTAATGCTAACTTTCTTATCATTACAGATATTGGAAGTCCTAAGATGTCCAAAGTTATCCTTCCTTTTTGTTGAATTCCTAGTCTGCCTCAAGCTTAAATCCACCTGCCTACATGTTATCCTCCTGCGAATCTTGCCATTTAACTCCATGCTCCCTGTCGCTTTCACTTTCCCTTCCCCCCCAACTCAGAAGTTTAAAGTCCTACTGACCACCCTATTTATCCTCTTCGCTAGAACGCTGGTTCCAGATCGGTTCAGGTGGAGACCGTCCCAACGGTACAGATCCCCCCGGTTCAAAAACTGATGCCAATGTCCCATGAAGTGGAATCCCTCTTTCCCACACCAATCCCTTAGCCACGTGTTTACTTCCCTAATTTTCTTGTCCCTATGCCAATTGGCACGTGGCTCGGGCAGTAATCCGGAGATTATGACCCTTGAGGACCTGTATTTCAATTTTCTTCCTAGTGCTTGATAGTCCCCGAACAGGTCCTCCACCCTAGCTTTGCCTATGTTGTTAGTCCCAACGTGGACCACAACAACTGGATCCTCCCCCTCCCGCTCCAATATCCTTTCAAGCCGGTCAGAGATGTCCCGCACCCTGGCACCGGGCAGGCAACACACCATGCGAGACTCCCGATCCGGCTTGCATAGGATACTATCTGTCCCCCTAATTATAGAATCCCCTATAACAACTACTTGTCTTTTTACTCCCCCCTCTTGAATGGCCTTCTGCACCATGGTACCGTGGTCAGCTGGCTCATCCTGTCCAGAGCCCTTTTCCTCATCCATACAGGGAGCAAGAATCTCATACCTGTTGGACAAGGTCAAGTGCTGAGGCTCCTGCACTCCTGAACTCAGGTTCCCCCTGCCTGCCTCACTAACAGTCACACTCTGAAGTCCCTGATCACTTACTGAATGTGAATTACTTAATCTCCCAGGTGTGACTGCCTCCTGAAACAAAGTGTCCAGGTAACTCTCCCCATCCCGGATGCGCCGCAGTGTTTGAAGCTCAGATTCCAGATCATCAACTCTGAGCCGGAGTTCTTCCAGCAACCAACACTTGCTGCAGATGTGGTCATTGCCATTCACAAGGGGAACAGCCAGCTCCCACATCACACAGCTACAGCACATCACTTGCCCAGCCATCTCTGATTAGTTAATTAATTTATTACTTTGTATAAATTTCAGTTTAAAAAAACAAACAAACTTGGATAATTCTTGACAATCTTGTTCTTGTTGACAATCTTGGCAAACTTGACAATTCCAGTCTCCTTTGACACTTTTTATATCAAGGACAAATCGTCTTGCCTTTCACAAACTCAGGATATCTGACAACGCTTTACAACAAATGAAGCACTTTTGAAGTTTATGTTGAAATGCAGGAAACAGTGACTACACTTCAAAAAGTACTTCATTACTTTAGCGATCACTCATCACCCCACATACTGTCTTGCTAATGCTTGTTGCTTTCTTTTTCCTGTGCTTCATGAAGTGACTGCACTTAATCTTTCCAATTACTGTCACAACTATAAAGTTTAAAATGTTAGACATGTCTACCCTTTCCCTTAATCAAGCTCCCCCCACCTCAACCGGGTTTGATCCATTTTCCACACCCCTGACCTCACCCCTTCCTCCCATGGCACCTTCCTTTGCTCCAGAAGGTGCAGCACCTGCCCTTTTACCTTCGCTCTCCTCATTGTTCAAAGCCCCAAACACACTTTTCAGATGAAGCAACATTTCACTTGCAGCTCCTTCAATTTGGTCCATCATATTCGCTGCTCCCAATTCCTCCACTCGGTGAGACTAAATGCAGACTGGGTGACCGCCTGCTTTGTAGAACACCTTCACTCAGTTGCCAAGCATGACCCCAACCTTCCTGTCACTTGTCATTTCAACTCAGCACCTTGCTCCCATGCCCACATGTCCGTCCTTGGGCGGCTGCAAAGCTCCAGTGAAACCCAACACAAACTGGAGGAGCAGCACCTCATCTTTTGATTAGGCACATTACAGCCCTCAGGACTCAACAATGAGTTCAACAATAAAAAAAAAATATCCCAAATATGTTTTGTTCCTCGGAACCCCCCCCGCCACACTGGACTATCTGTCACTTGTTCTTAAGGCTTTGCTACATCGTCGGTACAACCTCCCCCAGCTCCCACTATAATAATAATCTTTATTCTTGTCACAAGTAGGCTTGCATTAACACTGCAATTAAGTTACTGTGAAAATCCCCTAGTCATCACACTCCGGCACCTGTTGGTTACAAATAGGCAGAATTCAGAATTTCTAAATCTCCTAACAGCACGTCTTTCAGGAGTTGTGGGAGGAAACCGGAGCACCCGGAAGAAACCCACATAGACACAGGGAGAACATGCAGACACCGCACAGACAGTGACACAAGCTGGGAATTTAACCCAGGTCCCTGGCACTGTGAAGCAACAGTGCTAACCACTGCACTGCTGTGCCACCCTAATCCTAATCACTGTTTCACCCCATTTTACACAGTACATAATCCAACACATTCCCCCTCCCTCTTTAGTTCTGAAGAAGGATCATGTGGACTCGAAACATTAACTTGGTTTTCTCTCTCCTTACGGATGCTGCCAGTCCTGCCGAGTTTTCCCAGCTTTCTCCGTTTTTGCTATAAACTGTGGGGTAGTCACTTGGCCTCATGTGTCTCTTCAGTTGTTTCAGGAGAACCTTTTTACTTCTCAAGCAGATTGACATTTTTATCGGTTGATAAATTGAACACAAATTAATTAGATTGTAATTTCACTTCCATTAAACTTTGACGTAGCTGACTAATATTCGAGTCTGCCCTTCTCTCGCAGGTTTGCTATCCCTATTCCCCGGCTGGATTAGAATGCCCAAGCTTGTCACGGGCACCAAACAATACTTGTATTCCTGAACCAAGTGCAACCCGACCTCCTACCCAGACTCTGTTCAGATGCATTCTTGCATGGTCCCTCTGATTACCAAAGTTTCCCAGTCTCTCTCAATACATATTCTGCTTTTATATTTTTCCTACCAATGGACATAATTTCACAGCTGTATGTTCCTATCTGTTATGTTCTTGCCCATCACTGAACCTGCCTAAATCTTTTGGCAACCTCCTTGCATCCTCCTCACATAATTCTGTAACTCTCAGATCCATTTTACTCCGTCCCCTCACATTAACCATTTCTCCCAACTGGGGACTAAGTCCTGTGGCGGCGGCAGGAACATGGAAATGTTTCCTGCTGTGGAGGCTGGCAGGAAAACACACCAAATCTTTCGGCTCCACCCTTATTGATCATGCAACTTGGAATTCTGCACCATAGTGGGGCTGGCTTGGTGGCGCGTAGTCCACCATCCTATCTGGGCACCATACTGGAAAGGCACCCAATATTACTATCGGCCACTATTGGGGAAAGAAGGTCAACCTCCTGAAATCCGGGAGCACTCCGAGACCCGAAGATGGACCTCCTGAGAAAGAAGATCGATCTCCAGGAACATTGAGAGGCTGGAAGACAGACCCCTCCAGGACATGGAATCGGGAGGTCCAACTACAGATAAACCCCCCACTCATTGCTGGT
Organism: Scyliorhinus canicula; assembly: GCF_902713615.1. Lineage (NCBI taxonomy): Eukaryota > Metazoa > Chordata > Chondrichthyes > Carcharhiniformes > Scyliorhinidae > Scyliorhinus > Scyliorhinus canicula. Next base: position 143,742,558 of record NC_052147.1, on the reverse strand, counting down.
GTTCTGGGGTCCAGGGTTGCCAACAGCCTCCATCCTAAACTCCAGAGGCAGCCGCAGGCATTATTCAAGTGAGTCCCAACATCTGTATGCCATGTTGTTCCAGATGTGTTTCAGACTGGTGTTTTCCCACTGGCATCGTAGAAAATCGGGCATGGGCAGTTGGACCTTCATCTGCATCCCATTAGTGGGTTACAAATGAGTTTCATGCCAGCCTCCAGCAGGTGTTCCAATTTGCCATGGCGGGCACCAGCAGAAGATCCAGCAGTAAACTCACGCCCGCGTAAAACTGATTTTTAGGGCGCCACAAATTCTCCCTCTACCCCCTCAACCCACTGAACGTGCCAGGGGGCATGGGAAAATTCTGCCCTTTGTATTCAGCGCATTAACCAGACCTCAATCCATGTTAAAATATTAATCCAATCCCACAAGGCTCTAATTTTGTGTAATAACTTGCTGCGCATCCAATTACACAAAATCCACTGGTTTCCTTTTATCGGCCATGTCAGTTACATGCTCAACAAAACTCTTTGTCTCGACAATTTTGCTTTCATAAATGTACATTGACTCTGCCCGATCATGTTATAATTTTCTAAATGTCATTTTATCATGTCCCAAATAACTGATTTAAGGGGCAGCATAGTGGCGGTGGTTAGCACTGCTGCCTACGGCGCTGAGGACCCAGGTTCAATCCTAGCCCTGGGTCACTGACCGTGAGGAGTTTGTACATTCTCCCTATGTCTACGTGGCTCTCACTCCCTCAACCCAAAGATGTGCAAGGGGTGGATTGGCTTTGCCAAATTGGAAAAAGAAATAATCTTTAATAACTGATTTAGTTATTTTTGCAAATACTGATATCAGGTTAATTGGCGTATAATTAGCTCCCCATTTTCTGTCTTGAACAATGTTACATTTGCTACCTTCTTATCGATGAAAATTATGTTAGAACCTATGGAATTCTAGAAAATCAAAACCAAATAGTTAATTATCTGTTGAAACCCTAGGTAGTGGGCCATCAGGGTATTTTAGCTCCATTAATTTCACTAGCACTCTTTCTTTACTCTCACAAATTTCTGTCACTCATTTTCACTGGACCCTTGGCTCCCCACTTATTTTCAGAATGTTTTTTGTGACTTGCACCATGAAAACAGATAAAGTATTTTTTGGTAAATATAAATTTAGAGTACCCAATTTGTTTTTTCCAATTAAGGGGCAATTTAGCATGGCCAATCCACCTACCCTGCACATCTTTGAGTTGTGGGGTCAAAACCCACACAAACATGGGATCGAACCTGGGACCTCAAGTGCCGTGAGACAGCAGTACTAACCACTGCGCCACCATGCTGCCCCCGAGGATTTGTTTAACAACTTTTCCACTGCATAAACCCAATGACTTCTGGTGGCGGCTATGAGGGAGTAAGTCAGGCATTTGGTGGCTCCCGCTCTGGCCGGACTTTTGGACCTTTCCACCCGGAGGAGGAGGAGAGGGCCACCAGGCTAGCTGGGTGAGCTAGTCTACGGAAGCAAAGTGGGAGGTGTGGATATGATTAATCTATGGCAGGGGTTATGTTACAAAGTGTTGTTGCTGGGGGGGGGGGTTAGTTATGTTATGGTTAGAGGTAAGCTGGAGGGGAGGAAGGTTAATGTGTACGCGCCAAATTGGGATGACGTGGAATTTATAAAGAGGTTGCTGGGGTAGATACCTGACCTGGACTCACACAAGTTGGTTATGGGAGGGGATTTTAATACAGTCATCGACTCCGGCTTGGATCGGTCATGTTCAAAAACAGAGAGGGTGCCAGCAATGGCAAAGGAACTGATAGGGTTCATGGAGCAGTTTAGGCCGACGGGGAAGGAGTTTTCTTTTTATTCGCATGTTCACAAGGTTTATTCTCGGATAGGCTTTTTCATTTTGAGCAGAGATTTACTGGCAGGGGTAGTGGACACTGGGTATTCAGCCATTACTATTTTGGATCATGCCCCACATTGGGTGGAACTGCAGGTTATTGAGGAGAGCTACCAGCACCTGCAATGGAGGTTAGAGGTGGGGTTGTTGGCAGACGAGGTGGTGTGCGAGAGGCTGAGGACGTGCATGTACAATTACCTGCAGGTTAATGACATGGGGGAAGTCTCAGCAGCGGTGGTCTGGGAGGCACTGAAAGCAGTGGTGAGAGGGGAGCTGATTTTGATCCGGGCTCAGAGGGACAGGACGGATAGGGCAGAAACGGCCGACAGGTTAAGGAGATCCTACAGATAGATAGGAGGTATGCGGTGACCCCGGGGATAGGAGCTCTTAAGGGAATGTTGGAGGCTGCAGGCTGAGCTTGGGGTGTTGTCCACAGGTAAGGCAGTGGAGCAGCTTAGAAAGGCGAGGGGTGCGTTTTACGAGCATGGGGAGAAGGCCAGCAGAATGCTTGCACAGCAGCTTAGAAAGAGGGAGGCAGCCAGGGAAATAGAGAGGGTGGTTGATGGGGATGAGAATTTGGTAGGGGAGTCGGCGGTGCTAAATAGGGCGTTCAGGGTCTTTTACAGTAGGCTCTATTCCTTGGAACCCCCCACGGGGCCGGAGACGCTTTTTGGACGGACTGACCTTCCCAAGGATGGGTAGGGAGCTGGTAGATGGGCTAGAGGCCCCGATTAAGGTCGAAGAAATAGTCGAGGGCTTGAAGGCAATGCAGTCGGCGTAAAGCCCCGGGGCCGGACGGGTACCCGGTGGAGTTCTAAAAAAAAGCTCTTGGGGATTTTAGGGCTGCTGCTGGTCAAGGTTTTCAATGAGGCAAGGGACAGAGGGATGCTGCCCCCGACGATGTCACAGGCCACTATTTCATTAATATTGAGGCGGGACAAGAACCCGGAGCTATGCAGGTCATATAGGCCGATCTCCCTTCTTAATGTGGATGCCAAGTTGGCCTCCAGGATTGAAGATTGTGTGCCGGATGTGATCATGGAGGATCAAACCGGGTTTGTCAAGGGCAGGCAGTTGGTGGCCAATATAAGAAGGCTGCTCAATGTGATCATGATGCCCCTGGAGAGTAGGGAGGTTGAGGTAGTTGCAGCAATGGATGTGGAAAAGGCGTTCGACCGGGTGGAGTGGGACTATCTGTGGGAGGTGCTGGGACGATTTGGGTTCGGTAAGGGCTTTAAAGACTGGGTCAGGCTGTTGAACCAGGCCCCGGAGGCTAGTGTAAGGACGAATAGGACGACCGTGGACTATTTTCGACTGTACTGGGGGACAAGACAGGGGTGCCCCCTCTCCCCACTGTTGTTTGCGTTAGCTATAGAGCGGCTGGCAATTGCTCTGAGAGCTTCAAGGGGCTGGAGAGGCTTGTTCCCGGGGGGGGGGGGGGGGGGGGGGGGGGGGGGGGGGGGGGGGGGGGGGGGGGGGGGGGGTGGTGGAACATAGGGTCTTGCTGTACGCGGACGACCTGCTCTTATACATATCAGATCCAGGGGCAGGGATGGGTGAAATTATGCCGATTTTGGGGGTATTTGGCCGGTTTTCGGAGTATAAACTGAATATGACAAAGAGTGAGATGTTTGTAGCCCAGGCGAGGGGTCAGGAGGGTCGGCTGAGGGAGCTGCCGTTTAGGTTAGTAGGGGAGAGTTTCAGGTACTTTGGGATACAAGTGGCGCGCGACTGGGGCCACAAGTTGGTTACACAAGTTGAACTGGTCCCGGATGGTTGAACAGATGAGGGGCGAGTTTCGGAGATGGGATGCGCTCCTGCTGTCGTAGCTGGGAGAGTGCAGACGTTCAAACGGCCCTACCGAGATTTCTGTTCGTATTTCAGTTTCTCCCAATTTTCATCCCGTGGTCCTTTTTTAAGAGGGTTAATAAAATCACCCTGGGCTTTGTGTGGGCGGGTAAGTCCCCGCGAGCGAAGAAGGTGATGCTGGAGTAGAACCGGGGGGGGGGGGGGGGGGGGCTTGCGCTGCCGAATTTTAGTAATTATTATTGGGTGGATAACATAGCCATGGTAAGGAAGAAGGTGGTGGAAGCGGGGTTGGTTTGGGAACGGATGGAGACAGCTTTGTGTAGGGGCACCAGTCTGGGGGCACCTCTGCCATTCCCGCCGGCGCAGTACTCTACCAGCCCCGTAGTGGCGGCAGACCTGAGAATCTGGTGTCAGTGGAGGAGGTCTGCTGGAGCAGTGGGACCATCGGTCTGGTCCCCAATATGGTGCCCCAGGGAGCTTGGATGGCGGGGGGTTCAGAGTATGGCGAAGGGCGGGAATTGAGAAGATGGGGGACTTTTTTTTTAAAGAGGGGAGCTTCTCTCGCTTGAGGGCGCTGGAGGAGAAGTTTGCGTTGGCAAGGGGGAACGAATTTAGATATTTAAAGGTGCGGGACTTTCTGTGTGGGTAGGTATCATCCTTCCCACTCCTGCCACTAAGGGGGATCCAGGATAGGGTAGTGTCTAGGGGATGGGTGGGAGAAGGGAGCGTCTCGGACATCTACAAAGAACTCATGGGGGCGGAGGAAACGCAGACCGAGGAGCTGAAGCGTAAGTGGGAGGAGGAGCTTGGTGGCGAGATGGAGGATGGCTTATGGGCGGACGCGTTGAGTCAACACGTCCGCAACATGCGCCAGGCTCAGCTTGATCCAATGACAGTGGCCCGGATGAGTAGATTCTTTGGGGTGGAGGATAGGTGTGTAAAATGTGTGGGAGGACCAGCGAACCACGTTCACATGTTCTGGGCGTGTCCAAAACTTAGGGGATATTGGCAGGGGTTTGCGGATGTCATGTCCAGAGTATTGAAAACAAGAGTGGCAATTAGTCCAGAGGTGGTGAAGTTTGGGGTGTCGGAAGACCCGGGAATCCAGGAGGAGAAAGAGGCAGATGCTCTGGCCTTTGCTTCCCTGGCAGCCCGGAGACGGATACTGCTAGCTTGGAGGGACTCAAAGCCCCTGAAGTCGGAGACGTGGCTAACTGTCATGGCAAGCTTTCTCGGCCTAGAGAAGATTAAGTTCGCCTTGAGAGGGTCACTGTTAGGGTTCGCCCGGAGGCGAACTCTTAGTTCACGGACATACCATGCCATCAGTTGAGTAAGGGGGTGCACCCCTCCACCCACCTCACTGCCCCTCCTTAAATCAGCCATATTTCTGGCTAAGCCAATTGCCCCAATTCGTCGTTTCTCACCCCATGGGTCCTCAATAAGGTCGCCACCGCCATCGACTCATATACCTCTGTGCCTGGACAGCACTCTCAACATCAGCCCACTCACGCTCTCCCACCCTCCCCTCCCCCCATGAATATAAACCAAAGAAAGAGGATGACTAAAACACTATCCCCCTCTCCCCACCTCCATTTTGTCCCCCCCCTCCCCACCCATCTCTTCCGTTTACTAGCTTTCTCGCCAGTATGGTATTCCCCACGAGGCCCTTGCCTTCCCTGGTCCCGCTTCAACACCCGCACGCGACACATCATAAACTCTGTCCCACCTCCACATCTACCCCAGAACTCAGTACAAACAACTCAATGTTAAAAAAAGGAGGAAAATAATAAAGAAAGGGGAAAAGAGAAACACGGATAAACAACAGCCAAACTGTCAGCAACGATTCAAACCAGTCCAACATATTTACAAACTCCTGAACCCTTGGTCACGTAAAAATTTGCTTGCTTCTTCTGGAGTGTCGAAATAATGCTCCTGATTCCAGAACATGAGCCATAGAGGAGCCGGATAAAGTACCCCGAATTTCATATTTTTCTTATGTAGGATCGCATTAATCCTATTCAATCCGGCAACTAGCCAGCTCCGTGCCCCAATCTGGGCAGACTGCAGACTCCGATCATGCTTCCCTCCCATGTGCCCTTCTTCGTCTGTCTTACCCATCTCAGGATTTTCTCCTTGTCCAGGAATCGGTGCAGGCGCACCAACAGCGCCCTCGGTTGCTCACCTGCCTTCGGCTTCCTTTTCAGCGCTCTATGCACTTGGTCGACCTCGAGGGGACGATCAACGGCTCTCTCGCCCCTCTATTTCGCTAACATCTGTGCAGCATGTTCTGTGGCCTGCGAACTCTCAATCCTCTCCGGCTGCACACTGTGCAAAAGTTTTGGCATCGCTCACGGTTTTCATGTTCGTCCACCTTGTCAGCAAGCTTCTTATGGCTGTCAGCCACCAAGGTAAGTTCCATTTCTAACAAGGCCAGCTGGTCCTCATGATCAGTCACGGACTCCTACATTCTCTGCAGTGACGCACCCTAGGCTTCAGGTTTCTGTTCCATTCTTTCCATAGTCCCCTTGGATCGGGTCCGTGATGCTGGCCAGGTCTTCAGAAGTTTCCAGCCTCTAGTTTTTAAATTGAAGCATTAGGAAGTCCACCAGTTGATTGGTGGACCATCGCCTCCGAGCCCGCCGCCATCGCCCTCTCAAATGCCTCGCGGTCCACCTGCAGCCACTTTTTCTCCCCGCTAATCTTGGGAGGGTGAGTGCCGGACATATATTAAAACGGACCCGCTTTTGGCATTTAAAGTTTGCAAAGCAATCTAGCCACGTTTGGCCGTCCGATCGGGATTACGGGATCGGAATATACTTCCACGCGTGGGAGCTACCAAGTTCGCAACCGTCTCCAGCATGGTGGCCACCGGAAGTTCTAGAGAACTATCTTGAATGCCATGAACTCACGCTATTATTGTGCTTTTTTTTAATAACAAGAGAATTACAAGATGAAGGGTCTAGATGCATTTGTGTAAACCAATTGCTTCAACTGTACTGATGAGAGAGGATGCCAACTCCATTTTCTTTGAATTCATTGACGGGATATGGTTGTCGCTGGCTAGACCTGTATTTATTGACCATCCCTAGTTGCTCTTCAGAAAGTGGTGGTGAGCTGCCTTCTTGAACTGCTGCAATCCCTAAGGTGTAGTTAAATCCACAATAGGGAGGGAGTTTCAGGTTTTTGATCCAGCGACGGTGAAGGAACGGCAATATATTTCCAAACATGTTCAAGTTGGGTGGATTAGCCATTATCAATGTGTGGGGTTATGAGGGTAGGGCGGAGGAGTGAGCATAGAGTGCTCTTTTGGAGGATCGGTGCAGACTCAATGGGCCAAATGGCCTTCCTCTGTACTGTAGGGATTCTATGGAATCTATGAGAGCTAGGATGGTGAGTGACTTGAATGGTAATCTCAGAGTGGTGGTGTTTAAACTTAGATTTGCCACATGTACCAAGGTACAGTGAAAGGTATTGTTCGGCGTACAGTCCATGGAGATTGCTCCATACATGTTGCCAGGTATCTGCTACTCATGTCCTTCTAGATGGCCGTGGGTTTGGAGGTGCTGCCAGAGGAAACTTGGTGAGCTCCTGCAGTACATCTTGTACATGGTACACACGGCTGCCATTTTTCGTCAGTGGTGGAGAGACTGAATGTGGAAGTGGTAGCAATCAAGCGGGCTTTGTCCTGTATGGTGTCAAACTTAAGAGTGTTGTTGGAGCTTCTCTCATCCAGTGGAGAGCATTCCATTACACTCCTGACTTGTGCCTTGTCGATTGTGAACAGGCTTTGGGGAGTCAGGAGATGAGTTACTCGCCGCAGGATTCCTCGTCTCTGACCTGCTTTTGTAGGCACAGCATTTATATAGCTAGTCCAGTACAGTTTCTGATCAATGGTAACCCCCAGGATGTTGATAGTGGGGGATTCAGAGATGGTAAAGCCATTGACTGTAATGGGGCAATGGTTGCATCCTCTTTTTAAAAAAAAAATTTACAATACCCAATTCATTTTTCCCAATTAAGGGGCAATTGAGCATGGCCAATCCACCTACCCAGCACATCTTTTGGGTTGCGGGGGTGAAACCCACACAAATACGGGGTGAATGTGCAAACTCCACACGGACAGTTACCGACAATTGAACCTGGGACCTCGGCGCCGTGAGACCGCAGTGCTAACCCACTGGGCCACCGTGCTGCTCTCTGGTTGGATCCTCTCTTGTTGGAGATGGTCATTGCCTGGTACTGGTGTGGCACAAATGCTACTTGACACTTGTCAGCCCAGGCTTGGATTTAATCCAGATCGTGGTGCAGTTGGACATGAACTGCTTCATTATCTCTGAGGAGTTGCGAATGGTGCTGAACATTGCGCAGTCATCTGCAAACATCCCCACTTCTGACCTTATGATGGAAGGGAGGTCATTTATGAAGCAGCTGAAGATAGTTGTGCCTAGGACACTACCCTGGGGAACACCTGCAGCGATATCCTGGAGCTGAGACTATTGGCCTCCAATCACACAATCATCTTCCTTTGTGCCAGGGACAACCAGTGGAATATTTTCACCCGATTCCCATTGAATCCAGTTTTGCTCGGGCTCTTTGATGCCATACTTGGTTAAATGTTGGCTTGATGTCAAGAGCAGTCACTCTCGACTTCCGGTGATGGTCATGGTGTGAGTGGTCGCACATAGGGCAGCTGTGACTGTATGAAGAGAAGGCAAGCCCAATGCTAGCACATCAACTACGGAGGCAGGCCGCGTCCAGGGAAATATTGAGGATAAAGACAGAGACGGGGGGTTGGTGACAGAGCTGGGGAGGATAAATGAGACGTTTAGGGAATACTACAATGGACTGTACAGGGAGATGAAGAAGGGGACATGGAGCAGTTTCTGGATGGGCCGGAGTTTCTGCAGTTGGAGGAAGAGAAGAGGCGGGTGATATAGGAGCCTTTGGGACTGAGGGAGGTATTGGACAGTATAAGGGGTACGAGGTCGGGAAAGACCCTGGGGCCCGATGGTTATCGACGGCATTTTATAAGGAGTTTGCGACAGAACTGGCACCACATCTGTTGGGGCATTTAGTGAGGCGCTGGAGAAGGGGGAGCTGCTGGGGACGATGACGCAGGCAACGATCACATTGATACCAAAGAAGGCGAAGGATCCATTGGAATGTGGGTAATACAGGCCCAAATTGTTGTTAAACACAGATGTAAAAGTGCTGGCTAAACTGGTGGCAGGAAGGATGGAATGCTGTGTCCTGGGGGTGGTCGCGGAGGACCAGACAGGCTTCATGAAGGGCAGGCAGATCTCTATTAAAACAAAGATGTTATTAAATATGATCATGACTCCGCCGAGAGGTCGGGTTTCGAAGGTAGTGGTGTCCATGGACGTGGTGAAGACATTTGACCGGGTGGAGTGGTGGTATCTGTTTGAGAACCTGGGAAGGTTCGGGTTTGGGCTGAGGTTTGTGGTGTGGGTGCGCCTGTAATATGTGCACCAGTGGCGAGTAAACGGACCAACGATATGAGCTCACAAAACTTTGGGTTAGACAGGGTAACAAGGCAGGGTGTCCACTATCGTCGCTGCTGTTTGCGCTAGCTATAGGGCCTCTGGCAATGGCCCTTAGGGGGTCGGCAGAGTGGCAAGGGATTACAAGGAGCATCGGGTGTCGCTATATGTGGTTAGCCTGATACTGTACGTGCCAGACCTGCTGGAGAGCATGGGAGGATTATGGGCCTAATAATAATAATAATCTTTATTGTCACAAGTAGGCTTACATGAACACTGCAATTAAATTAGTGTGAAAATTCTCTTAGTCGCCACATTCCTGCACCTGTTCGGGTACACAGCGGGAGAATTCAGAATGTCCAATTCATCACCTAACAGCACATCTTTCAGGACTTGTGGGAGGAAACCGGAGCACCCGGAGGAAACTCACGCAGACACAGGGAGAACGTGCAGACTTCACACAGACAGTGACCCAAGCTGGGAATTGAACCTGGGACCCTGGTGAAGCCACAGTGCTAACCAGTGTGCTACCGTGCCGCTGAGATGTTAGGGGAAGTTCAGGGTGTTTTCAGGATACAAATTGAACGTAGGGAAAAGTGAATTGTTCCTGGTGAGTAAACTAGGTCAGAGAGCCAACCTAGGTGGTTACCATTTAAAGTAGTCAGAGATAGGTTTAGATCTCTGGGGATTCAGGTAACAGGAGAGTGGGTGATGCTGCATGAATGGAATTTAACAAAGCTGGTGGAGGAGCTTAGGAAGGATCTGAAGAGGTGGGACAGGCTACATCTGACTCTGGCAGGGAGGGTCCAAGTGGTGAAGATGAACATCCTGCCAGGTTTTTTATTCATATTCCAAATGCTTCCAATTTTTGTACCAATGGCCTTTTTCCTGAAGCAGGGTACGATTACCTCAGAGTTTGGGGGGCAGGGAAGGTACCAAGGGTCAAGAGAACCCTGGTACAGAGGCAGAAGAGGGGGTTGCAAACGTGGAGAACGTGAGACAGTGTTGGGAAGGAGAGGGGGCAGAATGGGTTAGGATGAAGGAAGAATCTAGTAGGAGGTCCAGCCTGCGGGCTATGGTGGCAACCACTGGTGACACGGAGAGCCCATGGTGCAATCTACAGTGAAGGTCTGAAACCAGTTGAGGAAGCACTTTACGATAGACGGGATGTCAGTGTTAACGCCATTGTGCAAAAACCACGGTTTCCAGCCGGGGGGGGATGGAGGGTATGTACAGGAACTGGAGAGAAGTGGGGCTGGTTAAGGTGAGGGATCTGTACCTGGAAGAAAGGTTTGTCCTATGGAGGAACTGAAGGAGAGGGTAGAGCCCCTGAGAGGAAGAGAGTTTAGATACTTACAGGCAAGGGACTTTGCTCGGAAGAGTTCCCCAAGCTACCGAAGTATGCCCTACTGCAGCGACTGCTGCTTCCGGACGTAGGGAGGGCAGGATCGGAGATATTTTTGGGTGTCTGGGAGAGCAGGGAGGCAAGCAGGTGGTGAAGATTAAGGAGAAGTGTGAGGGGGAGCTGGAGGGGAGATAAACTGGGAGTGTGGAGTCAGGCGCTACACAGGATAAATGCGACTTCCTCATGCACGAGGAAGAGCCTGATACAATTCACGGCGGTACATAGTGTAGGGAAATAATTAAAATCTAAGTTTTAAAAATATTGTGACTGCAGTTGAAATACAAGCTTGCATTGTTTTGAGTCAAGGTTAGCTCGGCGGTGAAACCTTACATAGCCTCTCAGCTAGTCTGCAAAAGGGAGTACAGCTGGCAAGTCAGATATTAATATGAGTGATGGTACAGAGCACCATTCAGAAGCCACAATTCAAAACTTGTGAGCCAATTAGGGGCAGAAAGGGGGGCAATACCAGAAACTGCAGGTATAAAGCTCTGGGTGCTCGTTGCTCTCTGCTCACTCTCTCTTTGTTCTCTTTCCAGTTTTTTTTTTTTTTAAACTCATGCCCTGCTGGGCTTTGCTTCTTTTATTTTGTATTTTTTGAACTGTACTAACTTTTTTTTAAAAAAGTATTTTTATTAAGGTTTTGCAGAATTTTTCATAATAAAACAATAGTAACCATAATAACAAAACAAACTAGAGTGAACATTGACATAGTGCAAAAAGAGAATAAACAATAACAATTAAATAGACATTACCCCCAATCACCCACTTTGAAGTGTCCTAACTTGATTTATGCAATAAAACTCAATCTCATCGCTTGAAAAATAAGAGATCCTACAATAGGGTGCATATGACTCAGGCAAGAATGAGTGGGTTCTTCCAGGGAGCGGCAGACAAGTGCTAGAAACGTGTGCGGGGACCAACAAACCATGCACATATGTTCTGGGCCTGCGAGAAGCTACAGAGATTCTGGGCGGGAGTGTTTGCAACACTAACGAGGATTGTGGGAGGGGAGGTTGGACCAAACTCTTTGGTGGGGATATATGGGATATCAGAGAAGCCAGAACTGATGGAGGGGAGGAAGGCCGATTTTGTGGCCTTCGCCTCTCTGGTTGCCCGGCAAAGGATCTTAATGGAATGGTGGTCGGCAACATCACTGGGGTGGTGACTTGGTTGGGATATGACTTTCTCCATCTGGAAAAAATCAACTACAAATTGAGGGGTTCAACAGAGGGCTTTGAGGTAAGGTGGAGGATGTTCATGGCCATGTTTGAGTAGCTGTTTGTCATGGTTAGGGGGGATGAAAATAGGAAAAAGTTTGTACAAACTGTATAACTGTATGTTGGGGGGGGAACCACGGTGGCGCAGTGGGTTAGCCCTGCTGCCTCACGGCGCCGAGGTCCCAGGCTCGGCTCTGGGTCGCTGTCTGTGTGGAGTTTGCACATTCTCCCCGTGATGCATGGGTTTTGCCCCACCAACCCAACGATGTGCAGACTAGCTGAATTGGCCACGCTAAATTGCCCCTTAATTGGAAAAAAATGAATTGGGTACTCTAAATTTATTTTTTAAAAACTGTGTGTTGGGGCGTATGTTCCGCAGACTGTTTATGTTTTGTAACCATTTGAATAAGTTTGGAATAAAATACATAAAAAAAAAAGAGCAGTCAGTCTCACCTCTGGAGTTCCGCTCTTTTGTCCACGCTTGAACGAAGGCTATAATGAGGCTGAGTGACCGTGGTGGAACCCAAACTGAGTTTCCACGAGCAGGTTATTGCTAAGTGCCACTAGATAACACGGTCGATGACCCCTTCAATCACTTTGCTGATGATCAAGAGTAAACTGATGGGGAGGTAATTGGCCAGGTTGGATCTGTCCTTATTCTTGTGTACAGGATGTTGATAGTGGGGTATTGAGCGATGGTAATGCTATTGAAAGTCAAGGGCAATGGTTAAATCCTCTCATACCCGAGTAATTTTCCAATTTGCCGAGTAGATGCCGATGTTGTAGCTGTACTGGATCAGCTTGGCTCAGAGCGCAGCAAGTTCTGAAGCACAAGTCTTCAGGACTATTGCCAATGCCCATAGCCTTTGCAGTATTCATCTACTTGATACCTCTGGCATACGGTTATTGCGAATGCTTCAGACTTATCTTTTGCACAGATGTGGGATATTTGTGCAGCCTCCTCCATTGAGTTCTTTAATTATCCACCACCATTCATGCTGGATGTGGCAGAACTGCAGATCTTCGATCTGATCAGTTTGTTGTGGGATCGCTTAGTTCTGTCGATTACTTGCCCCTTATTTTCATCCCCCCAACCACGATGAACAGCTACTCAAACACGGCCATGAACATCCTCCACCTTGCCTCATTTGGTCCTTATGTTGTTTGGCAAATAAGTAATCTTGTGTTGTAGTTTCACCAGGTTGGTTTTGGTCTTCCTGATGTTGCTCCTGGCATGCCCTCTTGCACCCTTCATTGAACCAGGGTTGATCCCCTGGCTTGGTGGTAATGGTAGAGTGGGAGATATGGCAGGCCATGAGGTTACAAATTGTGGTGGAGTAGAATTCTGCTGTTGCTGATGGCCCACTGCATCTCATGGATGCACAGTCTTGTGTTGCTAGATCTATTCAAAGACTATCCCATTTAGCTCGTTGGTAGTGCCACACAACACAATGCAAGGATCCTCAGTGTGATCCTCCACAAAGAATGTGCGGTGGTCACTCTTCCTGATATTGTCATGGACAGATGCATCTGTGGCAGGCAGGTTGCTGCATCTGTCCATGCTGATTCACTTAATTTCTTCAAACGACTGGTCTAATCTCTGGGGTGCAGATTGCATCCTACAATTCTGTAATTTTGATCAGGACTGCAAAAGAACCTACAAAAATGCAAGAGGCTGTAGAAAACACTTCATTTTTGCTCCGTTAAGATTTGTTACAAGGAAGCTATCAGGGCTCCACAGGCAACTGGTGGAGAAAACTCCATAAGAGGTAACAGAACCCAACACAATGCACTAGAGACGGATTATAGTTCGAAAATTAACTTCTTGAAAATTGACAATGGATAATTCGCAGAGTATCAACATCCATATTGCAGAAAAATAATATATTTGTGAGGTCACACAAACTAGTTGCTACAAGATGGCATTAGATTGGTGGCACTTAAAAGAACAATGAGAAATAGTAAGATTACCTGTTCTTTGTGTGATAATATATTGCAAGAGTAACGCTGTAAGAAGGGGAAAACAAAAGTTATTAAAATTTAAACAGTTAAACAATTGCAAATTTACATTATTCATAGCCTATTTATTTTATAAATTTAGCTTTCTTAATTTTTTTCCAATTAAGGGACAATTTAGCATGGCCAATCTACCTACCCTGCACATCTTTGGGTTGTGGGTGAAACCCAGGAAGACACGTGGAGAATGTGCTAACTCCACACAGACAGTGACCCGAACCTGGGTCCTCCTCGCCCTGAGGCAGCAGTGCTAACCACTGCGCCGCTGTGCCACCCACGCACTATTCATAGCCCGACAAATACAACTTTCCAGAATTTCTCACCACCCTCTTCCTTCCCAAACAAAACATTGTCAAAGAGGGACTGCATTCATGCCATTCCACCATTCCCGACCAACTGTTCTCTCCCTCCCCACCCCCCCTCATTTAGTCAAACTAGGCTTCCTCACAGAACTTTTACTGACCTATACACATCTGTATTTAAAACACACATGAATCAGTTTGTAAGATGCTATGAGTCAATTGGCAACAAACTAGAATGAAAAGGCTGGCACTGTCCCATCATATTTTCCAGACATCTCAAAGCACTTCATGACCAACAATTTATTTTAAAGGTACAGTCATCGTTGTTATGTAGCCAAATGTGGCAGCCAATTTGCACATGGCAAAATCCCATAAAGTGCAAAGGAGATAATTGATAAATTAATCTGTCCCTGGTGGTGCAAGCAACGAGATAAACGTTAGCCAGTTAACTGGCAAAACCTCACTTCAAGCAGTACCAAGGGATCTTTCATCCTCGGCAGGAACTGCCTCAGTTTAACATCTTAATCTGAAAGAGGGCAGTACCAACCTTGTTGGCGCAAATGATAAGTTTATGTCCTAGACTAAGGCTTGAACCCACAACCTTCTGATGCCGAGGCGAACATTCTACCCACAGAGCAAGGCTGATGCTTGAATCAAGGATCATTTATTCAGATAAATCACAACAGTTCATATTAAGAAATAAAAACCCTCGTGTTTTAGTGCCCTACAAATATATCAAGAAACTCAACATCTACTTTAAATCCAGCCTGACAGGAGAAAATTTCATTTGTTGACCACCTACCATTTAATTGTGCTCTTCAGGTTAGGTTGGCTCACAGTACTGTCATCAATAAATATTGTTGAACATGAGCTGTATTTTTTAGTGAGTTGACCAGGAGATACCTGTATAAATAAAGGAAATTATATCAGTTTGCCTGAAAGATTTGTCTTTGTTTTTGCACAACGGTACAAGGCACTAATTCCTATAAAACGTTTGTATGAATCCTGTATAATGCAAAAGCCAAACATTGAGAGTTTAAATCTCCACTATAAATAATTGCAGTTTCAGGCAGCATGGTGGTGCAGTAGTTAGCACTGCTGCCTCACAGCGCTGAGGTCCCAGGTTCGATCCCGGCCACGGGTCATTGCCCTTGTGGAGTTTGCACATTATCCCACTGTCTGCGTGGGTCTCACCCGCACAACCCAAAGATGTGCAGG
The DNA here is from genome assembly GCF_902713615.1 of Scyliorhinus canicula. Taxonomy (NCBI): domain Eukaryota; kingdom Metazoa; phylum Chordata; class Chondrichthyes; order Carcharhiniformes; family Scyliorhinidae; genus Scyliorhinus; species Scyliorhinus canicula. The sequence continues at coordinate 143,727,187 of NC_052147.1, read as the reverse complement.
GGAAGTGAATTAGCCATGCTATATTGTCCCTTAATTGGAAAAGAAAATTGGGTACTCTAAATTTGTGTGTGTGTGTGTGTGTGTGCGCGTGCGCATGTGGGGGAGAGAATTAAATAAATAATCGCAGCCTATAGGCCCGTATCACACTGAAATTCCAAAACCTGCCTCAATGAGTCACTGTTCAGAAGGATGCAAAAGCTATTCCATGTCAGCAACATCTCACAAATAGTAAAAATCAAGGGCGCCTACCGTTCCATCCCCCGACCGCACTTTGGGAAATCAGAACATAAGACGGTGCTCCTTCTCCCGGCTTACAAGCAGAAACTCAAGCGGGAGAATCCAGCTAAGAAGGTTGTGCAGTGCTGGTCTGAGGAGACAGAAGAGCTCTTACGTGACTGCTTAAGAGACAGTGGACTGGTCTATATTTAAGAACTCAGCGACCAACTTAAATGGGTATGCCACCACCGTCACAGACTTCATCAGCAGATGTGTGGACAACTGCGTGCCAAAGAAAGCAGTACGTACGTTCTCCAACCGGAAACCATGGCTCAATCGCGAGATTGACTCCCTACTGAAGGACAGATCTGAGGCGTTCAAGGCAGACGACTCTGATCTATACAAGAAATCCAGGTATGACCTCCGCAAAGCCATCCGAGATGCCAAGAGAGAATATCAAACCAAGCTAGAGTCACGGACAGACTCTCGGCGGTTGTGGAAAGGACTAAACAACATAACGGGCTACAAAGCAAAGCCGAGCAGTATCTCTGGCAACAGCGCACCCCTCCCCGATGAACTCAATGCATTCTATGCTCGGTTCGAGCAGGGAACCAAAAATCCGCTGTCGAGTGCCCCAGCAGCCCATAATTCACCCATACCCACCATTACAGCTTCCGAAGTCAGATCGGCGTTCCTGAGAGTGAACCCTCAGAAGGCGACGGGCCCGGACGGGATCCCTAGTCGTGCACTCAGAGCCTGCGCGGACCAGCTGGCAGAGGTGTTCGCAGACATCTTTAACTTGTCCCTACCCCACTCCGAGGTCCCCACCTGCTTCAAGAAGACCAGCATCATACCAGTACCAAAGAAGAACCAGGCAACGTGCCTCAACGACTACCGTCCGGTGGCCTGATGTCAGTCGTAATGAAGTGCTTCGAGAGGCTGATCATGAAGCGCATCACCTCCATACTCCCAGAACGCCTTGATCCACTGCAATCCGCATACCGTTGCAACCGGTCCACATCAGATGCCATTTCCCAGGCCCTACACTCATCCCTAGAGCATCTCGAAAACAAGGACTCCTGCATCGGACTCCTATTTATTGACTTCAGCTCCGCCTTCAACACCATAATCCCAGCCAAGCTCATATCAAAGCTCCAAAACATAGTACTTGGCTCCCCACTCTGCAACTGGGTCCTCGATTTTCTGACCAACAGACCACAATCAGTAAGAATGAACAACAACACCTCCTCCACAATAGTCCTCAATACTGGGCCCACAAGGCTGCGTACTTAGCCCCCTACTCTACTCCCTGTACACACATGACTGCGTGGCAAAATTTGGTTCCAACTCCATCTACAAGTTTGCTGACTATACGACCATAGTGGGCCGGATCTCGAATAACGACGAGTGAGAATACAGGAGGGAGATAAAGAACCTAGTGGAGTGGTGCAGCGACAATAATCTCTCCCTCAATGCCAGGAAAACTAAAGAGCTAGCCACTGACTTTAGAAAACAAGGTACTGTACACACCGCTGTCAGCATCAACGGGGCTGAGGTGGAGATGGTTAGCAATTTCAAATTCCATGGGGTGCACATCTCCAAAAATCTGTCCTGGTCCACCCACGTCGACGCTACCACCAAGAAAACACAACAACGCCTATACTTCCTCAGGAAACTAAGGAAATTCGGCATGTCCACATTAACCATTACCAACTTTTACAGATGCACCATAGAAAGCATCCTATCGGGATGCATCATAGCCTGGTATGGCAACTGCTCGGCCCAGGATCGCAAGAAACTACAGACAGTTGTGAACACCGCCCAGTCCATCACACAAACCTGCCTCCCATCCACTGACTCCATCTATACCTCCCGCTGCCTGTGGAAAGCAGGCAGCATAATCAAAGATCCCTCCCACCTGGCTTACTCACTTTTCCAACTTCTTCCATTGGGCAGGAGATATAGACGTCTGAGAACACGCACGAACAGACTCAAAAACAGCTTCTTCCCACTGTCAACAGACTCCTAAATGACCCTCTTATAGGCTGACCTCATTAACACTACACCCCTGTATGCTTCATCCGATGCCAGTGCTTATGTAATTACATTGTATATCTGTGTTGCCCTATTATGTATTTTCTTTTATTTCCCTTTCTTCCCACGTACTTAATGATCTGTTGAGCTGCTCGCAGAAAAATACTTTTCACTGTACCTCGGTACACGTGACAATAAACAAATCCAATCCATTTGTCCTCTTTTTGGTTGAGGATCTAATACTAGCTACAACAATCGAAAAAAATCCTGCTAAAATCTACCTACCCCAAATATTCTGTAAACGTCTCTCAAACAAATGAGAGCAGGCCTCACCCATACTCCTTAAGTGAAACTATCACAAAATCCTTGCAATTGTTAAAGCAGTTTCATTCTTGCTGAGCAGTCTTGATTATTGGGATCATATCCTGGAGCAGAAGCAAATTAAATTGATAATATTTAAAAGATAGAGATCGAGTTGGAACTCCACCTCGATGTGGATGTTAGGTTCGAAATGAGACCGTGCTCAGAGACCCGGGTGGAGGTTTGATTCAGCACTTCTGGCAGGTAAGTTCTGCGAGAAGGTGGCCTTGGTGATAAAGGACTATGTGGAGCTTAATCAGAATGGGGAGGTTTCTCCCTCCACGTTTTGAGAGGTATTGATGCAGTGGCAGTGGTGAGGTTATATCTTACAAGGCCCACAGGGAATAATTTGAAAGGGTGGAGAGATGGAGATTGGTGGATGCCATTGTAGAAGTGGATTCACTGTACTTAGTGGCCCCGACCAGGGAGCTGTTGGTAGAAATCAAGAAACTGCAGGGGGAGTTTGACTTTGTGATGACAAGAAAGGCGGTGGGTCAGCTTCATTGTTCAAGGGGGGGGTGCTTTATGAATATGGGGAGAAGGCAAGTCCATCAGTTGAAGTGACAGGCGGCTACACGGAAGATTGCGCAGGTGAGGGAGGGTTGGTGGTTACACCGGAAAGATTTAATGAGACATTCAAGGCCTTTTATCAGGGCCTGTATAGATCGGAGACCTGGGGTAGGATGCAGCAATCGGGCATTTTCTAAGACGGGTTAATGTTCCCGGAGGTGGAAAGAGAGAAGGAGCAGGGATTGGAGGCCCCATTGGGGTTGCAGGAGATAAAGGAGTGTGTTGGGTTGATGCAGTCAGAGAAGGCACTGAGGGCGGATGGTTTTGTGGTAGAACTTTATAAACCGGATTCGGCAGAGTTGGTGCACCAACTCCTGGGGATGTAGAATGATTTGTTGGCACTGGGAGAGTTGCCGGCAATGCTTGCAAAGCATTGATTTCTTTGATCCCAAAGAAGGATAAGGACCCGACAAGAGTGTGGTCTCATAGGCCCATCGCCTTGCTGAAACCTGATGTGAAGTTGCTAGCTAAGGTGGTGACAAGGCAGCTGGAGGGGTGTGTGCCAGAGGTAGTCTCAGAGGATCAGATGGGGTTTATTAAGGGGCGGCAGTTGTCGAGCAACATTAGGTGGCAGTTTAATGTGGGAATGACTCTGTCAACGGGTAAAGCACCGTAAGTTATTAAATCAATGGACGCGAAGAAGGCTTTTGACTGGGTAGAAAGGAGGTATTTTGAGATCTTGCGGCGGTTTGGGGAGGCGTTCGTTTTGTGGGTGCAGTTGCTATATGCCGCCCCCACAGCAAGTATGAGGATGAATATGATAAATTTGAGATAATTTAGGTTACATAGGGGCACAAGACAGGGGTGCCCGCTGCCCCCGTTGTTGTTTGCATTGGCCATTGAGCCTTTGGCAATTGCGGTTCGGTCATCAAGAGAGTGGAAGGACATAGTAACGGGAGGTAGGGAGCATAGTGTGTCATTGTACGCAGATGATTTGTTACTATATGATACAAACCCGCTGGAGTGTATGGGAAAAATAATAGGGAGGTTTGACACCTTTTCTGGATGCAAACTGAATGTGGCAAAAAAAGTGAGGTATTTCTGGTAAATGCCCAGGGAAGGAGTGCAAATTTGGGTGCCTTGCCATTTAAGGTGATCAAGATAAGGGTTTGATATTTGGGTATTTAAGTGGCCCATGATTGAACCACAACGCATAAGTGGAACTTGGCCAGTTTGGCAGAGGGGGTTAAAGGGAATTTGAAGAGGTGGGATGCCCTGCCGCGGTCCTTGGCAGGGAGGGCACAGTACTCAAACATGAACATTTTGCCGAGGTTTTTATTTGTTTTTCATGTCCCTTCCACTATTCCTTTCAAAGGCGTTCTTCCAGAGGGTAGATAAATTAATTTTGTAATTTGTGTGGTCAGGTAAGACATTTAGAATCGGAAGACATTTCTACAGAGAGGCGGTGGGAAATGCAGAGGTGGGGTGCTTAAGGACTCTAGTGATATCCCCCCTCCCGTTCTCCAGAGGTAGGTATATTAACAGTTCCATCAAGGTGTCATCCCTCAAGAAATGGAACCAGCTGAGGCGGCTCTTTGGTGTCGGGAATATGTCAGTATTGGCCCCGATATGTAGGAATCATAGGTTTATACGAGCAGGGATAGACATGACATGACTTACAGGGGCTGGCAGAGGGAAGAGGTAGAGCAGGTAATGAAACATAATAGGACATACATAAATACACAATGTAAATCTAGCAAGTTAGGACTGAGCATCCATGAGGTGCTGTGGGCCATCAGCTGTAGCAGATCTGTACTTGGCCACAGTCTGCAACTTTTATGGCCCAACATATCCCCCACTGTACCAATACTACCAAGCCAGGTGCTCAACCCTGGTTCAATGAAGAGTGCAGGAGGGCATGCCAGGAGCAAATCAGGCATACCGAAAAATGAGGTGTCAACCTGATGAAGCTACAAAATATGCAGCAAATGATAGACGGAGTTAAGCAATCCCACAACCAACAGATCAGATCGAAGCTCTGTAGTCCTGCCACAACAGCAATGAATGGTTATGGGCCCTGACAATATTCCAGCAGCAGTACTGAAGATTTGTGCTCCAGAGCGTGCCGCACCCCTAGCCAAGCTGTTCCAGTACAGCTACAACACTGGCATCTACTTGGTAATGCGGAAAACTGCCCAGGTATGTCCTGTGAACAAAAAGCAGGAAACCTCCAACCCGACCAATTGCCGTCCTATCAGTCTACTCTCAATCATCAGTAAAGTGGTGGAAAGGTTCAAGTGGCACTTACTTAGCAATAACCTGCTTACGGGTGGTTAGTTTGAGTTCTGCCATCGCTCAGCTCATTACAGCCTTGGTTCAAACATGGGCAAAAGAGCTGATCTCGAGATGAGGTGAATGACCACCCTTGACATCAAGGCGGCATTTGATCGTGTATGGCATCAAGAAGCCCCAGCAAAACTATAGTCAATGGGAATCAGGGGGAAAACTTTCCACTGATTGGAGTCATACCTAGCATAAAGGAAGGTGGCTGTGGTTGTCAGAGGTCAGTTATCACAGTCCCGGGAAATCACTGCAGGAGTTCCTCAGGATAGTGTCCCAGACCCAACCATCTTCAGCTGCTTTCTTCATGACTTTCTTTCCAATGTAAGGTCAGATGTGGGGACGCTCACTTATGGTTGCACGATGTTCAGCACCATTCACAACTCCTCAGACACTGAAGCAGTCCATATGCAAATGCAGCAAAACCTGGTAGATATCCAGGTTCACTCCCTCCACTACCAGTAGCAACAATGTGTATCATCTAAAAGATGCACTGCAGGAACTCACCAAGGCTCTTTAGGTAGCATAGAACATACAGTGCAGACGGAGGCCATTCGGCCCATCGAATCTGCACCAACCCACTTAAGCCCTCACTTCCACCCTATCCCCGTAACCCAATAACCCATCCTAACCTTTTTTAGACACGAAGGGCAATTTATCATGGCCAATCCACATAACGTGCACATCTTTGGACTGTGGGAGGAAACCGAATCACCCTGAGGAAACCCACGCAGACACGGGGAGAACATGCAGACTCCACACAGTGACCTGGCAGGGAATCGAACCTGGGACCCTGGCGCTGTGAAGCCACAGTGCTAATCACTTGTGCGACCGTGCTGCCCGAAGTAGCCTCTTTCGAAACCACAATACTACCATCTAGTGGAACAAGGGCAGCAGATACATGGGAACACCCCTTCTTGGGAGTACCCCTCCAAGGAACTCACCATCCTGACTTGGAAATATATCGCCGTTCCTTCACTATTGCTGGATCAAAATCCTCGAACACCCTCTCCAATAGCACAGTGGGTACACCACATGGACTGCAGTGGTTCAAAAAGACAGCTCACCACCACATTCTCAAGTGCAATTAGGGATGGGCAACAAATGCTGGCCCAGCGAAGCCCACATCCCGTAAAAAACAAATTTAAAAAAAAGATTATCGCCATGAAAATGCACCGGAGAATATTGGTGAATGGATTTTGTGCTTTTATGGAATGACCCTTTTAATGGAAATTCTGATCTATTTTTAAAATAAACAGGTTAAGTCTGATTAAAATAACAGTGGCAAAAATATTAAGAATTCATATGCTAATTCCCGCAGTGTGATTTCACAGCATCCATGATTTAATACCTCACAATATGTCTGGTTCAGCTAACTTAAGACCGTCACTTTTTAAGTGAGCTTTGCAGAATTCTACTGAAATCTGTTTCTTTAAAATCCAAATGCACATGTTGAACACAAGATGGCATCAAAAGTCCTTTTGTCAGTACACCTGAGAATGTCCAGCACAGTGCCCAGCCCATTAAGCATTTCAAATACCCTCCTACTCATTCAGAACCTTTTTTTTTCTTTACAAAGGGCTCCGGGTGATACGGGATGTAGACGTAAGAAGACACCACAGATATCAGGGGATCATCAATGAACGGACACACCACAACGTCCAATTAATCACTCAAATGAGATGATAGTATGAGCCAGCAGAGACAGCATGTGAAGCAGTCTGTTCATTTAACAGCGTGTGCCCTGGATAAAGAAATATATATATATATTTTAAAATTTAGAGTACTCAATTCATTTTTTTCCAATTAAGGGGCAATTTAGCGTGGCCAATCCACCTACCCTGCACATCTTTGGGTTGTGGGGGTGAAACCCATGCAAACACGGGGAGAACGTGCAAACTCCACGGGGACAGTGACCCAGAGCCGGAGTCGAACCTGGGACCTTGGCGCCGTGAGGCAGCTGTGCTAACCACTGCCCTCTGCATAAAGCAATTTAATCAAATTCAAAAATAACAACAGAAAATGCTGCAAAAACACTGCAGCTAGCTGCTGGGGAGTCTGTAAAGGGATAAGTTAAAGTTTGGTAGCTTTCACAAGGGAATGAATGTCATTGACAAATGCTGTAGTTAAAAGAATAGAATTCTGAAGTACAATAAAAATATTGATGGCTGTGATGGTGAAGCAGAAGCTTGTCTAAAGGAAGCGCACTTACGTGGTTTATGTGGTTACTCTTCCTCTTCTCTCTCACTGTTTAAAGAAAAAAGGAAACAAATTTTAAAACATGTCATCAAACTAAAGCAAATGGTTGATCATTTGGAGTCTAATGTAGACCTTTATCAGTGACCCCTCAGTCCTCTCTTGGTTACCAGGAGCGGGTCAAAAAGATCCAGATGGAAAACACCCATCTTGTGCGACCTACCTGGTGCCAGCAATCACTTGGAGCAATGCACTGGATGGAAGATCATCACCTACACTTACATGACATTTTGTGTGGAGAAGCTATCCTGTGGTTTCTGAGAGCATTAGACTTCACTTATTTAGGTAAGAAATTCAAAGTTCCCCCACTTCATAAGAAAAGTCCAACTCTCAATATCACAGAATCAGAAAAGCTGCACATCATTTCACTAAAATCCAACTGAAGCAATGTATCATTTACATTTTATACCAATGCCTGCATCGCAGTACCAACACAAGAGGAATATGATGATAAAAAAGTCCTTTCATTGTGCTCAGATACAAAAAGATGAGCTGAATAACTGATTCAAACATCCCAAGGGACTTCACAAATGGAAGCCAAGGAAAGGTTTCCACAATGGGATGACCAAAGCCTGGCCAGAAGGATAATTTTTGAGAAGACCTTTGAAGGAGCAGCTGGCCATGCAGAAGCTTTTCGGGGGCGAGTGAAACAAATGTCACCAAAGGATCTATCACTTGTGAGTTAGAGAACAAATATCAGAATCAGACCACCGAAAGATGCCATGAAAGGTGATAGAAGTCTCTGAAAATGTTGTAGAGATAGGGTGCTGCAAGGAAATGAGAAATTTATTAAGAACAAGTTCACATTTAATATGTTGTGGGATAGCAGCCAGTGTAGGTCCATAATGGGCGAATTGTAGAAAAGGATTTTGTATTTTTGGACAACTAAGAGTTTGTGAAGAACAGGAGAGCAACACCTAGAGGTGACAAAGAATAGATAAGGTTTTCAGTGGCAGAGGGGCAGCAATGAAATGAAATGAAATGAAAATGAAATGAAAATCACTTATTGTCACGAGTAGGCTTCAATAAAGTTACTGTGAAAAGCCTCTTGTCGCCACATTCCAGCGCCTGTTCGGGGAGGCTGTTACGGGAATTGAACCGTGCTGCTGGCCTGCCTTGGTCTGCTTTAAAAGACGGCGTTTTGCCCAGTGTGCTAAATCAGCCCCTGTATGTTGTAATGTTGTACGGGTGTTATAGATAGCGTAGCTGATGGGACATGGGGTTTCAAATTCAGCTCAGCATCAACTAGAATGACAAGGGTTTAACACAGTTTGTTTCAATCTGAGTGAGCTGCTAGGAAGGGGATTAACCAATGCTTGGAGTAGGATGCGGAGGGTTCCCCAGGGCCCTATGTTGGGATAGCACTTTTCTTTCTTCAAATATAAATGAATTGGGTATGGCCCCCTTTCATGCTGTAAGATTCTATGGTTCCAAGGCTGCCACTTTTCATCTTTGGCTTTCCCTACAGCACGCGTAGAGTGACATCAGACAGAGAGAGTCTACTCCCCAGGCAGAACATTGGCTACAATTTGAAAAACCGCGACTGAAAGAATTTAAAGGGGAGAGGGATAGGCTGGAGATGGGGCATGTGAGGGGTAGCAAAAGTACTGTCCCCCCAATGTGGAGTGCACAAAGATTTGTCATTATACTTGTGTTTATTTAATTGAACAGTGTTTATTTCACTGAGCAGTTTAGGACTCAAACTATCACCCATCACTGTAAACATTATGTGCCTTCATTCAAATTAACAGCCTCATGCATCACATTAAAGGTGGGCAGTACTTTCAAAGGCGTTGTTTAAATTGTAGGCTTTGAACTTGTACATTTTAAATAAAGCTTGGGCAATAAAGAGATTAAAACATTAAATATAACTACCTGTAGGGATGCAAAGTGATTACGCAAGAAGTCTGGGGATCTCTGCCTTAGACTAACCTGCTTCAAAGAAGCTAAAGGGGTTTAAAAACCCCTGAATTTGATTGAGTTACTGAAATATCAATGTTAAGAATTTCTTTACCTTCAGAGTTGTTGGTCACCATGACCCCCAGGTTGCTGATATATTGGAACCTGCGGTCCTGGTCATATCCTTATGGATGACAGACAGCTCTAAAGGTAGATAAGCAAAAACAACCTTCTCATTATATCTCAGCAATTAACAGGGAACAAAGAGGATAACCCCTTCTGCCACCGTTGCCAAGTAATTTTGGGAAGTGCAGTACTTAAAAAGAAAAACATTGCTTGGGACAGGATAATGGAAAAGAGATGCAACTGTACCCTACTGACCTAAAGGCAACATATCTGCCCATGAATGTTAGAAACATTAATGGAACATAGCAATCTAAAATGCAGTGTTTCTTTGTTGCTGATAAGTTTGGCGAATGAATATTATGGATAGTGACATTTCTGTGGGGGAAAATAGATATCAAAGCAAAGCTGCAACAGTACATGAGATTCTTTTGTGGAAATAGGATTATTACGCCACAGTGGAGGTTTCAGAATTATTGTAATGAATGGCAAGCATGAAACACCTTGCATTTTTAAACAGGCAGAACATTACTCTGGTAGATAATGGACTATAATAACACAGATATCATGATATTAATCTGGCTCGTATCTACTCACCGTCGGGCTGTGACTTGCTCAGGAAGATGGTGCTGGCTCTTGGGTGGTCAGATGGGTTGGATTCACAGTTCATATCTAGGAAAGGAGAGACAGAAAATGAAAAATATAAAAAGTGCATCCGAGGCTGCAACAACTGAGACCAAAGAGATTTTGCAAAATGACAGGTTTCAAGAGTATGTGGGGATGGCCAAAACTAAGGGCCATTGAAATAATATAATGCAGCAAATCCAATATGGAATTCAGGCAGAACCTTTTCACCCATCAGAAAGTGCTGAGAAAGAGTGGCACATTGGCTAGCACTGCTTTCTCACTGAGCCGAGGACCCAAGTTTGATCCCGGCCCCAGGTCACTGTCCGTGTGGCGTTTATTCTCTCCTTGTCTGCGTAGTTCTCACCCCCACAACCCAAAGTTCTGCAGGTTTAATTGGCCCTTAATTGGAAAAAAAATTGGGTACACCAAATTTATTAAAAGAAAAGAAAGTGCTGAGAATATGGAACTTGCTACCACATCGAGCAATTGAGGCAAATAGCAAAGGTCCATTGAAGTAGCAGCTAAATAAGTGGACAAAGGGGAACCATAGAATTCGGACAGTGTTGGAGGAGGCCATTGAGCCCACCGAGTCTGCACTGACTCTCTGAAAGGGCGCCTACCTAGGCCCACTCCCACAGCCTATCCCCATAACCCCACCCAAGGCACATCCCTGTTCACGAAGTGGCTTTTAGCATGACCAAACCGGAAAACCCGGCGGAAACCCACCCAGACATAGGGAGAATGTGCAAACTCCACACAGACAGAGGCCGGAATTGAACCCAAGTCCCTGGCTCTATGAGGCAGCAGTGCTAACCACAGTGCCACTCACAAGAACTAAAAGGATTAGATGAAGTAGGGTTGGGAGACTAATGTGGAGCATAAACAGCGACACAGACCTGATGGGCTGAATAGCCTGTCTCTCTGCTGTCAGTTACATACAATTTCTATGTAAATGAAAAATTTCCATGCAATTTTCCCCATACTTGCTTTTCTGTCAATCCTTCCTCCTACCGCAGTGTTGGTAAATTGTCAGACTGCTTGCCCCAGAAATGTCTTCCAATTAAGTTTTGGGAAAATCAAAGGCATTGTTTTCAATCCCTGCGACAAACCCAGGTTCCCATCAACTGATTTTATCCTGTGCCTTAGGCCATAGCGGTCATAAAGGTTTACATCATGGAAACAGGCCCTTTGGCCCAACTTGTCCATGCCGCTCAGTTTTTAACCAATAAGCTCGTCCCAATTGCCTGCATTTGGCCCCTATCCCTCTATACCTAGATTTCCCATATAACTGTCCAAATGTTTTTTTAAAATACACAATTGTGCCCACCTCTGCTACTGCCTCTGCAGCTCGATCCAGACAGTCACCATCCTGTATGTGAAAAAGACTGCCCCTCTGGTCTCTTTTGTATCTCTCCCCTCTCACCTTAAACCTATACCTTCTAGTTTTAGACTTCACTACCTTTGAGAAAAGAGGTTGACTATCTATCTACCTTATCTATGCCCCTCATTATTTTATAGGCCACTACAAGATCACCCCTAAGCCTCCTACGCTCCAGGGAAAAAAGTCCCAGTCTATCCAGCCTCTCCTTATAACTCAAAACCATCAAGTCCCGGTAGCATCCTAGTAAATCATTTCTGCATTCTTTCTAGTTTAATAATATCCTTTCTATAATAGGGTGACCAGAACTGTACACATTATTCCAAGTATGGCCTTACTAATGGCTTGTACAACTTCAAAAGACGTCCCAACTCCTGTATTCAATGTTCTGACCAATGAAACCAAGCATGCCGAATGCCTTCTTCACCTCCCTGTCCACCTGTGACTCCACTTTGAAGGAGCTATGAACCTGTGCTCCTAGATCTCTTTGTTCTATAACTCTCCCCAACACCCTGTCATTAACGGAGTATGTCCTGCCCCGATTCGATCTACCAAAATGCATCACCTCACATTTATCCAAATTAAACTCCATCTGCCATTCACGGCCCACTGGTCCAATTGATCAAGGTCCCATTGCAATCCTAGATAGCCTTCTTCACTGTCCACTATGCCCCCAATTTTGGTGTCATCCGCAAACCTACTAACCATTCCTACTAAATTCTCATCCAGATCATTAATATAACTAACAATTAACAGTGGACCCAGCACTGATCCCGGAGGCACACCGCTGGTCACAGGCCTCCATTTTATGTCATCTGTCATTAAGCTAATTTTGTGTCCAATTAGCTACCTCACCCTGGATTCCGTGAGATTTAACCTTATGCAACAACCTCCCATATAATACCTTGTCAAAGGCCTTGCTAAAGTCCATGCAGCCAATGTCGACTGCACTGCCTTGATCTATCTTCTTGGTTATCCCTTCAAAAAACTCAATCAAATTTGTGAGACATGATTTTCCACTCACAAAGCCATGCTGACTGTCCCTAATCAATCATTGCCACTTTAAATGCCTGGAGATCCTGTCTCTCAGAATACCTTCTAACAACTTACCTACCACAGACGTTAGACTTACCGGTCTGTAGTTACCAGGCTTTTCCTTGTGGCCCTTCTTAAACAAATGCACATTTGCTACCCTCCAATCTTCAGACACCTCACCTGTGGCTGTCAATGATTCAAATGTCTCTGCTGGGGGACCCACACTTTCCTTCCTAGCCTCCCACAATGTCCTGGGATAAATTTCATCAGGTCACAGAGATTTATCTACCTTGATACGCTTTAAGACTTCCAGCACCTCTCTTCTCTATAATATGTACACTCCTCAAGACATCACTATTTATTTCCCAAAGTTCCCTAACATCCTTGCCTTTCTCAACAGTAAATAACGACGAGAAATATTCATTTGGGATCTCAACCATCTCTTGTGGATCCGCACACAGATAACCTTGCAGATCCTTAAGAGGACCTACTCTCTTCCTAGTTACTCTTGTGCCCTTTATGTATTTGTAGAAGCTCTTGGGATTCTCCTTTGCCTTATCTGTCAAAGCAATCTCATGCCCCCTTTTTGCCCTCCTGATTTCCCTCTAAACTCTACTCCAATAACCTCTATACACTTCAAGGGATCCACTTGATCCCAGCTGGCTATGCATGTGATATGCCTCCTCCTTTTAACATTTTTTAAAAATTACTTTATCAGAGTTACAAACCCAGAGCTCAAGAGTGTGGATAGGGGCAAACCCCTAATCCAGCTCCTTGCCTGCCCCATAAACCAATTCAAATTGAATCCAATTCATGGTCCCCACAAGAGACATACCAGATCCACACACACCTGACCTCATGCTCATCTTAGCCAAATGGCTGAGAAACAATTCCTTCTTCTTTCTGACCAGGGCCTCTAATACCCCATGTCATCCAGACTTTTAGTAGCCTTGTCCTTCACTCAAGGAATGTGCTTACCCTGAACCCTGGGTGAAAGCCTCCCACTTACCAGCCATCCCTTTGCCTGCCAACAGACTCCCCCAATCAACTTTTGTAAGTTCCTGTCCAATACGATCAAAATTAGCCTTGCCCCAATTTAAAATTTAAACTTTTGGGCCAGACCTATCCTTCTCCATAGCTATCTTAAAACTAATGGAATTATGGTCACTGATCCCAAATGATTCCTCACTGACACCTCTGTCACCTGCCCTTCCTTATTTCCCAAGAGGAGGCCAAGTTTTTCCCCCTCTCGAGTCCAGCCATCCACATAGGGAATGAGAAAGTCCTCCTGAATATACGCATCTAAATTCTGGCCTCATTGGCAGACCTGACTTTAACATTCTACTATTGGTGCTGTTGCCAACTCTGCTGAGCATATTCTAGGAAAGGTCAGCAAAAGCAATGCCACAGAATCCAGGTGACATGATAAGCCCACCAAGGGTGGGACAAAGTGCAAAGCTGCAGACCCTACACACTGACTGCTGACAAACAGCTACCTCGGTTCCCACTTTCCAGCTAGCAGCGGCTCTGGCCTGACCCTACCTGATGGTTACATCACGAGACTCATGGGGGCCAGCCCCGGGATCATTAACTCGTGCCTGCTTCTTGCAGAAGTATTAATTCCTTAGCCTGCTCACACCACACTCATCCCAGCGCAATTGGGGAAAAAAAACAGACAAGGCTGCAGGCAGCGATGTCCATGAGCTCAGTACATGTGCGTGGCCTGTTGCAATGTGTCATGCCGGGCAGCACGGTAGCACAGTGGCTAGCACAATTGCTTCACAGCTCCAGGGTCCCATGTTCGATTCCCGGCTTGGGCCATTGTCTGTGTGGAGTCTGCACGTTCTGCCCGTGTCTGCGTGGGTTTCCTCCGGGTGCTCCGGTTTCCTCCCGCAGTCCAAAGATGTGCAGGTTAGGTGGATTGGCCATGATAAATTGCCCTTAATGTCCAAAAAAAAGGTTAAGTGGGGTTACTGGGATAGGGTGGAGGTGTGGGCTTAAGTGGGGTGCTCTTTCCAAGGGCCGATGCAGACTCGATGGGCCAAATGGCGTCCTTCTGCACTTTAATTTTTATGATGTCTTCTCATTGGCTGCGCCTGCGAAGCAGTGCTGCCTAACCTCCTGCGATTCACAGATCATAGAATTTACAGTGCAGAAGGAGGCCATTCAGCCCATCGAGCCTACACCGGCCCCTGAAAGAGCACCCTACCTAAACCCACACCTCCACCCTATCCCTGTAACGCAGCAACCCCACCTAACCTTTTGGACTCTTAAGGGGCAATTTAGCAGGGCCAATCCACCAAACCTGCACATCTTCAGACGGTTGGGAGAAAATGTCAGTCGATATTAAAAAAGGCTTTGTTCTTGGGAAAAGTAAACTTCAATTGGGTGGCAATGGGTTTTAATGCTTTGATCCCATTTCCCCGTTGCATAGAAAGAGAAGGAGGGCTGTGTGGGGTGGCAAATTGAATTGGAATTGCATTGTCAACCATTGAATGATACGTAATTAGATTACAAAATTGTCACTGGACTCTGAACGTGCAGCTCCTTCACTGCATGTATTTCTCGATATGCTCCCGTGCAATAATCAGTCTCTAGATCTGAGCAGTGCCTTCGTAGATCTGGTAGATTTTAGCATCTCTCATCAGTTTCTCCACAGGATATTCACTGTTGAACCCGTTGCCCCCGAAGATCTGGACGGCGTCACTAGCGACCTGATTGGCAACGTCACCTGCAAAGGCCTTTGCTATGGAGGCGTAGTAAGTGTTCCTCCACCCTTGATCCACTTCCCAGGCTGCTCTCTGATAATTGAGCTGGGCCAATTCCACCTTCAGAGCCATTTCCGCCAGCAGGAAGGAGACCGCCTGATGCACTGCAAGTAACTTTCCAAAGGTTTTCCTTTCCAAAGCATATTTGGTAGCTTCATCCAACGCTCTCTAGCCTAAACCAACTGCTCCAGCAGCGACCGATTCTGTGGCTGCAAGGTCAGGAGTCGATCAACCAAGGGGAATCCAAATCATTTTAAAATCTCCCAGACTGCTTTTAAAAAAAAATTTAGAGTGCCCAATTCATTTTTTCCAATTAAGGGGCAATTTAGCGTGGCCAATCCACCTAGCCTGCACATCTTTGGGCTGTGGGGGCAAAACCCACGCAAACACTGGGAAAATGTGCAAACACCATATAGACAGTGACCCAGAGCCAAGATCAAACCTGGGACCTCAGTGCCATGAGGCAGCAGTGCTAACTACTGTGCCACCGTGTTACCTCCCAAACTGCTTTTAATGGTTGCTGGGAGAGGGGGGAAATTCTGGGTGTCTCCTGGCCTTTCCAGGAGGGCTGGCTACACTAGCCATTGGTGACCTTTCATTCAGCTACCTTGGCCCTTAGCACTAGAATGAAATGGCAGCCATAGCTCAGTTGGTAGCACTTTTGCCTCAAGAGTCAGAAAGTTATGGGTTCAAGTCCCACTCCAGCACCTGAGCACAAAAACAAATACTCCAGTGGAGTACTGAGTGGCTGCTGCACTGTTGAAAGTGCTATGACTCAGATGAGATGTTACGCCAGGGTCCCATCTGCCCTCTCAGGCACACATAAAATATTCCATGGCATGAACTTCAAAGGGCAGCAGAGAAGCTATCTCCAATTGGTGCTGGCCAATAATGATTCCTCCACTAACAACACAAAAAAATGCGGTCACGAACACATTGCTGTTTGTGGGACCACACTGTTGCAATTGGCTGCGAAGCTTTCTAATTGTAACAGTAGCCACAATTCAAACATACTTCATGTACTGTAAAGTACTTTCATATGTTTGGTGGGCATGAGAGGCACTATATAAATGCAATCTTACTTTTTTCTTTATACAAATAAAAGCTGTTATTGTTACAGTACCCAAATCCAAGTGACCTCCCCCCATGTTTAAAGTTAACAGCTGGCACCAACGTGTCACGTGATGATAGAGAATATTACAGCCATGCCAAAGCCCATCTTTGCACCATGTCAACAGCGACACAGTGGTTAGCACTGCTGCCTTACAGAACCAGGGTGATTATATGGAGTTTGCACTTTCTCTCCATATCTTTGTGGGTTTCCTTCGGGTGCTCTGGTTTCCTCCCTCAGTCCAAAGACGTGCAGGTTAGGTGGATTGGCCATGCTAAATTGCTCCTTAGTGTCCAACGGTAAAGTGAGGTTAATGACGGGCAGCACGGTGGCGCAGTGGTTTAGCACTGGGACTACGGCGCTGAGGACCTGGGTCCGAATCCCGGCCCTGGGTCACTGACCGTGTGGAGTTTGCACATTCTCCCTGTGTCTGCGTGAATTTCACTCCACAACCCAAAAAGGTGTGCAGGTTAGGTGGACTGGCCATGCAAAATTGCCCCTTAATTGGAAAAAAATTATAATTTGAGTACTCCAAATTCATTTTTTAAAAAGGTGGGGTTAATGGGATACGGGGATAGGGCAGGGAAATGGGCCTGAGTAGGATGCTCTTTCAGAGGGTTGGTGCAGACGTGATGGGCCAAATGGCCTCCTTCTGCATGGTAGGGATTCGACAGATCCTACAAAAATGTTCTAGTAGGAATCACACCAATCTGGACATCTTGGTCAAAGGGATAGGTGTTAGGGAGCATCTTACAGAGGGAGAGTACAATTGAGAAGCAGAGAGGTTTAAAAAGGGAACTCTTGAGCTTTGCACCAAGGCCTAGACAATAGTAATTTTTGATTTTGAGTTCCTCCCTCCCTTCCATTTCCAGATTTACAGCTATTTCTGGGATGTTACTTGCACCCTCCATAGTGAAGACTAATGCGAAATACCTGTTCCAATTCATCTGCTCACTTTGTTAACTCTTTTTGAAATATCTATAGAAACTCCTATCAGTCTTTATATTTCTCGCTAGCTTTCTGTTTCACTCTAATTTTTCCCATCATGTTAATCATTTAGTAAGGGCAGCACGGTGGCACAGTGGTTCGCACTGCTGCCTACAATGCTGAGGACCCGGGTTCGATCCCGACCACGGGTCGCTGTCCATGTGGAGTTTGCACATTCTTCCCCTGTCTGCGTGGGTTTCACCCCCACAACCCAAAGATGTGCAGGATGGGTGGAATGGCCACGCTAAATTGCCCCTTAATTGGAAAAAAAATGAATTGGGTATTCTAAATACATTAAAAAAGTTAATCTTTTAGTCATTCTTTGCTTTTTAAAATAATCTGTCCAATCTTCAGATTGGCCAACCATCCGTACGCAATGATATGCTTTTTCTTGAAGTTTAATATCATTAATTTTTTTAGTTAACCATGGATGGTTGGTCCTCCCTTGGTAATTTTTCTTTCTCTTTGGAATATATCCAATCTACGTATTCTGAAATATCCCTTTAATTGTATTTAAATGTAAACACGTACATTACATCTGCACTGGATACCATTATTAATTCTGCTAGACCTGAATTATTGTAAATGGATTTATAAATCTGCTGACAAGCAGATGATCTGTATCAAGCTTTATGAAATCAATCAGCGTTGTCATTTTGATTTCAGTAAAGGCTGGAAAGTGAAAAGTTAAAAAAATCCATATCCACTAGAAGCATGCATAACATGGAGCAGTACAGGAAGAAATTATATTTTTCTTTCCAAATTTGAGTTGTGTTGCAAAAAAAACGCGAGAACTACCCAGCACCAGGATGAAATACTGATGATGGGAGAAACTGATGGCGAATCGAGGTTTTTACTCAGGCAGCACAATGTTGTACGTATATTGAGGAAATATGATTTTCTCCCAAAATTAGACGCTGATTTTGCCCAATGATAAAAACAGCAGCTCTGTTTAGAACATAGAACAGCACAGCACAGAACAGGCCCTTCGGCCCTCGATGTTGTGCCGAGCAATGATCACCCTACTTAAACCCACGTAACCCGTATACCCGTAACCCAACAATCCCCCCCATTAACCTTACACTACGGGCAATTTAGCATGGCCAATCCACCTAACCCGCACATCTTTGGACTGTGGGAGGAAACCGGAGCACCCGGAGGAAACCCACGCACACAGAGGGAGGACGTGCAGACTCCACACAGACAGTGACCCAGCCGGGAATCGAACCTGGGACCCTGGAGCTGTGAAGCATTGATGCTAACCACCATGCTACCGTGAGGCTAACTTGGCCAATCAAGGATGATTTTCTCTCAATGTCATATTCTCCGGCCCTGAAGTATCACATCTCATCTTCTCAACTCAACAGAGCAACACCGCAAACAAGGACTGACAGCATCCCCAGAGCTGCTCCACCACTGCAGCTGTGACGAGAGTCCAACTCAGGTTGTCACATCACCAGCTTGCATCTGCATAGCACCTTTAACATAGTAAAAGGAGACATTAAGACAGATTACTAAAAGCTTGCTTATAAAGATGGATCTTAAGGAGTGACTTAAAGGAGGGTGACAGAGTTGGTGAGGTTTAGGAGCCTGAGAGGTAAAGTCAGCTGTGTTCCTGACTCTGAGCTGGAAGGCCCCAGGTTCGGGACCCACATCAGGACTCATGGCAACAGAAGAAGCTGCATACGAGCCAGGGGGAGAAAAGGGCGAGCCGGGGGAGAAAAGAGAGAGAGAGCGAGGGGGGGAAAAGAGAGAGCGAGGGGGGGAAAAGAGAGAGCGCGGGGGAGAAAAGAGAGAGCGAGGGGGAGAAAAGAGAGAGCGAGGGGGAGAAAAGAGAGAGCGAGGGGGAGAAAAGAGAGAGCGAGGGGGAGAAAAGAGAGAGCGAGGGGGAGAAAAGAGAGAGCGAGGGGGAGAAAAGAGAGAGCGAGGGGGAGAAAAGAGAGAGCGAGGGGGGGAAAAGAGAGAGCGAGGGGGAGAAAAGAGAGAGCGAGGGGGAGAAAAGAGAGAGCGAGGGGGAGAAAAGAGAGAGCGAGGGGGAGAAAAGAGAGAGCGAGGGGGAGAAAAGAGAGAGCGAGGGGGAGAAAAGAGAGAGCGAGGGGGAGAAAAGAGAGAGCGAGGGGGAGAAAAGAGAGAGCGAGGGGGAGAAAAGAGAGAGCGAGGGGGAGAAAAGAGAGAGCGAGGGGGGGGAAAAGAGAGAGCGAGGGGGGGAAAAGAGAGAGCGAGGGGGGGAAAAGAGAGAGCGAGGGGGGAAAAGAGAGAGCGAGGGGGGAAAAGAGAGAGCGAGGGGGAGAAAAGAGAGAGCGAGGGGGAGAAAAGAGAGAGCGAGGGGGAGAAAAGAGAGAGCGAGGGGAGAAAAGAGAGAGCGAGGGGGAGAAAAGAGAGAGCGAGGGGGAGAAAAGAGAGAGCGAGGGGGAGAAAAGAGAGAGAACATAGAACATAGAACAGTACAGCACAGAACAGGCCCTTCGGCCCTCGATGTTGTGCCGAGCAATGATCACCCTACTTAAACCCACGTAACCCGTATACCCGTAACCCAACAATCCCCCCATTAACCTTACACTACGGGCAATTTAGCATGGCCAATCCACCTAACCCGCACATCTTTGGACTGTGGGAGGAAACCGGAGCACCCGGAGGAAACCCACGCACACACGGGGAGGACGTGCAGACTCCACACAGACAGTGACCCAGCCGGGAATCGAACCTGGGACCACTGGAGCTGTGAAGCATTGATGCTAACCACCATGCTACCGCGGGAGAAAAGAGAGAGCGAGGGGGAGAAAAGAGAGAGCGAGGGGGAGAAAAGAGAGAGCGAGGGGGAGAAAAGAGAGAGCGAGGGGGAGAAAAGAGAGCGAGGAGGAGAAAAGAGAGCGAGGGAGAGAAAAGAGAGCGAGGGAGAGAAAAGAGAGCGAGGGAAAAAGAGAGAGAAAAAAGAGAGAAGAGAGAGAGAGAGAAAAGAGAGAGAGAGAAAAAGAGAAAAAAGATAAAAGAGAGAGAGAAAAAAGGGAAAAGAGAGAGAGAGAAAAGAGAGAGGAGAGAGAGAAAAGAGAGGAGAGAGAGAAAAGAGTGATTTTCGGGAGTTAAGTTGGAAGCTAAAGAGCAGGACAAGCAGAGTAGTAATCTCAGGATTGCTACCAGTGCCACGTGCAAGCGAGGTAAGGAACAGAGAGAGCAGATGCAGCTGAACACGTGGCTACAGGGCTGGTGCAGGAGGGAAGGCTTCAGATATGTGGATCTTTGGGGTACCTTCTGGGGAAGGCGGGACCTGTGCATGAAGGACAGATTGCACCTAAACTGGAGGGGCACCAATATCATGGGTGGGAGGTTTGCTAGAGCTCTTCGGGAGGGTTTTAACTAGTTTGCAGGGGGGTGGGAACCAGAGCTATGGATCAAAGGATAGGGTAGCTGTTGAACAGGCAGAATTAGTATGCAGCGAGTCTGTGAGGAAGGATAGACAGTTGATAGGGCAAAGTTGCACTCAGTGGAATTGGTTAAAGTGTGTCGGTTTCAATGCAAGGAGTGTCAGGAATAAGGGAGATGAACTTAGAGCATGGATCAGTACTTGGAACTACGATGTTGTGGCCATTACGGAGACATGCACAGGGGCAGGAATGGTTGTTAGATGTTCCGGGGTTTAGAAGTTTTAAGAAGAATAGGGAGGGAGGTAAAGAGGAGGGAGATTGGCACTGTTAATTAGGGAGTACATCACAGCTGCAGAAAAGGAGGTAGTCGAGGAGGGTTTGTCTGCTGAGTCAGTATGGGTGGAAGTCAGAAACAAGAAAGGAGCAGTCACTTTATTGGGAGTTTTCTATAGACCCCCCAATAGCAGCAGAGAGATGGTGGAACAGATTGGGCGGCAGATCTTGGAAAGGTGTAGAAGTAACAGAGTTGTTGTCATGGGTGACTTCAACTTCCCTAATATTGACTCGAACCTTTTGACTGCAAATGATTTGGATGGAGCAGATTTTGTCAGGAGTGTACAGGAAGGCTTCCTGACTCAAGATGTAGATAGGCCGATTAGGGGGGGGGGGGGGGGGGGGGGGGGGGAGGCCATTTTGGATTTGGTGCTTGGCAACGAACCAGGCCAGGTGTCAGATGTCTCAGTGGGAGAGCATTTCGGTGACAGTGACCACAACTCCTTGATCTTTACCATAGTCATGGAGAGGGATAGGAACAGACAGTAGGGCAGAGGGATCTCGGTGTCCATGTACATAGATCCCTAAAAGTTGCCACCCAGGTTGATAGGGTTGTGAAGAAGGCCTATGGTGTGTTGGCCTTTATTGGTAGAGGGATTGAGTTCCGGAGCCACGAGGTCATGTTGCAGTTGTACAAAACTCTAGTACGGCCGCATTTGGAGTATTGCGTACAGTTCTGGTCGCCTCATTATAGGAAGGACGTGGAAGCTTTGGAACGGGTGTAGAGGAGATTTACCAGGATGTTGCCTGGTATGGAGGGAAAATCTTATGAAGAAAGGCTGATGGACTTGAGGTTGTTTTCGTTAGAGAGAAGAAGGTTAAGAGGTGACTTAATAGAGGCATACAAAATGATCAGAGGGTTAGATAGGGTGGACAGTGAGAGCCTTCTCCCGCGGATGGAGGTGACTAGCACGAGGGGACATAGCCTTAAATTGAGGGGTAATAGATATAGGACAGAGATCAGAGGTAGGTTTTTTACGCAAAGAGTGATAAGGCCGTGGAATGCCCTACCTGCAACAGTAGTGCACTCGCCAACATTGAGGGCATTTAAAAGTTTATTGGATAAGCATATGGATGATAATGGCATAGTGTAGGTTAGATGGCCTTTCGTTTTTGACTTCCCATGTCGGTGCAATATCGTGGGCCGAAGGGCCTGTACTGCACTGTATCGTTCTATGTTCTATGTTCTAGTATGGAAAGGTATTTAATTGGGAGAGGGGAAATTATGCACAACAGTAATATGGGGGTTGTTTAAGGAGCACTTGCTGCGAGTGCTGGATAGTTTTGTCCCACTGAGACGAGGAAGGAATGGCAAGGTGAAGGATCCTTGGATGACAAGAGAAGTGAAGCTTCTAGTCAAAAGGAAGAAGGAATCTTATGTAAGGTTGAGGAAGCAAGGATCTGTCAAGGCTCCAGAGGGTGACAAGGTAGCCAGGAACAAACTCAAAAATGGACTTAGGAGAGCTAGAAGGGGGCATGAAAAAGCCCTGATGGGAAGGATTGGGGAAAACACCAAGGCGTTCTACACTTACGTGAGAAATAAGAGGATGATCAGAGTGAGAGTAGGGCCAATCAGGGATAGTGGAGGGAACTTCTGCCTGGAGTCGGAGGAGATAGGGGAGGCCCTAAATTAATATTTTGCTTCAGTATTCACGAGAGAGAGGGACCTTGTTGCTCATGAAAACAGCGTGAACCAGGTTAATAGACTCAACAGGTTGATATTAAGATGGAGTATGTGGTGGAAATTTTGAAAAGCATCAGGATAAATAAGTCCCCTGAACTTGACGGGATATACCCAAGGCTCCTACAGGAAGCGAGGGAGGAGATTGCTGCACCGTTGGCGATGATCTTTGTGTCCTCACTCTCCACTGGAGTAGTACTGGATGACTGGGTGGAGGCGAATGTTGTTTCCCTGTTCAAGAAAGGGAATAGGGAAATCTCTGGGAATTACAGACCAGTCAGTCTTGCGTCTGTGATGAACAAAATATTGGAAATGGTTCTGAGAGATAGGATTTATGGTTATTTAGAAAACATAGTTTAATTAAAGATAGTCAGCATGGCTTTATGAGGGGCAGGTCATGCCTCACAAGCCTCACTGATTTCTTTGAGGATATGACAAGACAGATTGATAAAGGTCGGGCAGTGGATGTGGTGTATATGGATTTCAGTAAGGCATTTGATAAGGTTCCCATTGTAGGCTCATTCAGAAAGTTAGGGGGCATGGGATACAGGGAAATTTGGCTATCTGGTACAGAATTGGCTGGCCAAAAGAAGACAGTGAGTGGTAGTTGATGGAAAGTATTCTGCCTGGAGGTCGGTGACCAGTGGTGTCCCACAGGGATCTGTTCTGGGACCTCTGCTCTTTGTGGTTTTTATAAATGACTTGGATGAGGAAGTGGAGGGTGGGTTAGTAAGTTTGCTGATGACACGAAGGTTGGTGGAGTTGTAGTGTCAAGGGCTGTTGCAGGTTACAACAGGACATTGACAGGATGCAGAGCTGGGCTGAGAAGCGGCAGATGGAGTTCAACCTAGGTTAGGAGTGGTTATTGGGTTACCGGGATAGGGTGGAAGTGAGGGCTTAAGTGGGTCAGTGCAGACTCGATGGGCCGAATGGCCTCCTTCTGCGCTGTATGTTCTATGCTCTATGTAGATAAATGTGAAGTGATTCATTTTGGAAGGTTAAATTTGAATGCTGAATATAGGGTTAAAGGCAGGATTCTTGGAAGTGTGGAGGAACAGAGGGATATTGGGGTCCACGCACATAGATCCCTCAAAGTTGCCACCCAGGTTGATAGGGTTGTTAAGAAGGCGTATGGTGTGTTGGCTTTCATTAACAGGGGGATTGAGTTCAAGAGCCGAGAGGTTTTGCTGCAGCTTTATAAAACCCTGGTTTGACCACACTTGGAATATTGTGTCCAGTTCTGGTCGCCTCATTATAGGAAGATTGTGACTGCTTTGGGGAGGGTGCAGAGGAGAATTACCAGGATGCTGCCAGGACTGGAGGGCATTTCTTATGAAGAAAGATAGAGGGAGCGAGGGCTTTTCACACTGGAGCGAAGAAGGAAGAGAGGTGACTTGATA
Source organism: Scyliorhinus canicula (assembly GCF_902713615.1). NCBI lineage: Eukaryota > Metazoa > Chordata > Chondrichthyes > Carcharhiniformes > Scyliorhinidae > Scyliorhinus > Scyliorhinus canicula. Next base: position 143,702,767 of record NC_052147.1, on the reverse strand, counting down.
GAGGTGTACAAGGTAATGAGAGGCATGGATAGAGTGCATAGTCAGAGACTTTTCTCCAGGGCGGAAATGGCTGTCACGAGGGGACATAATTTTAAGGTGTTTGGAGGAAGGTATAGGGGAGATGTCAGAGGTAGGTTCTTTACACAGAGAGTGGAGGGTGCATGGAATGCACTCTCAGCAGAGGTGGTAGAGTCAGAGTCATGAGGGATATTTAAGCGACTCTTGGACAGGCACATGGAAATGTAAATTGAAGGGGTGTAGGTTAGGTTGACCTTAGATTAGGATAAATGGCTGGCACAATATCGTGGGCCGAAGGGCCTGTACTGTTGTATTTTCGATGCATTTTCAGGAGTTGGTTACGATTAATATTGAGGGAGGGTTTGGGGATTTTGTTTGGAGTTGTTCTGTACTGTTAAATTATTGAAAATTTGCTGAATAAAAATACTTTAAAAAATACAATGCACAAGTCAGGAGTGTGATAAAAATGCTTTCCACTTGCGAGACTTCCGGTGTGCATCATGGAGTGAGTGTGCACACAGAGGCAGCTCCTGCCTAAGGTTGCAGAAAAGAGCTCTTTTTTGGGCAGCACGGGTTGGAATTTCGATGAAAAGGCGTGGGTGAAGGTTCAAGGAGTATTTTCCCCCAGGAATAGGATGTTTCTTGGTTATCAGACCCTCAGAAACAGTGCAAGATTTGTCTGAACAACAGCAAACAAAAGCCTCTGCAGGCATGCAAGCGGGGGAAGGGCCAGCTTATAGGTCTCAAGCTGACCTGAGGGCCTTTATGAAAGCTGAATTCTAGCAGCAGAGAGAAGAACTGTGAAAAGATCTCACCAAGGCCATTGAAGAAGCGGAGACGGACTTCCGGTAGCGGTGATGCGGAGATAAGCCGCACGTTCAGTGACTCCCACTATTTTCGGACTTTGGGGCTCTTTTAAGGGCTCGTAGTGGTGCTGTTTGGACTTTTCCCCGTGTGGGAACACTCCTTCTCAGATTCTCCACCGGTGGATGGCCTGGACTAGGAGTGGAGCGGTCAGAAAATCGGCTTTGCAGGTGCGGCTAAGCCGCATCGCAGCTCCCGCTACTCAAGGACTTTTGGGCCGATTTGAGGGCCTCAAACGGCGCTGTCTCGACGAATCCCGGTGGGGGAAGGTGTCTAGAGGAGCATTCCCCATAATTTATGGTGCTCACCCGGAGTGGGGCAAAGGAAAAAGCTGCAGCAGCTCCCCAAGAAAAGCAGGGGAAGAAGGACAAAATGGCGGCCGGCGGAACACCCGAGGACTGGTGGAAGTGGGCGCAGGAGCAGCAGGCCTCTCTTGTGCGCTGTTTTGCGGAGCTGAAGGCTGAGTTGCTGGACTCCCTGAATGCGACTACCAACAAGCTGCTTGGGGCTCAGGCGGCTCAGGAGGTGTCCATTCGGGAGTTGCAGCAGCAGGCCGCTGAGCGGGAGGAGGAGGCCGTGGTCCTCGTGGGGAAAGTGGAGTTGCACGAGGCACTTCATAAAAAGTGGCAAGGCCGCTTGGAGGAGCTGGACGTTCGCACGAGGCGAAAGAATTTGAGGATCCTGGGCCTGGCGGAGGGGCTGGAAGGGTCGGATCTCCCGTCGTATGTGACCACGATGTTGAGCTCGTTGATGGGAGCGGGATCCTTCCATTTGCCCCTGGAGCTTGAGGGAGCTCACAGAGTGCTGGCCAGGAGGCCTAAGGCAAATGAACCCCCGCGGGCGGTGCTGGTGCGGTTCCATCGATTTAGTGACCGGGAGTGTGTGCTGCGCTGGGCCAAGAAAGAGAGGAGCAACAAGTGGGAGAATTCGGTAGTGCGAATCTACCAGGACTGGAGTGCGGAGGTGGCAAAGCGGCGGGTCGGGTTCAACCGGACGAAGGCGGTGCTGCATGCCAAGCAGGTCAGATTTGGAATGCTGCAGCCTGCGCATCTGTGGGTGACATATAAGGACCGGCACCACTACTTCGAGTCCCCGGAGGAGGCGTGGGCCTTTGTACAGGCGGAGAAGCTGGACTCGAACTAGGGTCTGGGGACACACTATGGCCGTTGCTGCTTTTGCTGTTGCTGTTCTTCAATTTTGACACGTGTTTTTTTTATGCTGGTTTTCTTTTTGCTCTGTTTCCGGGTGGGTTTGTCTGTTGGGTATGGGTGTGGGGTATGTGGGGAACGTTGGGGGCATGTGCTTTATATGTTCTCTTCTGTACGGGGCTGGGGGTTGGGGTGAAACTGGATTTTGAGGAGCTGCGTCAGAAGGGTGGGGTGTGGCAGTGTGAAAGCGCGGGCTTTCCTCTGGTTGTCCGCGCTGCGGGGCGGGGGGGGCGGAGCTGGAGGTTTAGGCGTGGCCTCTACTGGTTTTCTTTCCCGCGCCGAAGGGGTGCCAAGGAGGTGTGGCAAGAGGGGGATGACCCCATGCCCCAAGAGGGGGATGACCCCAAATGCAGCTGACTCACGGAAGCACCATGGAGGGTGCGTCGCGGCTAGGAGGGGTCCTAGCCTGGGGAGGGGGGGATACCGGGTTGCTGCTGGTTGGCCAGGAAGGAGCTGGCGTGGGCCGGGGGGGTAGAGGAGAGGCGTTATCGCCATGGGGAACGGGTCAGGCGGGGCGAGCAGTCGATAAGCTATGGCTAGCCGGCGGGGGAGAGGGGCAGGTTGCCCTCTGATCAGGCTGATTACCTGGAACGTGAGGGGGCTGAATGGGCCGGTTAAGAGAACTAGGGTAATTTCTCATCTGAAGGGGCTGAAGGCGGACGTGGCTATGCTCCAGGAGACCCACTTGAAGGTGGCGGACCAGGTTCGTCTGAGGAAGGGGTGGGTGGGCAGGTTTTTCACTCAGGATTGGACGCGAAGAACCGGGGGGTGGCGATTCTGGTGGGGAAGAGGGTGGCGTTCGAGGCGGTTGAGGTGGTGTCGGACAAGGAGGGCAGATATATTATGGTGAAGGGTAGGCTGCAGGGGGAGAAGGTGGTGCTGGTTAATGTATATGCCTCGAATTGGGATGATGCCGGCTTCATGAGGCGCTTGTTGGGCCGCATTCCGGACCTGGAGGCAGGGGGCCTGATCATGGGGGGAGACTTTAACACAGTGCTGGATCCCCCACTGGACCGGTCCAGTTCAAGGACGGGTAGGAGACCGGCGGCGGCCAAAGTACTGAGGGGGTTTATGGACCAGATGGGAGGGGTGGATCCCTGGAGGTTTGGGAGGCCGAGAGCGCGGGAGTATTCCTTTTTCTCCCATGTCCATAGGGTCTATTCCCGAATAGATTTTTTCATCCTGAGCAGGGGATTGATCCCGAACGTGCAGGATGCAGAGTATTCGGCCATAGCAATTTCAGACCATGCTCCGCACTGGGTTGATCTGGAGATGGGGGAGGCGCGGGACCAGCGCCCGCTCTGGCGCCTGGATGTGGGGCTGCTGGCTGATGAGGTGGTGTGTAGGAGGGTCCGGGGAAGTATTGAGGGGTATCTTGATACCAACGACACAGGGGAGGTCCGGGTGGGGATGGTCTGGGAGGCTCTGAAAGCAGTGATCCGGGGGGAGCTGATCTCCATCCGGGCCCATAGGGAAAGGAGGGAGAGGAAGGAGAGGGAGAGACTGGTGGGGGAGCTCCTGGATGTGGTCAGGAGATACGCGGAGGCACCGGAGGAGGGGTTGCTGGGGGAACGGCGTAGTTTGCAGGCCAAATTTGACTTGTTGACCACCAGAAAGGCGGAGACACAGTGGAGGAGGTCGCAGGGCACGGTATAGGAGTATGGGGAGAAAGCGAGCAGGATGTTGGCGCATCAGCTCCGCAGGCGAGATGTTGGCGCATCAGCTCCGCAGGCGAGATGCGGCTAGGGAAATTGGTGGAGTGACGGATAGGGGTGGGAATGTAGTGCAGAAGGGGACAGAAGTAAATGGGGTCTTTAGGGACTTCTACGAGGAACTGTACCGGTCAGAACCTCCGATGGGGAGAGGGGGGATGGAGAGCTTCATGAACAGGCTATGGTTCCCAAGGGTTCAAGAGGAGCTGGTAGAGGGGCTGGGGGCACCGATAGAGTTGGAGGAGCTAGTCAGGGGGATTGGACAAATGCAGTCAGGTAAGGCGCCGGGGCCGGACGGGTTCCCGGTGGAATTTTATAAAAAGTATGCGGCTCTGGTGGGCCCCCTGTTGGTGCGAGCCTTCAATGAGGCATGGGAGGGGGGAGCTTTGCCCCCGACGATGTCGCGGGCACTGATCTCTGATCCTAAAGCGGGATAAGGACCCCTTGCAGTGTGGATCATACAGGCCAATCTCGCTCCTCAATGTTGACGCTAAGTTGCTGGCGAAGATCCTGGCCACCAGGATAGAGACTGTGTGCCAGGGGTGATACACGAGGATCAGACAGGATTTGTCAAGGGACGGCAGCTCAACACGAATGTGCGGAGACTGCTAAATGTTATTATGATGCCGGCAGTGGAGGGGGAGGCAGAGATAGTGGTGGCGCTGGATGCGGAGAAAGCGTTTGATAGAGTTGAGTGGGGGTACCTGTGGGAGGTGCTGGAGCGGTTCGGATTCGGGGAGGGATTCATCAAATGGGTGAGGCTGCTCTACGCGGCTCCGATGGCAAGTGTAGTTACCAATGGAAGGAGATCGGAGTACTTTAGGCTCTACCGTGGGACCAGGCAGGGGTGCCCCCTGTCCCCCTTGCTCTTTGCACTGGCGATTGAACCTTTGGCTATGGCGTTGAGGGAGTCAGGGAGATGGAGGGGTCTGGTGCGGGGTGGGGAGGAACATCGTGTATCGCTGTATGCGGACGACCTGCTGTTGTATGTGGCGGATCCAGAAGGGGGAATGCCGGGGGTGATGGAGCTGTTAGCGGAATTTGGGGGCTTCTCGGGCTATAAGTTAAATTTAGGCAAGAGTGAGGTATTTGTAGTACACCCTGGTGATCAGGAGGAGGGAATTGGGAGACTCCCATTTAAGAGGGCAGTGAAGAGTTTCAGATACCTGGGGGTGCAGGTGGTCAGGAGTTGGGGGACTCTCCATAAGCTTAACTTTACCAGGTTGGTGGAACAGATGGAGGAGGAATTTAAAAGGTGGGACATGGTGCCGCTATCGTTGGCGGGTAGAGTGCAGTCCGTCAAAATGACAGTTCTCCCGAGGTTCTTGTTCCTTTTTCAGTGTTTGCCCATCTTTATCCCTCGGGCCTTTTTTAGAAGGGTGACTAGCAGCATCATGAGCTTTGTTTGGGCGCGTGGGACCCCGAGGGTGAAGAGGGTCTTCTTGGAGCGGGGTAGAGATGGGGGGGGCTGGCGTTACCCAATCTCTCGGGGTATTATTGGGCGGCCAATGTGTCGATGGTGCGCAAGTGGGCAATGGAGGGGGAGGGGGCAGCATGGAAACGGATGGAGAGGGCGTCCTGTGGAGATACAAGCCTGGGGGCCCTGGTAACGGCGCCGTGGCCTCTCCCTCCTACGAGGTATACCACGAGTCCGGTGGTGGCGGCTACCCTCAAGATTTGGGGGCAGTGGAGGCGACATAGGGGAGAAGTGGGGGGCTCGATGGAGGCTCTGTTAAGGGGGAACCATAGGTTCGTCCCGGCGAACATGGATGGGGGATTTCAGGGATGGTACAGAGCGGGCATCAGACAGCTGAGGGACCTGTTTATTGATGGGAGGTTTGCGAGCCTGGGGGAGTTGGAGGAGAAATTTGGGCTCCCCCCGGGGAACATGTTCAGGTATCTGCAGGTAAAGGCATTTGCTAGGCGGCAGGTGGAGGGATTCCCTTTGCTTCCCACGAGGGGGGTGAGCGACAGGGTGCTTTCGGGGGTCTGGGTCGGAGAGGGGAAGATATCTGATATCTACAAGGTTATGCAGGAGGCGGAGGAGGCGTCAGTAGAGGAGCTGAAAGCTAAGTGGGAGGGGGAACTGGGGGAACAGATCGAAGACGGGACATGGGCTGATGCCCTGGAGAGGGTTAATTCTTCCTCCTCGTGTGCGCGGCTTAGCCTCATCCAATTCAAGGTGCTGCACCGGGCCCACATGACTGGACGAGGATGAGTAGGTTCTTTGGGGGTGAAGACAGGTGTGTCAGGTGCTCGGGGAGTCCAGCGAACAATGCCCATATTTTCTGGGCATGCCCGGCGCTGGAGGAGTTCTGGAAGGGGGTGGCGAGGACGGTGTCGAGGGTGGTGGGATCCAGGGTCAAGCCAGGATGGGGACTTGCGATTTTTGGGGTTGGGGTGGAGCCGGGAGTGCAGGAGGCGAAAGAGGCCGGTGTGCTGGCTTTTGCGTCCCTAGTAGCCCGGCGAAGGATCTTGCTACAATGGAAGGATGCGAGGCCCCCAAGCGTGGAGACCTGGATCAATGACATGGCGGGTTTCATTAAGCTAGAGAAGATCAAATTCGCCCTGAGAGGGTCGGTACAAGGGTTCTTTAGGCGGTGGCAACCTTTTCTCGACTTTCTGGCTCAACGATAGGGTACGGGAACAGTAGCAGCAGCAACCCGGGGGGGTGGGGGGGAAGGGGGAGGGAAAAGGTGTGGGGGGGGGCGGACGATGACTATGTTAGTTTATTTGATTTAAATTTATTTTTAAGTTCTTCTGTTGTTCATTGGGGTTGGAGGGGTGGGGGATGGGATACATGCGTCGATACGGTCTGGGGGTGTTACAGTTATTATGGGTTATTTTGTTGCATTTCATTGTTTGTCGTTACGTTTCATATTTTCTGTAAAAAATTCCAATAAAAATTATATTTAAAAAAAAAATGCTTTCCACTTGCCCGGATGAGTATAACCCCAACACCAAAGAAGCTCAACACCATCTAGGACAATGCAGCCTGCTTGATTTTCACTCATCCACCACCTTAAACATTCGCTCCCTCCACCACTGATGTATAGTGGCAGCAGTGTACATCATATAGATGCACTGCATCTACTCACCAAGGCTCCTTCAACAGCACGTTCCAAACCAATGACCTCTCAATGAGTAAAGTAAGGGCAGCAGGTGTATGGGAACATCACCAATTACAAGTTCCCCTCAAAATCGCACAACATCCTGACTTGGAACTATATTGCCATTACTGAACTGTCAGTGGATCAAAATCCTGGAACTGTCTCCCTATCAGCACTGGGTCCACCACACCACATGGACATCAGCAGTTCACGGTGATGCCTCACCCCACCTGCTCATGGACAATTTAGGAATGGGCAATTAATTTTGGTGTTGCCAGCTGTGAATAATTTTTTTTAAAAACATGTAACACCAATACAATCTCCTGTGATTCAACTTTCTGGCAGTTTTATTTTGAGCATAAGGATATCATCCCATCAAATGCAAATAAACTCAGTACTGGAATGTTTCTGCCCTGCAGGTTCAGAAAGCAGCTTTCCCTAAAGGATCTGGCAAGGGAGTCTGCAAACAGCTAGTAGATGAGAATGCGGTAGTCTAAGATTACTCACCCCTCTGATCTACCATCTCACCCAGTTGGAAAAGCAGCGAGCCTTCATTCATCAATCCCCCAACACTTAATCCCCAAATGGCTAGAAGCATCCAGTCATCCCATGCTTCAGCATGGACATAAACCAGCAGTATCTTCTCTCATTTCAAGCTGTCCCTCCTATTGCTGCATCGAACTAGAGTACTGAAATAGAAAGGTTCATGATGCAAGGAGTGAATTTTCTCCTTTGTGCCTACACAGGAGTGCAGGACATACTATCTCCCGAGAATCTCCTTTAAGGGGGTCAGCCTTAGTTTAGTAGTAAGCAGTCTCGGCTCGGAGTCAAAAGGTCATAGGTTCAAGCCACTTTAATTGCATACCTGCAAATAAGAATAAATATTTACGTGCTACACCCAATAGAGGGCTGGAAAATTCTACGTCAGCTAGCCAGGAAGCATTGAGCTTTCAGATTTAGCAAGCTGATAAACAAGAGCAGCTTACACATAACATTCACTTGGCCCTTCCTCCACCTAACCCGCAATTTTAGATCAAATAAATTACTGCACAAGAGGCCATTCAGAAGGGCAGCACTGCGGCACAGTGGTTAGCACTGCTGCCTCACGCCACAAAGGTCCCAGGTTCAATCCCGTCTCTGGGTCACTGTCCGTGTGGAGTGTACACATTCTCCCCGCGTTTCCGTGGGTTTCGCCCCCACAACCCAAAAGATGTGCAGGGTAGGTGGATTGGCCACGCTAAAAATTCCCCCTTAATATGGAAAAAATGAATTGTGTACGCTAAATTCTTCTTTTAAAAAAAGAGGCTAGTCAGGCCACAGCCTCTGTGGCAACTCGAGCACTTTCTGAATCTAAATCCTGTTTCCGTGCCATTGCCCTTACCCTGTGTGCTTTCCTGTTCTTCCCTCCTGCTTCCCAGCCTTTCTGAGCTTATCAGGCCCATTTTAACGCTTATACTTCACACCCTAGCTTCTCTTCTGAACTGGAAAAAAATGTATCTAATTTTATTTCTTTTTAAAAAATCACTGGTTACGGTTGAAGTAAAAGATCCCTGATGGTTAGACGGATTTAGACTGTAAACAACAGAGCAGAGAATATTTCAGATTGAAATTATGTAGTCTGCAATGAGTTAGCTGAGCCTACCCAGAGCATGTGGTTGGGCACTATAATTAGTTCCAGCACCCTGGGTTAGAGAGAGGTGGAAGTCATTTAGGGTCACTGCTTCATCTTTTGAAATACGTGTGAAGATATAAAGCTGGGATTGGTGGTGGAGGGGGGTCAAGTTCAGTAATGACATACTGTAGCAGTTTAAAAAGGCGGTTCACTGCCACCTTCTCAAGGACAATTACGAATGGGCAACAAATACCGACCTTCCAACAACGCTTACATCCCATTAAATATATATTTTTTTTAAAGTTGCATGCTCCCTTCGGATAACCTGCTGATAACTTAGTGTCAAAGGTCACAAATATTGGTAAAGTTCTCGCTTTTGAATCAGAAGATTGTGGGTTCAAGTCCCACTCCAGAGACTGGAGCATAAAATCCAGGCCCACAATTGCGGTACAGTACTGAGAGAGTTCTGCACTGGCTGAGGAGCTGTCCTTCAGCTCGGGCGATAAAACAAGACCCTGTCCCCTGTCGCAGGTGGACACAAAATATCCCATGGCACTATTGAAGAAAAGCAGGGCAGATATACCCATTGTCCCAGGCAATTTAATAATAATCTTTATTAGTGTCACACCGAAGCTTACATTTACACTGCAATGAAGTTACTGTGGAAATCTCCTCTCGCCACACTCTGATGCCTGTTCAGGTACACTGAGGAAGAATTCAGAATGTCCAGTTCATCTTACAGCACATATTTTGGAACTTGTGGGAGGAACCCGGAGCACCCATGCAGACAGAGAGAGAATGTGCAGACTCCGCACAGACAGTGACCCAAGCGGGAATCGAGCCTGGACCCTGGCGCTGTTTTCATCTTTCAGCCAACATTATAGAATATTCGGTCACCATCTCACTGCCAATTGCAAGACTTTGCTGTGTGCAGAAACAGCTGCTGTGCTTTACGCAAGATATACAGCAGAGAAACAGGCCATTTGGCCCAACCAGCATATGCTGGTGTTTATGCTCCATGCTCCACTTGAATCTCACTTGAACCATCTTTCTGTTTATCAGAATAACCCTGATGTTTATAAGGGGGAAGGTGGTTTTGGACCCGGAGGGGGTGAACGATGTGTTGCGGGAATTTTATAGCCGACTCCATAAATCAGAACCCCCAGCCGGGGAGGAGAGTATGAAGCAATTCTTGGGGGTGGGGGGCCGGAGCTCCCGAGGGTAGATGAGGAGTTGGTGGAAGGCTTGAGAGCCCCAATCAGGCTTGGGGAGGTGATAGATGGTCTGGGGGTGATGCAATCGGCTAAGGCTCCGGGACCTGACGGATACCCGGTGGAGTTTTACAAAAGGTTTTCTGGGTTACTGGGGCCGCTCTTGGTAAAGGCCTTTAATGAGTCCAAGGAGCTGGGAGTGCTCCCCCCAACATTGTTACAGGCATCGATTTCCTTTATTATGAAGCGGGATAAGGATCCAGAGAGCTGCGGATCCTATAGGTCGATCTCTCTTTTGAATGTAGAAGTGAAGTTGCTGGCAAAGATCCTGGTCACACAGATAGAGGACCGTGTCCCGGAGGTAATAGAGGAAGTTCAGACGGGATTTGTGAAGGGTCGGCACTTGACGTCCAACATTTGACGGCTCCTAAATGTTTCAATGATGCCAGCGGAGGGGCACGAGGTTGAGGTGCTGGTAGCCATGGATGCAGAAAAGGCCTTTGACCGGGTGGAGTGGAACTACTTGTAGGATATTTTAGGAAGGTTTGGGTTTGGGCAGGGATTTGTGGACTGGGTCCAGTTGCTATACCAGGCACCAGTGGTGAATGTATGAACCAACCGAGTTCGGTCAGAATACTTTAGCTTGTGTAGGGGAACAAGACAGGGGTGTCCGCTTTCCCCACTACTGTTTGCCCTGGCCACAGAGCCCTTGGCAATGGCCCTTAGGTCATTGAATGTTTGGCAGGGGATAGCGGGGGGGGGGGGGGGGGTGGAACATAGGGTCTCGCTCCACGGAGGCAATTTGCTCCTGTACATAACAGGCCCGCTTTGGGGGGGGGGGGGGGGGGGGAAGAGAGAGAGAGAGAGAGAGAGAGAGAGAGAGAGAGAGAGAGAGAGAGAGAGAGAGAGAGAGAGAGAGAGAGAGAGGAGAGAGAGAGAGAGAGAGAGAGAGAGGGGGGGGGGGGGGGGGGGGGGGGTGGCTGGAATTATGGAGATACTGGAAGAATTTGGCCAGTTCTCAGGGTACAAGTTAAATATGGGTAAGAGCGAGGTGTTTGTGATCCAGACACGAGGGCAGGAGAGGAGACTGAGGGAGCTACCATTCAAAGTGGTGGGTAGAAGTTTTAGGTACCTGGAGATTCAGATGGCTAGCGACTGGTGTCAGCTACATAAGTTATGAAAAGAGACTGCCACAGGTGAGACATGCTCCCGCTGTCGTTAGCGGGGAGGGTGCAGACTTTGAAGGTGACAGTCCTCCCAAGGTTGCTGTTCGTTTTTCAATGTCTTCCAATTTTTATCCCCAAAGCTTAGGATAAGGTAATGCCTAAAACGGGGATTGGGGAGGGGAGGGTCTCGGAGTTATACAAGGAATTGATGGAGTGGGAAGAGGTACCAATCGGGGAAGTGAAGAGCAAGTGGGAGGAAGCGTTGGGAGGGGAGCTGGTAGTCGGGCTACGGGAAAAGGCCTTGAAGAGAGTCAATTCATCCTAGTTATATGCCAGGCTTAGCCTGATCCAGTTCAAGGTGGTTCACAGGGCCCACATGACGGTAGCCCAGATGAGTAGGTTTTTCAAGGAAGTGGAGGACAGGTGTGAATTGGATTGGATTTGTTTACTGTCACGTGTACCGAGGTACAGTGAAAAGTATTTTTCTGCGAGCAGCTCAACAGATCATTAAGTACATGGGAAGAAAAGGGAATAAAAGAAAATACATAATAGGGCAACACAAGGTATACAATGTAACTACATAAGCATCGGATGAAGCATACAGGGTGTAGTGTTAATGAGGTCAGTCCATAAGAGGGTCATTTAGGAGTCTGGTAACAGCGGGGAAGAAGCTGTTTTAGAGTCTGTTTGTGCGTGTTCTCAGACTTCTGTAACTCCTGCCCAATGGAAGAAGTTGGAAGAGTGAATAAACTTGGGGGGGGGGGGGGTCTTTGATTATGCTGCTCGCTTTCCCCAGGCAGTGGGAGGTATAAATGGAGTCAATGGATGGGAGGCAGGTACAAGAGATGGACTGGCCAGTGTTCACAACTCTCTGAAGTTTCTTGCGGTCCTGGGCCAAGCAGTTGCCATACCAGGCTGTGATGCAGCCCGATAGGATGCTTTCTATGGTGCATCTGTAAAGGTTGGTACGGGTTAATGTGGACATGCCGAATTTCCTTAGTTTCCTGAGTAAGTATAGGCGCTGTTGTGCTTTCTTGGTCGTAGCGTCGACGTGTGTGGTGATCTTGATTTTTGAGTAGCAGTGCTCAAGGGTGTTGTCGCTCCTGGTGGGACAGGAGATATGCTGTGGAGGAGGACGCTGTGGGGGAAGCCCGTCGAATCATGTGCAAATGTTCTGGGCGTGTCTGAAGTTGAGGGGATTCACGGACGTCATGTCAGAGGTCCTGGAAGGGAGGGTGACTCCCAGTCCAGGAATGGTAATATTTGGGGTATCGGAAGATCTGCACCCCCCCCCCCCCCTTCCGGGGAGGGGGTGGGTGGGGCATGTTCTGATGTTCTGGCCTCCTCCTACCTGGTGGCCTGGGGACGGATTTTGCTGGGATGGAGGGACTCGGAGCCTCCAAAGTCAGGAGTGTGGGTTAGCGACATGGCGGGGTTTCTCAGTCTGGAAAAGATTAAGTTCGCCTTGAGAGGTTTAACTCGGGGGTTTGCTCGGAGGTTCATCGACTTCTTTAAGGAAAATTGAATGTCAGCAGAAAGGGGGGGGCGGAGATAATGGGAGGCATGGCAGTGCAAAATAAGCACAGGGAATCTAATATATGGGTAGTTAGGAGCTCGGTAGGGGGTAGCTGGGTGTTACTGTCATTGCACTGGTCGTGTGCGTTAGGCCGCTTGGTTGTTTAGAATGTTAATTTGTTAAATTTGTCAAACTGAAAATTACAAATGCTTCAACAAAATATTTTCCATAATAAAAAAAGAATAACCCTGATGTGGAGATGCTGGCATTGAACTCGGGTGGGCACAGTAAGAAGTCTTACAACACCAGGTTAAAGTCCGACAGGTTTCTTTGGAATCACTAGCTTTCAGAGTGTAGCTCCCCTTCTCCTTCACATGCTTGTCTCGCCTCCCCTTAAAAGTATCTATATCACAAATGAAAGTTGTGGCAGATTTTTCTTCTGATGGCCAATGAAGTGTGGAAGGGAGAGGACCTGAACAAGAAATCAACATCAACAGGAGAGAACAATTTGGCGGGACTGATTTGGTAAATCAGTACACTTTAAAATGACTAGTGTGCAGTCATCTTGTGTATTTATTTGGTGGACGTAAAGAACTTTTTTGGGGCTACAATGCAATTGCATAAAATAAACGAGACTACTGTCATTAAACTATGAGAACACTAAGCAAGTGGGGAATACCTGTATCAGGCCTTAACTGGAGTAATCAGAGTCCTCTTTTGTCGGGCTGGGACAGCAAGGCACAAACATTCTGACTAACAGCTTGCATTTTATATAGCACACTTAACATACTAAAACATCCCAAAGCAGTTCAAAGAGCACAATACGATCAAATCTGGCACCGAGCCACAAATGATAACAGTCGACTATGACCCTATAAAAAGTTTGGCCAAAAAGATAGGTATTGAAGGAGCCTCTGAAAGGACAGAGACAAGAGAGGTGAATGGGTTCAGAACATAGAATTTAGAACAGAGAATTTACAGTGCAGAAGGAGGCCATTCACCCATCGAGTCTGCACTGGTCCTTGGAAAGAGCACCCTACTTAAGCCACACACCTCCACCCTATCCCCGGAACCCAGTAACCCCACCTAACCTTTTTTGGACACCAAGGCCAATTTAGCATGGCCAACTACCTAACCTGCATGTCTTTGGACTGTGGGAGGAAACCGGAGCACGCGGAGGAAACCCACGCAGACACGGGGAAAATGTGCAGACTCCGCACAGACAGTGACCCAAGTTGGAATCGAACTTGGGACCCTGACGCTGTGAAGCAACCATGCTAACCACTGTGCTACCATGCTGCCCCAAGGGATGAAGCTCTAGAGATTAGGGCCTACACAGCTGGATACACAACCATCAACAATGGAGCAACAAAAAAAATCAGAGAAGTGCAAAAGTCTGGAAGTGGAGAAATGCAGAGTTCTCCAAGTGACCTCTACTTGACTCATTTTACACTGCAAACAGCTATGGCCGCAAATTTAGATATGCCAATGATTGTGGGTATGATCCATGTCCATGGAGCTCAATGGCACCTTGACATCACTGTCTGCTCAGTTTGCCACCAACTCCTAACTTTCACCTATTTAGAACATAGAACAGTACAGCACAGAACAGGCCCTTCGGCCCTCAATGTTGTGCCGAGCCATGATCACCCTACTCAAACCCACGTATCCACCCTACACCCGTAACCCAACAACCCTTACTTTTAACCTTAACCTTACTTTTATTAGGACACTACGGGCAATTTAGCATGGCCAATCCACCTAACCCGCACATCTTTGGACTGTGGGAGGAAACCGGAGCACCCGGAGGAAACCCACGCACACAGGGGGGGGACGTGCGACTCCACGCAGACAGTGACCCAGCTGGGAATCGAACCTGGGACCCTGGAGCTGCGAAGCATTTATGCTAACCACCATGCTACCCTGCTGCCCCACCGAAGATTCAGGCTGATGGTGGGCCTCTTTCTTTACTGGGACTACTGTCACACATGGACCTAGACTGAGCATTGGTAACATTTTTTATCCACATATTATCTAGATGGTAATCCTAGCTTTTTTTTCCCCTTCTCATAAGAACTAGGAGCAGGAGTAGGCCATCTGGCCCCTCGAGCCTGCTCCGCCATTCAATGAGATCATGGCTGATCTTTTGTGGACTCAGCTCCACTTTCCGGCCGGAACACCATAACCCTTAATCCCTTTTTTCTTCAAAAAACTATCTATCTTTACCTTAAAAACATTTAATGAAGGAGCCTCAACTGCTTCACTGGGCAAGGAATTCCATAGATTCACAACCCTTTGGGTGAAGAAGTTCCTCCTAAACTCAGTCCTAAATCTACTTCCCCTTATTTTGAGGCTATGCCCCCTAGTTCTGCTTTCACCCGCCAGTGGAAACAACCTGCCCGCATCTATCCTATCTATTCCCTTCATAATTTTAAATGTTTCGATAAGATCCCCCCTCATCCTTCTAAATTTCAACGAGTACAGTCCCAGTCTACTCAACCTCTCCTCGTAATCCAACCCCTTCAGCTCTGGGATTAGCTTCGTGAATCTCCTCTGCACACCCTCCAGCGCTAGTACGTCCTTTCTCAAGTAAGGAGACCAAAACTGAACACAATACTCCAGGTGTGGCCTCACTAACACCTTATACAATTGCAGCATAACCTCCCTAGTCTTAAACTCCATCCCTCTAGCAATGAAGGACAAAATTCCATTTGCCTTCTTAATCACCTGTTGCACCTGTAAACCAACTTTCTGTGACTCATGCACGAGCACACCCAGGTCTCTCTGCACAGCAGCATGCTTTAATATTTTATTGTTTAAATAATAATCCCATTTGCTGTTATTCCTACCAAAATGGATAACCTCACATTTGTCAACATT
Organism: Scyliorhinus canicula; assembly: GCF_902713615.1. Classification (NCBI taxonomy): domain Eukaryota; kingdom Metazoa; phylum Chordata; class Chondrichthyes; order Carcharhiniformes; family Scyliorhinidae; genus Scyliorhinus; species Scyliorhinus canicula. The sequence continues at coordinate 143,687,470 of NC_052147.1, read as the reverse complement.
GTATTCCATTTGCCAGATCCTAGCCCATTCACATAACCTATCCAAATCCCTCTGCAGACTTTCAGTATCCTCTACACTTTTCGCTTTACCACTCATCTTAGTGTCATCTGCAAACTTGGACACATTGCCCTTGGTCCCTAACTCCAAATCATCTATGTAGATTGTGAACAATTGTGGGCCCAACACGGATCCCTGAGGGACACCACTATCTACTGATCGCCAACCAGAGAAGCACCCATTAATCCCCACTCTTTGCTTTCTATTAATTAACCAATCCTCTATCCATGCTACTACTTTACCCTTAATGCCATGCATCTCAATCAAGTATTGAGGACAAATGCAACATCCTTGCTGCTACTCCAGTTGAGATCATCTAACCTGATACAGATCAGTCAACAAAACATGGACTCAGGACATAGATATTACAGCAGCACAAAGAGGCCCTTTGACCCATCGTGTCTGCGGCAGCCATCAAGCACCTATCTATTTTATGCTGGCTCTTTGCTACAGCAATCTCAAAATAATCCCACTGCGCTTCTCTCTCTTCTCGTATCTTTGTCTGTTCCAGTGCTCAATATATTTATCTACTTTAAAAGATGCATCAACTAATCCTTAACGCAAAATATTCCATGCTTTAATAACTGCCTACAGAAGGAAATGTTTTCCTAATCCCTCTCTGGAAGGATTATGGTGAATTTTAAAACAATGACCTGGCATCATTGACTCCACCACCCCAGATAATAGCCTCTCACCATGTATTCTTAGTCTTCTCTGCTCCAGTGGAAGTAGTCTCAATGTCCCAGGCTTATATTAATAGTTTCCCATCTCAGACACCATTCTCATGAATTAAGGTGTCTGTTCTCCATGAATATTCCGAAAATGGGGCAGTGAAAATGGCACACAGCACTCTCACTGTCGTCATTGGACATGGAGTAGAAACTTTGCTACACAGTGAGGGATTATGAGTGGTACCACAGAAAGTAGTTAAGGCATATAGCAAAGATTAGGGAGGCGCTAAACAGGTACATAATAAAGGAATAAAGGATATGGTGATGCAGTCAGATAAAATAAGGCAGGAGCATCTAACAAGCTTGTCATAAATTCTTGCTCTCTGTTCACACCGAGGGGTTAATGGCCTTCATCTGTGCCTTAACATTTCTATATTCCTACTTTATGCCCCATTTATAAAATCAAAACTGCTGCTGGCCTTTTTCATGGCCTGTTCTTGCATGTTAAAGGAATGATACATTTGTTGATTTGTGTGGCTAATTATCTATTGAGTCATCAGGGAGCTCCGTTATTCACTTCTTTAAAAAGTCATGGTATTTCAGGCACTCCTGGGTAGGTTGGGGCAAAGTCAACTACAATCACAAAAACGTTTATACTGTTGTTAGGTTTCTATCCTGAGCAGACAGGTCTCTTGCAGAGTATTGCCTATTCTAAAATAGTTATTGTTTCAAAGCAGGAGTGGAAAATACATAAAGCTAGACCTCACGGAAATAGGCCACTGGCTCTAAAGGAACCTCCTTCCACCATTCTTAAACGACCCCAGTCAGCAAATCCTTTGAATTCTTTCTCCCTCAATTATGTATCTAGCTTCACCTTAAACACACATATACCACTCTCCCAAACCATTCCATAAGGTACTGAGGTCCTCATTCTAACCACTCTCTGGGTAAATTTGAATTCCCAATTGGATTTGTCAGTTGCAATCTTATATTTATGACCCACAGTGTTGGATTCTCCCTGGATAAGAAGACACATCTTCTCTAAATCTCCCCTCTCAAGCTCTTTCATAGTTCAAAGATCTTCATTCAGTCGCTTCTTTGTCTCTTTATTCTAGAGCCCTAGTTTGTTGAGTCTTTTCTGCTAGCTGTTGAATTTAAATCTTTACAATTCAATAGTTGTAGATCCAATTACAGGAAATATCGCAGCCAGTATTCCGATGGATCAGTGGCAAAATTGATCAGTCTGGGGATTGATTTGTATTGAGCCATACATACCAACAGCACCCTAAGATGCCGGGCTTGGTTTGCGCTGAATTAATTGATCAAAGCAGGGATTTGGCACTCAGCATCCCTCACGAGGTAGGAGGAGAAAGTAAACAGCTGAAAAGCACACTTGCCGATGATTTTCAAATGTTCAGGATTGGCTTTGTGCTGTTCCCATTGTCAAATTGCCCGGTGACGTATGCTGGCGAGACTCAATTGAAAAAGTGATTTCGAAAATGTACTAAAAGCTTTGTGGCGCGGAGAAGGCATTTGATCGTGTGGGGTGGCGGTACTTATTCGAGGTTTTGGGAAGGTTTGGGTTTGGGCCAAGATTTGTGGCATGGGTACGGTTGCTGTATGTGGCACCAAGGGCGAGGACGAATGATATGAGCTCACAAAGCTTTGACTTACACAGGGTTCAAGGCAGGGGTGCCTGCTGTCGCCGTTGCTGTTTGCGCTGGCCATAGAGCCGTTGGCGATGGCTCTCAAGGGGTCGGCAGAGTGGCGGGGATTGTGAGGGGACAGAGAGGGACAGAGGGAGCATCAGGTGTCACTCTATGCCGATGGTATCTTGCTGTGTGTTTCAAATCCATTGGACAGTATGGGAAGGATTATGGGCCTGCTGGGAAGGTTTGGAGGGTTCTCGGGGTACAAACTGAATGTAGGTAAAAACGAGGTATTCCCGGTGAATGAGCAGGGACAGTGGGCTAATTTAGGGGGGATGACGTTTACGGTAGCGAGGGACAGGTTTAGGTATTTGGGGATTCATGTAGCAAGGGAATGGACGGGGCTCCATAAGTGGAACTTAACAAAGCTGGTGGAGGAGGCCAGGGAGGATCTTACGAGGTGGGATGCACTGCACTTAACGTTGACGAGGAGGGTTCAAGTGGTGAAAATTAATATTCTGCCAAGGTTCTTGTTTATCTTTCAGGCTCTCCCGATCTTTATACCAATGGCTTTTTTTTTCAGAAAGTGGACATGATCTTTTCAGACTTTGTATGGGCGGGAAAGGTGCCGAGGGTGGGGAGGACCCTGCTACAAAGGCAGAGGCAGCAGGGTGGATTGGCGTTGCCAAACTTGCTTCATTATTATTGGGTGGCAAATGTGGACAAGGTGCGCCGGTGGCGAGAAGGAGAATGGGTAGAGTGGGTTAGGAAGGAGGAGGAATCTTGTAAAGGGTCTAGTTTGACGACGGCAGTGTTGCCAATGGCTCCGAGTAGATATTCAGGGAGCCCGGTGGTGCAGTCCACGGTGAAGATATGGAATCAGTTGAGGAGGCACTTCAGGGTGGAAGGGATCTCGGTGCTAACTCCGCTGTGCGAGAATCATGGGTTTGAGCCAGGGGGATGGATAGTGTGTGCAGGAGATGGAGGGAAGTGGGGCTGGTCAAGGTGAGGGTTCGCCAGTCTGGAGGAGCTAAGGGAGAGGGTAGAGCTGCTGAGGGAGAGTGAGTTCAGCAGGTTAGCGACTGCGCAAAAGGTCAGGAGGGGGTTCCCTAGGTTGCCGGGATACGCACTGCTGGAGTGAGTGCTGCTTCCAGATGTGGAAGGGGAGGGAAGAATTGGGGATATATACAAGTGGTTGGGGGAGAAGGGAGGCGAGCGGATGGTGAAGATCAAGGAGAAATGGGAAGCGGAGTTGGGAGGGAAGATCAATTGGAGAGTATGGAGTGAGGCACTGTGTAGGGTAAATGGGACCTCCTCTTGTGCAAGGATGAGCCTGATACAGTTTAAGGTGGTGCACAGGGTGCATATGACTCGAGCGAGAATGAGTGGGTTCTTTCAGGGGGTAGCAGATGAGTGAGAGGTGTGGGCGGAGGCCAGCAAATCACATGGACATGTTTTGGGGTTGCAAAAAATTGGGAAGATTCTGGGCAGGTGTGTTTGTGGTCTTAGCCAGGATAGTGGAGGAGGAGATGGACCCGGACCCTTTGGTGGCGATATTTAGGGTTTCAGAGAAGCTGGAGCTCATGGAAAGGAGGAAGGCCGATGTCGCAGCCTTCGCCTCTCTGACTGCAAGGCGGCGAATTTTACTGGAGTGGTGTTCGGCATCACCACCAGGGGTAGCGGCTTGGTTGGGTGACCTGTTCGACTTCCTGCAGTTAAGAGAAGATAAAGTATGAGTTAAGGGCCTCTGTACGGGGGTTTGAGAAAAGGTGGGGAATGTTTGTGACCATGTTTGAGGAGCTGTTCATCACAGGTGGAGGGGGGGGTGAAAAAGGGGGACAATCTGTACTGACTGTATAGTTGATTGTTGGGAAGTATGTTTCTGGAGTGTTTATTTGCTGTAACCTGTTTTGATACAGGTTTGTAATAAAATACATTTTTTAAAAAAGCATTGTGGAGGTATAGAATGCACTGCAACATCCAATTAGGTGGGGGAGGAAGTGAAATGGAGGGGACAGTCTGGAATACAGTGCCTGCGAGGGTGGTAGAGACGGGTTGCCTCGCATCCTTTAAAAAGTACCTGGATGAGCACATGACACACCATAGCATTCAAGGCTACAGGCCAAGCACTGGTAAATGGGAATAGGTAGGTAGGTCAGGTGGTTTTCATGTGGCGGTACAGACTCAATAGGCTGAGGGGCCTCTTCTGAACAGTGCATTGCTGTGATCATCAGTTGCATAACACTGGTTAAGTTACAGTTAGAATATTGTGTGCAGTTGTGGCGTCTGTACTAGAAGAGAGCGGAGTTTGCAGCAGAGAGGGTACAGAGAAGATTTATGAGAATAAAGGTGAAGATGCAACTAGTAGAGTTGACCAGGGAGAACCAGGGTTATTTAGACTTTCAGAAGGCTTTTGACAGGGTCTCGCACAGCAGATTGCAATATAAAGTGAAAGTGAATGGGATTGCAGATAGTATCTTAACAATAATCATCTTTATTATTGTCACAAACAAGCTTTCATTAACACTGCAATGAAGTTACAATCAAGGGTCAATTTAGCGTGGCCAATCCACCTGCCCTGCACATCTTTGGGTTTGTGTGGTTGAGACCCACACAGCACGGGGAGTATGTACAAACTCCACACAGACATTGACCCGGGGCTGGGATCGAACCAAGGTCCTTGGCGCTATGAAGCAGCACCCTATAGTTAGAGGATAAGGAGTAAACCTTAGAAAGTGGTGAATCTGTGGAATTCACAACCACAGAAAGTAGTCGAGGTCAAAATGTTGTGTGATTTCAATGAATAGTCTACTCCTGCTTCTATTTTCTATGTATGTATGTTACTGCGGATCCTGGAATCTGAGACAAAAACAGAAAATGCCAAACTATCTCAACGGGGGGGGGGGGGGGGGTGATACAGGCGTTGATACGGTCTTGGTGGTGTTACAGTTATTATGGCGTTTCATTGTTGCTTTTTATTGTTCGTTGTTATATTTTCTGTAAAAAATTCCAATAAAAAATTTTTTTTTTTTAAAGTCTGGAAATTGTAACACGTCTAATCGGAAAACGAGATGATGTTCCTCCAGTTTGGGGTGGACTTCACTGGAACACTGCAGCAGGGCAAGGACAGATATGTGGATATGAGAGCAGGACAGTGAGATGAAATGGCAAGCGACAGGAAAGTCTGGGTCCTGCTTATGGATGGACCAACGGTTTGGATTTGGACTTGTTTATTGTCACGCGTACCGAGGTACAGTGAAAGTATTTTTCTGCCAGCAGCTCAAACAGATCATTAACTACATAAAAAGAAAATAAAAGAAAATACATAATAGGGCAACACAAAGTACACAATGTGCTTTTCTGCAAAGCGGTCACCCAGTCTGTGTTTAGTCTGTCCAATGTAGAGTAGACCGCATTGGGAGAAGCAAATGCAATAAACCAGATTGAAGAAGGTGCACGTGAAGCGCTGCCCCATCTGAAAAGAGTGCTAATGCCCTTGGATGGTGAGCAGGGTGGAGGCAAAGGGGCAGATCTAACACCTTCTGTGATTGCATGGGGAGGTGTGGTGGGAAGAGGGTGAGGTGTTGGGTGTGATGGAGGAGTGGACCAAGATATGCCAGAGGTAATGATCCCTGCAGAATGCTGACAGGGGGAGTGAGGGGAAGATGTTTGGTAGCGGCATCATGCTGGAGTTAGTGGAACTGGCGGAGGATGATCCTTTGAAAACGGAGGCTGGTGGGGTGAAAAGTGAGGACAAGGGGGATCCTATCCTGGTTCTGGGAGGGAAGGGGTGAGAGCAGAGTTGCGGGAGATGGGCCAGACATGTTTGAAAGCCCTGTCAGCCACAGTAGGTGAGAAACTATGATTAAGCAAAAAGGAAGACATGTCAGCAGCACCAGTTTGGAAAGTAGCATCATCAGAACAGTTGTGACGGAGGTGAAAGAACTGGGAGAATGGGATGGAGTCCTTACAGGATGTGGGGTGTTAAGAGCTTTAGTCGACATAGCTGTGGAAGTTGGTGGGCTTGTAATGGGTACTGGTGGACAGTTTATGCCCAGAAACGGAGATGTCAAGGAAGGAAAGTGTCAGAGATGGACCATGTGAAGGTGATAGAGGCATGGAAACTGGAAGTAAAATTGATTATTTTTCCAGGTCCAGGCGGAAACATGAAGTGGCACCAAAACAGTCATCAATGTACCAATAGAAAATGCGGGAGGAGGCCAGAGTAGGACTGGAACAAGGAATGTTCCACGTACCCCATAGAGACAGAAAAAACTGGGACTCATACGAGTACCCATAGCCATACCTTTGACTTACGAGGATGTTACCTAGACTGGAAAAGTTTAGCTTTAAAGAGAAATTTGACAGACTGGGGTTGATTTCTTTGGAATAGAGGAGGCTGAAGCTAGTCCCAATTGTAGTATGCAAAATCAACAATGAAGAGTGGTTAAGGAGACCCTACGTGCCTTCGTTGAGGGGTCCATAACATGCGGGGGGTGGGTGTGGCAGAAGTTTAGGGAAAGAGGTCGGACGTTTAAGAGGAGATTCAAGGAGATATTTTTTAACCCAGAGGATTGTCGAAGTCTGGAACGCACTGCCTGAAGGGTAGCAGAAGTAGAAACTTTCCTATCATTTAAATAATTCTTGGATGTGCTCTTGATGTGCCAGAACAAAAGTTGGAAAGTGGGATTAGGCTGGGTGGCTGCTCGTGAGCTAGTCTGAACACAATGGGCCTAATAGATCTCCCAGCCCCCTATAAATTTCTACGATTCTCTGAAGGCTACTTGGGTAAAACTGTTTGAGCCCTGCTTATGTACCAATATAAATAACTCCGAAGTATACAAAACTGCTGCTTAACACACTAATAGAAAGCACCCCCCCCCCCCTCACAGTCAGTTCTGGTATCCACATGTCCTGCCAACAACCGCTCACATTAAGAACGGGAAGACAACCAGAATCTCAGCAATGCCTTGAAGTGAAACCAATCACCACCACACAGAGTGAAATTTACACCCCGAGTCTCAGGATGACACAGACAGAACCAGCTGCAAGCTCTCTCTCACCACGTGAATTATCTGTAAACAACTGCACCATTTTGAAATCTCCCCTGCTTCTCCAGAGGTTATCGCATCATTGACCGCAGTGACGAAAATGCTACACAGTGGATAAAGTTACTGAGAAAGGAATATCTGTCCCCAGAATAAGGCCGGAAGTAGAAAGCAGCCTGCCTTTGACTTTTAAAACTCATGGGGAGAGAAATGCACGGAACCTCTCTCTCCTTCCTCCCCACCCATCAATCAGCAACACAGCCTCCCTGCCCAATAACTATCAGAAATACATTTCCTATAATCCTTAGATTCAATGTGCAATTTGATTGGTTGTTAGATCTCCAGCATCAAGTGGTTCACACTGCTGCCTCACAACGCTGAGGACCCAGGCTCGATCGAGGTCCCAGGTCACTGTCCGTGTCGAGTTTGCGCATTCTTCCCCTGTCTGCGTGGGTCTCATCCCACAACCCAAAAAGATGTGCAGGTTAGGTGGATTGGCCATGCCAAATTGTCCCCTAAGTGGAAAAAAATGAACTGGATACTCTCCATTCAAAAAAAAAACTCCAGCATCAGGTGAATTCTATACTCCCTGGACCAACCTAATATCTGACGTAACACACAAAGACACTCAAGACGCATGCAATATTATAGTAATTCTAAGAATTCAGTAGGTATTCATATGAGTTACTTAACTTCAAAGTGCAATATTGATAATACGGACTTCAAAAATTCTTCACAAAAAAGAATTACTTGTTCTCATGTATGATTTCCATCCCTATTCTTTTTCTTAATATTATTTATCCCGTGTACATTCCCCCACACCCTGTTTTGAAACTTTGGTTATTTATCATCTTTCAGATAGTTAGGTTGGTCCAAAGCACTTCAGCCAACAAGATTTTAAAAAAATAAACTTAAGAGTGCCCCAATTAATTTTTTTCCAATTAAGGGGCAATTTAGCGTGGCCAATCCACCGATCCTGCACATCTTTGGGTTGTGGAGTGAAACCCACACAAACACAGGGAGAATGTGCAAACTCCACACGGACAGTGACCCAGAGTCGGGATCAAACCTGGGACCTCGGCGCCGTGAGGCAGCAATGCTAACCACTGTGCCACCGTGCTGGCCTCAGCCAAAAGATTAATTGTAAAATACAAATACAATTGTCATATGGTCAAACCCGACAACTGTTTATCGTAACGTCCCACATAGAACATCAAAAGAATGGTTCGTTAATCAGTTTCTCGTGGTGTTAGGTGAGGGAGGTGGGCTGGTCAGGGAACTGGAAGAACAATCCTGTTTCTCTTTCAAACATTATCTTGGGATCTGTTGCTTCTATCAGAATAGGCATACTTGGCAACACTCAGGTGACCTGAGCCAACCATCCTCTGACTTGAGAGAGAAGAGGACCAAAAACTGAGCCGCGCAGACATCTTTTCATATCACTCAATCAATTTTCCGAAGCCTCCTTCAGCTCCTGATTCTCGTAGCCAACATCAGCTCAATGAGAATTAGACCAATGCAGTGTGAACCCATTCTCAGTTAACCGGGCATTGCTTTATTAAAACTTGCCACTATTGTATACTTAGAATGGGGTCTCACACTTTTTATAATTTTCATAAGTCCAGCAAGAATGAAAAATTGCTATTTACCATTTTACCTGCCTTCTTTGCTACAGAGTTGACCCACGTATACTATAAGACATTCAGTAGCAACATTAGCAAATCAAAAATGAAAATACGCTGCTCGCCTAAAAGATCAAAGTGTCAGCCGTGGCTCACTTTCCTCTCAAATTCTGAAGACCGTGGATTTAAGCTCGGCTCCAGAGACTGGAGCAGCAACATCTAGGCTGCCATTTTGTTGAAGCGCTCCACTACCAGAACTGACAATTTCCAGATGAGATGTTAAACCAAGGCCCTGTCTGATCTCTCAGGTGCACATAAAAGATCCCATGGCAGCATTTCTAGAAAGAGCAGGCAATTTCTCCTCTGCAATGAGGAAAATACTGCAGATGCTGGAATCTGAAATAAGAACAGAGGATGCTGGAAAAACTCAGTGGGTCTGGCAGCATCTGGCGAAGAGCTTATGGTAAAGCCAAAAAGGACTTGAAACGTTAACTCTGCTTTCTCTCAATGCAGTTGTTGCCAGACCTGCTCAGTTTTTCTATCACCCTCTATTTGACTTCTCCTCTGTACAACATTTATTCCTCCACCAATCTCTCAAATTTGATTATTTGGTGATTGTTACAACCTAGTTCGTAGGGTCTTGCTATGTACAAAATGGCTGCTGCATTTCCCATATTGCAGCATTCAAAAGTACGTCACTCATTGAAGTGCAGACTTTTTTTAAAACCCAGAGCCAAGATTACTGACATAAAAACAAGTGCTACTGAGAGTACCTTGCCATCAGTATATCCTGCAAAGTACTGACAAAGTAGTATTTTGCTGACATCAACAGAACTAATGCAGGGTTTGTTTATGATATACCATTGTGTCTGCTAGCTGTCTTTCAGGAATTCCAATCATACATCATTCAAATTCACTGGCATTCGGAGGATCAGCAAGTTATACTACAGTAATCTTCCCACAGGCAGACACTTAAAAGCTGTGTTGTGCATATTCACGCAACAATCAGTCTAAAATCGATATATTGTAGGATCCCAGATGTTCTCAACTTCAAGAGCTCAGGGAAGCAGCTGCCCCCTAAATAGTTTTCCACAGGTCAGATGCACTGCAATCACCAACACAGAGCCTGTCGGTGCACCCCAGTGTGACAACTGTCCACCTATGGATGTAATGCATTGCTAGTTACCAGGCTATTGCTCGAAAATAAATTTGCTATCCAAATATCTCCCCTCATTTGCCGGACCCGTTAACTGAAGCTGGCTGTCGAACCGCATGTACAAATTGGCTGCTGCATTTCCCACATTGCAGCCTTACCTCCAAATGACCGTTCTTCATAGGTGACACTCGGCAGTGATAATCTGCATACCTTTTTGAGCAATAAGGTAAGGATGGAGAAATGTCACAGGTGAGTCAAGTACCAATCTTGCCTGGAGCAAAGTGGAAAATACAAACAAATTTTCCTGCTCCTCACCCGGAGCACTGGAAGCTAATTCAATGTCCCCACTGTTGATGTAACTGATTGTAAAGCAAAACCCAACAAATATGACATTTATCTTTTTAAGACAGATACTGTCACCTCTTGAAAGTTTTAATTTAAAATTTTTTTTAAAAAAAGTACCCAACTCATTTTTTTTCCCAATTAAGGGGAAATTTAGCATGGCCAATCCACACCTTTGGGTTGTGGGGGTGAGACCCATGCAGTTTAGGGGAGAATGTGCAAACTCCACACAGTGATCCGGGGCCGGCATTGAACCCGGGCCCTTGGAGCCGTGAGGCAGCAGTGTTAATCACCTTGCCGCTCTCTTGATGATTTCTAACAATAAAATTCTGGGTGACAAAATTCAAATTATAATTGCAAATATCAGAAAAACGGAAACTTTGTGCAAAAAATGTGTAACTCAATCCTCTCGGACTTTTGGCCAAAATCAAGTATCAGATCAAACCCACAATGGGGCGCAACACATTTTCTTGTCAGCTTGGATCTTTAGTGTCTCTCTTGTGGAGAGCAGGAATTGGCTTCAATTTGAAATGATTTTTGGAGCTAACAATGAGATGGATTAAGAGTTTGCCCTGTCCACTTTGTGCATTGGCTTTGTAACTTTAAGGATGGGATAATGTTTTTTAACAATACATAAATGTGTAATCAAGTAATTTGAATTGAACAAACTGAATTATCAAAACAAGAATCAGTGCATAAGGACATACAAATCAGGAGGAGTAAGCCAATCGGTCCCTCGAAACAGCTCTAACATTTGATAAGATCATGGCTGAATTGATCATGGCCTCTACTTTCCTGTCTATCCCCTATACACTTGACTTCCTAGTCAGCCAAGAATGTAACTCAACTTTCAAAATATTCAATGACCCTGGCGTCACTGCTTCCCAGGGAAGAGAATTCCACATACTGATGGCCTTCAGAAAAAATAAATATCATTGCTATCTTAAATGGCAGATCCCTTAATTTTAAACTGTGTCCCCTGGTTCTAGTTTCTATCACAAGAGAAAATATCCTTTCAGCATCCACCCTGTTAAGTCCCCTCAGAAACTTATATGTTTCAATAAGATCACCTCTCATTCTAATAAACTTCAATGGACACAGGCCCAACCTGTCCAACCTTCCCTCAATGTGTTCATTCAAGAAATTAGTCAAATGAAACTTGTCTGTACGGCTTTAAAAACAATTATGTCCTTTCCTAACTAAGGAGATGATATAGTGCACTACTACAAGCACTAAAATTACCTGATAAATAAATATGAACATACAGTGCAGAAAGAGGCCATTTGGCCCATCGAGTCTGCACCGACCCACTTAAGCCCTCACTTCCACCCTATCCCCGTAACCCCTCCTAACCTTTTTGGACACTAAGGGCAATTTATCATGGCCAATCCACCTAATCTGCACATCTTTGGATTGTGCGAGGAAACCGGAGCACCCGGAGGAAACCCACGCACACAAGGGGAGGATGTGCAGACTCCGCACAGACAGTGACCCAAGCCGGAATCGAACCTGGGACCTTGGAGCTGTGAAGCCACAGTGCTAACCACTATTCTACCGTGCTGCCCCGAATTCCTCCCCTCGTGAATGCACGCTTTCATAAAATGGTGCACATAAATGCACATTTCTTGGAATTCAATAAAAAAGGAAAGAGAATTCATAAATAATTAACAACGCAAATCAAAATTAAGTACTTCTGCTGATGAGCACGATTTGATTGTTCTTTCAGTTGCCATTTTCAGTTGAATAGCACCTCTGAAAGGTGTATAAAACGCAGGATTGGTTTCTCCAACAATCTAGAGGTACAACATGCATTACCTGGTGTGGTATTATGCTAGTCACAGCAGGAAGATCATAAGCCACAGGCTCTTGCTCCAGACCTTCATCCACACTGGAAGGCAAACATCCAATAAAAAGCAGGTTCAAGGCTCCATTGCGACACCCGTCATAATATACATCTATGTATATAATGGAGTGCAGACAGGCAGTGATTGACACACAGGATGACCAGTAAGCACACAGAACAAAGCAGCCAATCACCAGTCAGGACACTACCACTATAAAGCCAGAGGGCACTAGGATCCCCGCTCTCTCCAGACCCAGCCACTGAGACAGTCAGAGTTCGTGAGCTAGGCAGTGCAAACACCATGCGGCAGCTAGTAAGTCTGGTCAGACTAGTACTAGGTCTCCAGTCAAGTCAGCATAGTGTCAACCCACAGTTGAACATGTATAGTAGTTAAGACGTTAAATAAAATCATGTTGCATCTTATCAAGTGTTGGAGGTCTGTCTCTTGCTACACTGCATCAAATGCAGTCCACATCGACCCAGCCTGCACAACACATCAACACCCTCCTCACAGTTTAAAAGACACAGCCTGCCCAATCGTGAGAAACTGAATTGAGGCACCAGAAACTGCGAATGAGTGCAGTATCCCTGCAAGGGCATTGGGTGGGGGGGGGGGGGGGGGGGGGTATTTAGCCCCATCGTGGGGAGGAAGGAAAAGAAAAGGCACAGAAACTATTAGGCAACGAACAAACTATCCCGGTTGCCAATTATGCGTGGGATTTGCTGTTGGGATGAAGGGACAACTTCCAGCAGTTCAGTCTGCCCAGTAATCCTTTGCTTAAACTCCCTGCTGCAACTTGACATCTGATTCCAACCAACTTGTTTCCCTGGCTGGAGCAATGCTGTGACGTCACTGGCGTCTGGTGTCACCACGTCTCTCGTCCCCTCAGCCGCGCGGCGTCGCCCCTCTTACCCTCCGGCGCTTCCCTGTCGCTGATGTGCTGCAGGTTGGTTCCGGGGCTGGGCTCGGGTTCCCGGAGCTCCGCCTCCACTCGGTAAGCTTCGATCCTCTCCTGCTGCCGTTGGTCCTGGCCCCGCAGCCCGCCGCGGCCCGATAGCGTAGGGCTCGCCCCGGGGGACACGCAACAAGACAAGGTGTTCCCCATCACGCCTCAGCCGGGAAGAGAAGCAATAAAAACTTTAGCCCTGGCGCCTGGGGCCTAAAAGCGTTTTTTCCTTCAGGAAGGGGAGGGGGGTTCGCGGTCGATGTCGTTGTCGCCGCCCCTCGGGTGAGGGAGGGAATCTTCACTCGTCTCTTCTAGTAAACGGCAGGCTCTCTGACCGGGACGTGGATGCTGTTGAATCCCCGGCTCACCCCTGCGGCCTTAGCTTCATTTGGCCCCGCGGAATTTCTCCGCCATTTTGCGCCGCACCTGGCCTCTGGACTCCGGCATAGCAACCGAGCCCGCCCAACGGAAACCCCGCCCCTGATTGGACGTTGTCAGACCAATCGATCATTACGTTTCATCCCCATTGGTCATTGCACATGTCAATCACTGGTCCTTCGCTCCCATTGGACATTGCCGTGTCAATCATCCGGTTTCATTGTTGGGAATTAAAGGTGCTTTTCCTCCCGCCCCCTTAAAGTCCTCCCACTTTTTTTTATCTTGGCAAAATTTCAAAGTGTCATAGACAGCTGTTCATGACACAGACTTGTGTGCAAAATGCCTTACAGCTTATCCATGATTAAATGGGATGGGAACATTTTGCAATCATGTAATATGTATTGAATTAAACTTGACAATGGTTTATGATTTCCAAATTAACCTTGTACCCTGATTATGCTGAGGCATTGCCATAAATCATTATTTAGGATTCAAATGAAAAATGAAAAATCGCTTATTGTCACGAGTAGGCTTCAATGAAGTTACTGTGAAAAGCCCCTAGTCGCCACATTCCGGCGCCTGTCCGGGGAGGCTGGTACGGGAATCGAACCGTGCTGCTGGTCTGCTTTATAAGCCAGCGATTTAGCCTTGTGAGCTAAACCAGCCCCTGTGAGCTAAACCAGCCCCTGGTTGTCAAATTGTCAAATATAAATAAGTTTCTAACTCCTTCTATACAATTGTCATTGGTTCCAATAGACATTTAAACTTAAAACAGACCATTCAAAAATGAGATCCATTGCCTACCTATTTCCCCCTTTTAATTTTTCAGTCCATTTTCTTTGTTGTTTAAAATAAAAATCCCCATTCTCTTTCAAACCCAATGATTCCTCCCTGAGCAACAATTCCACTGGCCCTCGTACCTCATCCAAGTAACTATTACTCATTTGTGAGCTTTATCAGTGGGGCTGATCAGGGTCATCTCAGCTGAACTTTATCCTCTCCTCACTTGATGCGCACATTGTTGGATAGCAATAAGGGTTATAATTTATTTCTCCTTACCCCAAGGACGGTAATGTTACGTGTAATAGCCCTAGTGTTGCCATGAGCAATGTCAAGTTGCCGTCTTGGATTGCTGCTACCTGTGTGGTGGAGGTGGTCCCAGCCTATCCAGCAGCAGTAAGAAGTCTTATAACACCAGGTTAAAGTCCAACCTGTTTGTTTTAAACACTAGCTTTCGGAGCACTGCTCCTTCCTCAGGTGAATGAAGAGGTATGTTCTCTTCATTCACCTGAGGAAGGAGCAGTGCTCCGAAAGCTTGTGTTTGAAACAAACATAAGAACATAAGAACTAGGAGCAGGAGTAGGCTATCTGGCCCCTCGAGCCTGCTCCGCCATTCAATTAGATCATGGCTGATCTTTTGTGGACTCAGCTCCACTTTCCGGCCCGAACACCATAACCCTTAATCCCTTTATTCTTCAAAAAACTATCTATCTTTACCTTAAAAGCATGTAATGAAGGAGCCTCAACTGCTTCACTGGGCAAGAAATTCCATAGATTCACAACCCTTTGGGTGAAGAAGTTCCTCCTAAACTCAGTCCTAAATCTACTTCCCCTTATTTTGAGGCTATGCCCCCTAGTTCTGCTGTCACCCGCCAGTGGAAACAACCTGCCCGCATCTATCCTATCTATTCCCTTCATAATTTTAAATGTTTCTATAAGATCCCCCCTCATCCTTCTAAATTCCAACGAGTACAGTCCCAGTCTACTCAACCTCTCCTCATAATCCAACCCCTTCAGCTCTGGGATTAACCTAGTGAATCTACTCTGCACACCCTCCAGCGCCAGTACGTCCTTTCTCAAGTAAGGAGACCAAAACTGAACACAATACTCCAGGTGTGGCCGCACTAACACCTTATACAATTGCAACATAACCTCCCTAGTCTTAAACTCCATCCCTCTAGCAATGAAGGACAAAATTCCATTTGCCTTCTTAATCACCTGTTGCACTTGTAAACCAACCTTCTGTGACTCATGCACTAGCACACCCAAGTCTCTCTGAACAGCGGCATGCTTTAATATTTTATCGTTTAAATAATAATCCCGTTTGCTGTTATTCCTACCAAAATGGATAACCTCACATTTGTCAACATTGTATTCCATCTGCCAGACCTGAGCCCATTCACTTAACCTATCCAAATCCCTCTGCAGACTTCCAGTATCCTCTGCACTTTTTGCTTTACCAGTCATCTTAGTGTCATCTGCAAACTTGGACACATTGCCCTTGGTCCCCAACTCCAAATCATCAATGTGAATTGTGAACAATTGTGGGCCCAACACTGATCCCTGAGGGACACCACTAGCTACTGATTGCCAACCAGAGAAACACCCATTTATCCCAACTCTTTGCTTTCTATTAATTAACCAATCCTCTATCCATGCTACTACTTTACCCTTAATGCCATGCATCTTTATCTTATGCAGCAACCTTTTGTGTGGCACCTTGTCAAAGGCTTTCTGGAAATCCAGATATACCACATCCATCGGCTCCCCGTTATCTACTGCACTGGTAATGTCCTCAAAAAATTCCACTAAATTAGTTAGGCATGACCTGCCTTTAACGAACCCATGCTGCGTCTGCCCAATGGGACAATTTCTATCCAGATGCCTCGCTATTTCTTCCTTGATGATAGATTCCAGCATCTTCCCTACTACCGAAGTTAAGCTCACTGGCCTATAATTTCCTGCTTTCTGCCTACCTCCTTTTTTAAACAGTGGCGTCACGTTTGCTAATTTCCAATCCACCGGGACCACCCCAGAGTCTAGTGAATTTCGGTAAATTATCACTAGTGCATCCGCAATTTCCCTAGCCATCTCTTTTAGCACTCTGGGATGCATTCCATCAGGGCCAGGAGACTTGTCTACCTTTAGCCCCATTAGCTTGCCCATCACTCCCTCCTTAGTGATAACAATCCTCTCAAGGTCCTCACCTGTCATAGCCTCATTTCTATCAGTCGCTGGCATGTTATTTGTGTCTTCCACTGTGAAGACCGACCCAAAAAACCTGTTCAGTTCCTCAGCCATTTCCTCATTTCCCATTATTAAAACTCCCTTCTCATCCTCTAAAGGACCAATATTTACCTTAGCCACTCTTTTTTGTCTTATATATTTGTAAAAACTTTTACTGTCTGTTTTTATATTCTGAGCAAGTTTACTCTCATACTCTATCTTACTCTTCTTTATAGCTTTTTTAGTAGCTTTCTGTTGCCCCCTAAAGATTTCCCAGTCCTCTAATCTCCCAGCAATCTTTGCCACTTTATATGCTTTTTCCTTCAATTTGATACTCTCCCTTATTTCCTTAGATATCCACGGTCGATTTTCCCTCTTTCTTCCGTCCTTCCTTTTTGTTGGTATAAACCTTTGCTGAGCACTGTGAAAAATCGCTTGGAAGGTTCTCCACTGTTCCTCAACTGTTCCACCATAAAGTCTTAGCTCCCAGTCTACCTTAGCTAGTTCTTCTCTCATCCCCTTGTAATCTCCTTTGTTTAAACACAAAACACTAGTATTTGATTTTACTTTCTCACCCTCCATCTGTATTTTAAATGCCACCATATTGTGATCGCTCCTTCCGAGAGGATCCCTAACTATGAGATCATGAATCAATCCTGTCTCATTACACAGGACAAGATCTAGGACCGCTTGTTCCCTCGTAGGTTCCATTACATACTGTTCTAGGAAACTATCGCGGATACATTCTATAAACTCCTCCTCACGGTTGCCTTGACCGACCTGGTTAAACCAATCGACATGTAGATTAAAATCCCCCATGATAACTGCTGTACCATTTCTACATGCATCAGTTATTTCTTTGTTTATTGCCTGCCCCACCATCTCGTTACTATTTGGTGGCCGATAGACTACTCCTATCAGTGACTTTTTTGCCTTACTATTCCTGATTTCCACCCAAATGGATTCAACCTTATCCTCCATAGCACCGATGTCATCCCTTACTATTGCCCGGATGTCATCCTTAAATAACAGAGCAACACCACCTCCCTTACCATCCACTCTGTCCTTCCGAATAGTTTGATACCCTCGGATATTTAACTCCCAGTCGTGACCATCCTTTAACCATGTTTCAGTAATGGCCACTAAATCATAGTCATTTACGATGATTTGTGCCACCAACTCATTTACTTTATTCCGAATACTACGAGCATTCAGGTAAAGTACAGTTATGTTGGTTTTTTTACCTCTGTTTTGAATCTAACATCTCCAGTTTTATTCCTTTTGTTATTACTGGGCCTATTCACTGTGCTCCCCTCAGTCACTGTACCTTGTACTGTCGCCCTTATGGATGTCTGACTATGTCTTCTCTGCCTTGCACTTTTCCCCTTACTTCCTTTTGTTTCTGTCCCTGTTTTACTACCTTCCAACTTCCAGCACTGGTTCCCATCCCCCTGCCACATTAGTTTAAACCCTCCCCAACAGCTCTAGAAAACACCCCCCCTAGGACATCGGTTCCAGTCCTGCCCAAGTGCAGACCGTCCGGTTTGTACTGGGGCAGGACTGGAACCGATGTCCTAGGGGGGGTGTTTTCTAGAGCTGTTGGGGAGGGTTTAAACTAATGTGGCAGGGGGATGGGAACCAATGCTGGAAGTTGGAAGGTAGTAAAACAGGGACAGAAACAAAAGGAAGTAAGGGGAAAAGTGCAAGGCAGAGAAGACATAGTCAGAAATCCATAAGGGCGACAGTACAAGGTACAGTGACTGAGGGGAGCACAGTGAATAGGCCCAGTAACATGTTGGACTTTAACCTGGTGTTGTATGACTTCTTACTGTGCTCACCCCAGTCCAATGCCGGCATCACCACATCATGGTATCCAGCAGCAAGACTGCTTCCTTGAGCAACATGTCTACAGCCCAACAAAGAAAGAAGCATTGCTTTATTTAGCTCTTGGAAATGAAGTTCAACAAAGACCTGACATGAGAGTCGGAGAACAATTGGGAAATAGTAGTTGTGACAATGTTTGAATAGGAAAGGATAATGTGTAGTCAAAGATAAGGAGGACAGTTTTGTAAAAGGCTAAGTTCTGTGCGATAAGAAAGGACCAACATAGAAAATGTAGGAAATGGATAAGTCATGGGGAACATTCAACTTGGAGATGGATTGAGTAAATAAAGTAGATATTTTCCTTTGAGTGTAACAATTAAGTTTAGTGGACAAATGAATTAAAACGAAACAAGCGTAAAGGGAAACACAATTGAACTGGAGCTCACAATACTGAAGAAAGTAAATCAATTTAAAATTGTCAGGAAGACAGTAGGGAGAGATTATTTTGTTTTAATGTCAAAGGTTATTGGAGTATGAAATACTTGTGACAGGAGGATGTTGAGCCGCAGTCCATTCACCTTTAAGGAAAACTTGTTAAATATTTGAACCAGAGGCAGATAGCAAGTTTAATGGGAGAGAGACAGACGGGATTAGTTTTAGATTCCTTCTGAAAAGAGATAGCACAGAGTCAGTTGGCCACATTGCTTTGTTCTATGTAAAGTCCAATCAATATTCCTGTGCTAGTCACCAGATAAATTTGCTGCACTATTGTGGGAGTCTTGTCAATAGGAAAAGCAGGAGCAGCTAGATTTAACAAATCCACTATTCATTAATATGAACCAGCACATGTATTATAGAAGGACTCTGGGCATGTCATATATTCTTTCTGAAATTCAGGATTGGAGACCTGTTTATGTTTATGTTGACAGGATTCTTGAAAAGGAAGCAAAAAACAAATGGAGTTGATTTAACATAGAAAGAAAGGAATTGCATTTATAATGCACCTTTCATATCAGGCTGTCCAAAGTGTTTTAGAGCCAACATAAGACTTTTCAGTTGTTGTAATATGGGAAATACAGTGCCCATTTGTGCATAGCAAGGTCCCCAAGCTGATATTCTGTTTTTGTGACATCAGTTGCAGGTGAAACATCGGCCAGTGCATGAGAAAGAATTCCCCCAATCTAATGCGCTATAGTACCTGAAGATCTTTTACAACTAACTGAAAGCTCAGGTCGAGCTTTAGTTTAATGTCTCATCTGAAAGTAGCATCTTTGACAGAACAGCACTCCCATGGTATTGCACTGTATAGGTGTGCACTCTGGATTTTAGCACTCCAGTTTCGGGACTAGAACTTGAACCCATAACCACCAAACTCAGAGGCAAGAATGGTACCCACTGTTCCATGGCTGACACCAAGGTCCTCTTTCCCAGTCTTGATCTATTGACCCTTGGTAGGTAATACGAGGCAAAAACCCTCCAATGACGGAATCATGCCCCTCCAATTGAACAGCCTACTGATATTCAATGATGCCCACGTGTGAAAAATAACCTTTTTTGTTTATTCTTTCATGGGATACAGTTGCCGCTGGCATGGCCAGCATTTGCAGCCGATCCCTAATTGCCCTTGAACTAAGTGGCTTACGTCATTTCAAGAGTCAACCACATTACCATGGGTCTCGAGTCACATGTAGGCCAGACCGGTAAGGATGACAGATTTACTTCTCTAAAAGGAGGGACATGACTAGATGGGTTCTTACAACAATGGTTTCAGTTACTGAGTCAAGTTTTTCAATTCCAGGTTATTAATTACATTTAAATTCCACCAGCTGCAATGGTGGGATTTGAACCCGTGTCACCAGAGCAGCCTGGGCCTCTGGATTGCCAATCCAGCGACATTACCACTATACAACCATTACCCAATAAGTATTGCAAGGCTGCCATCTTACGGCCAAATCCTCCCCCATCACCCAATGTTTACATGTGTGGCAAGGGTCACTGATCAGGAGCAGGAAGAACAAGCAATCTTTCTTTCCCTCCCTTGGTAATTTGTGGGCCAATTGTGGTGCTCCAAATACTACTTGGATGAGATTTTGGACCTTGAATCTGATATCTTCTGATCTGAATGGATTAGTATCCAGTGGTACTATTTAGCCTGTAATTTAAAGATGCCCACAATCTCCATAGCACTGCCTTCATCTGCACTGTCTGCTGCTTCTGTGCACCCTTTAGTTTCAAATGGATTTTCCTTGCTATATGAAAAAGTGACAGGACAGGGACTGAAAAGCTGATGCATCAGGCCTGCCTCACACCCACCGACGGCTGGAGCAAAGAACAAAGAAAAGTACAGCACAGGAACAGGCCCTTCGGCCCTCCAAGCCCGTGTTGACCATGCTGCCCGTCTAAACTAAAATCTTCTGCACTTCCTGGGTCCATATCCCTCTATTCCCATCCTATTCATGTATTTGTCAAGATGCCCCTTAAATATCACTATTGTCCCTGCTTCCACCACCTCCTCCGGCAGTGAGTTCCAGGCACCCACTACCTTCTGTGTAAAAAACTTGCCTCGTACATCTCCTCTAAACCTTGCCCCTCGCACCTTAAACCTATGCCCCCTAGTAATTGACCCCTCTACCCTGGGGAAAAGCCTCTGACTATCCACTCTGTCTATGCCCCTCATAATTTTGTAGACCTCTATCAGGTCGCCCCTCAACCTCCGTCGTTCCAGTGAGAACAAACCGAGTTATTCAACCACTCCTCATAGCATAAGCATCATGACTGGATTCCTGTACCTCTCCACCCGCAGGAAAAAAAGAGAAAAACTCATGGCCAATAAGGGAAAGAAATGTTCTTGAAATTGCCCAGCTCCCTGCTCAGGCATTCAAAATTAGCTCAGCAGATCGTATGGGCCACATGTTACCTATCGAGCTATTTACCTTCTAATGCTGGCAACTTGGCTCCCTTCCGAGGTCACACCAAGAGTTTTTTAAAAGCGTATTTTCACACACACACTGCTCCCTTTGGGGAATAGTGGGGAAGTGGTGGAAGGATTCCCGAGCTGATTTAGAAGTCCATTGAACCGCGTGATGAACACTCCTTCCGTGGCAAACAAGCCCTGGCGTCGGTCTCGAACCTGGAACTTCTGGTCCAGAGGTAGGGACGCCCACCCACTTTGCCACAAGACCTATGCAGAGAGTTAGCACCCACCACATTAGCCAACAAATACTTGTTTGGTTGTGCACACAATAATGAGATGATTAATTCCTATTACTAAACTGTACCTTTGCATTATCCTCTGTTTACTAACCTGGTTAAACGGTCTTTGTGTACAGGCTTGTCACCTGTCAGATGTTGAGCCCATTATTTGAGGATGCTTTCATTTATTTTGCACATTTAGCTCAATTTTTAGTTAGGTTTTCTGGGATCTCACCATCTACAGCATCTCACCTCAGGAGCGGGATAATGGCAGCAGTAACTTGCACCCACTTCACTAATGACGCAGCAGTGCTACTCTCAGTCAACATGTGTGTTCAAGACCTACTCGAGCACAAAATCTAAGAGAAGCCATTTTTCAGTAACTTCTATTTACATCACACCTCTAAAGTAATAAAGTACCCCAATGCGTTTCAGAGAAGCATCACAAGACGAAGTATGACATCGAGCCACATGGGCACACATTAAATCTTGTGCAATTTTTCAGATCAATTGTTTAAACTGAGGCATCATCTGCCCTCTCAGATGTAAATGATCCTATGGGACTATTTTGGAGAAGGCGAGGGGAGTTCTTCTCCATTATTTATCCCTTAATCAGCATCATAAAAAGATGACCAGGTCATTTAGCATTGCTGCTTGTAGGACCTTACTATGTACAAATTGGCTGCTGCGTTTCCTACATTATATTAACAACAACTTACATTTGTGAAGTGCCTTTAACGTAGTAAAAGGACCCAAAGTTTGTCACAGCAACATTATTAAGCAAAATTTGACACAAACCAAATGAGGCGATATGAGGACAACTGACTAAAAGCTTGACTGAAGCAGTAGTTTTGAAGAAGATCCTGAAGGAAAAGAGGCCCAAATTAGAGACTCAGAGATTTCAGAGGATTGCAGGGCCTGGAGGAGGTTATAGAAAGAGGAAAGCAAAAGGCTGTAAAGGGATTTGAAATTCAAGGTAACGCAGGAATGAGCACTCAAGAACGAGTATCCTGCAGGCACAGTGATGATGGGGGTGAATAGGACTTTGTACAAGGGAGGATATGAATGAGCTCAAGTTTAAAAAGGGCGGTAATTTAATTTAATGAGGAGGAATTTCTTCAGCCAATGATTAATGGGGGATCAGGGGTTATGGGGAGAACGCAGGAGAATGGGAATAAGAAAAATATCAGCCATGATTGAATGGCGGAGCAGACGCGATGGGCCGAGTGGCCTAATTCTGCTCCTATATCTTATGGTCTTATGGTAGTGGAAGGTTGGCCACAAGAGCATTGGAATAGCCGGGTGAGGGTAACAGTACAAACAAAAGTGCATAAAAAGAACCGGGTGAGACCCTATTTTAAAATATTTTAGTGGAATGAAGGACAGGGACATAATAATCTTTATTAGTGTCACAAGAAGGCTTACATTAACACTGCAATGAATTTACTGTGAAAATCCCCTAGTCGCCACACTCTGTAGCCTGTTCGGGTACACTGAGGGAGAATTCAGAACGTCTAGTTCACCTAACACACGTCTTTTGGGACTTGTGTGAAGGAACCGGAGAATCCGGAGGAAGCCCACGCAGACATGGAGAGAACGTGCAGACTCTGCGCAGACAGTGACCCAAGCCAGGAATCGAACCCGGGTCCCTGGTGCACTGAAGCAACAGTGCTAACCACTGTGCTACCATGCCGCCCTCCACTGAATTCAACCTACAAAATATAGACTGCATTCACATTTTCAAATTACATTTTTTCCCTCATGATGCCCCCCACAATATCTTACAATTCTCATAAACATAGCATCAAAAATAAATGAGAAATATCTTAACTGTGTCACAGGAAACCATGGGCGAAATTCTCACAAAGGGAGACAAAGTGCCGACGCTGGAGTGAAAACCCGGAGTATTTCATTCCGGCATCGGAGGCTGCTCCTCGCCCCCTATTCCCCCCCCCTATTCCCCCCCCCCGGGGGGGGCTAGGAGCGGCGGCGCGTCAATCTCGCGCGCTGGGCCTTGACGCTTGCGTCAAAGCAGCGCGGCCTGAATGACGCGGCTGGTGACGCCTAAATGACGTCACCGGCACATGCGCAGGCTGGCCAGCGCCAACCCGCGTATGCGCGGTTGCCGTCTTCCCCTCTGCTGCCCCGCAAGGCATGGAGGATTGACCTTGTGGGACGGCGGAGGGAAAAGAGTGCGTCTTTCAGAGACGCCGGCCCGACAATCGGTGCGATCCCTCCTGAGCACGCCCCTGGTGCTCGATCCTCCCTCCGCCCCCCACAGGCCCCACATGCAGCGGTCGCGCGATGTTCACGCCGGCAGCGACCAGGTGTGGTTGGCGCCAGCGTGAACCGGTCGGATTTGGCAGGCCGCTCGGCCCATCCGGCCCGGAGAATTGCCGCTCCACCAGAGCGGCGATTCTCCAAGCTGCCTGTCGCAAAACGCGACACGCCATTTTGGGGGGGGGGGGGGGTGGGAGAATCACGTGGGGGTGCCTGGGCGGCGTGGCGTGATTCGCCCGGCACTCCCGCGATTCTCCCACCCGGTGTGGGGGTCGGAGAATCGCGCCCCATATTTGGCAGTAAAACACTTTGAGATGCGCGGAGATCTTGAAGGGTGTTATAATGAAAGTCTTTGATATTCCATAAAACACCTGGGGTTCGGGCAGGTCGGGGGTGCCAGTTGATTGGGGAGAAGTAATTCAGCCAATATTTAATTGGAACCAAGAATTTAAAGTAAGGACCAAAAGACCACAGAATGTAAACTATGAAGGAGATATGAAGAGGGAGAATGTCAATGTGAATTAACTGCAAGGCAAAGCCTCACCGCAATGGGCTGGTTGGATTTGTGAAGCTGTAGGGCGGGAGAGAGGGAATGCAGGCAAACTCCCTGTCTCTCTCCCACTGCAACCTTGGCCCCCTTCCTAAGCAACTGCCCCGCCCTCCATGTCCCTCTTTCTTACCCATACACCCAATTCTGGAGCCACATCAAACACCAGGTATGTGATAATGGAACAAGTATATAAACAAATGCGGGGTCCAGAGGAGATGTAAAAAGTTACAGCGGAGTTGCAGAGAGGGAGGGAACCACAGAAAACCTGGCAGAGTGGCAGGTATTGCTGCTGAAAGATAGCTGGAAGATTTCCAGCATCCACATTATTTTGCTTTACTTCTAATGTAATAGGGTTGCCAGCACAGTTAAAGGAACAAATGTGGTAGTGGCAACATGGATGCCAAGTTGGCTGAGTGACAGGAAACAGAGCAATGTTGAACGGCTGTTTTTCAGACTAGAGGGAGGTAGATAGTCGGGTGCCCCAGGGATCTGTGCCAAAATCATTGGTTTTGTTAATCTATATCAATAACCCAGACTTGGATATGCAAGGCACAATTTCAACATTTGAAGGCAACACAAATTCTTGTGAACGATGAGGAGCATAAGGATAGACTGCAAGAGGACATAGGTAGGCTGGTAGTTGAAATTTAATACAGAGATGTTTGAAGTGACACAATATGTAGGAATAATGAGGAGAAGCAGTACAAATCCAAAGGATATAATTTTAAAGGGGTTCAGAAACAGAGGGGATATGTGCACAAAATACTGAAGGTGTCAGGGCAGTTTGCAAAAGTGGTTAATAACGTATAAAGTCTCCCCGTGTCTGTGTGGGTTTCACCCCCACAACCCAAAAATGTGCAGAGTAGGTGGATTGGCCACGCTAAATTGCCCCTTAATTGGAAAAAAATAATTGGGTAATCTAAATTTATAAAAAAAATAAAAAAAAATAACGTATACAGGGCAGCATGGTGGTGCAGTGGTTAGCACTGTGGGCTCACGGCGCCGAGGTCTCAGGTTCGATCTCGGCTCTGTGTTACTGTCCGTATGCAGTTTGCATATTCTCCCCGTGTTTGCGTGGGTTACAACTCCACAACCCAAAGATGCGCAGGGTAGGTGGATTTGCCACACTAAATTGCCCCTTAATTGGAAAAAATGAATTGGGTACTCAAAACTTTTTTTAAAAAAAATAACATATACGAATCCTGGTTTTAATGGACAGAGGGTGCAATTGACCGGAAAAATTTCAAATTCCTGTTTCAGGCTTGTTTGACAGGGCGTTTTTTGATGGCTGCAGTGCTGGGATTGACACCGTTATTTAATGTTGCTTAGCCATTGTTTTTGGCCTTGGGAGTTTTTCCCTGTCGAGGCCACACTTAGAAAGCTTTCCTGCACTGCGGAGCTAAGCTGAGCTCGCCAACAAGACCGGCTCCTCACAGATCAGGGCACCATTTTGAAAGGCTGCCCCGATTTCTATACCCCCACCCTCCACTTTGAGGACCCCTCCCTTCACCCCAACATTTCTGTGGCCCCCTCGAACTTCTCACCCCCAAGTTGGTACTGCCAGGGTGGCAGTGCTAGGGTAACACCCTGCCCTGTCCCCGACCACTCGGGGAGCACTAATGGCCTGCGAGACTTCCTGAGCTACCATCGTGCCTCGTCCACATTTGTGGAAACCAGTGCTAAACGACGCCCGGTTGTGGCCTCGCAGGCAGAGCTGTTGACGCCCGGGCACCAGATGAATGCGGCGTCAGGATATTTGGCTCATTTAAATATAATTGTCTGGATCATGCCAGTGAGGACGTGATCCAGATTGCGCTGGGCGCTGTGAGTCGGGTGAGGTTTTGCACCTGGCACGGAGCCTGATTTGAGGCTCTCCTGTAATTCACCCGTCACATCTGACAGTGGGGAAATCACGCCCTCAGACTACAAAAGTGAGGAACTCATGATAAACCTGTATAAAACACTGGTTTGGCCTCAGCTAGAGTATTGTGTTAAATTGTAGGCCCCCAAACTTTAGGAAAGATTTACAAATGACGCAGTGGTTAGCACTGGGACTGCGGCTCTGAGGACCCGGGTTTGAATCGCGGTCCTGGGTCACTGTCCATGTGGAGTTTGCACATTCTCCCCGCGTCTGCCTGGGTTTCACCCCCACAACCCAAAGATGTGCAGGGTAGCTGGATTGGCCACACTAAATTGCCCCTTAATTGGAAAAATATATAATTGGGTACTCTAAATTTATTTTAAAAAAGGAAAGATTTACAGAATAGAGAGAAGTTGAGGTTGAATTTCCTTGGGTAAGATAAGGCTGAGAGAAGATTTGATAGAGGTTTTCAGTACTATGAAGAGTCTTGACAGAGCAGATAAAGAGAAATTGTCCCCATCGGTGGAAGGCTCAAGAATCAGAGGGCACCAATTTTAGGTGATTGGCAAAAGAGCCAAAGACAGCATGAGGGAAATCCTTTTTATGCAGCGAATGGTTAGGATCTGGAATGCACTGCCTGGGAGTGTGGAGGAAGCAGAGTCAATGTGGCTTTCAAAATAGGTTAGCACCTGAAGTAAAATGGCTACAAAGAAAGGACAGGGGAGTGGGACTAACTGAGTTGCTCTTGCAGCGAGCTGACATGGACCTGAAGGACCAGAAATCATCATTCTTGCTGCAATCAATGATTATGTGATAAATACAATTTGTTGTCTGGCAGCATCTGTGGAGAGAGAAACAGAGCACAGTTTCCCTAAAATGTTCTAAGTTCATTTGTGAGGGGTTTTTCAGGGAGTTTATCGCTGGCTCTTCCAGCCAGTTCCCCACCGCTATTCAATGACACTTAGTCACTCTTTGGGCACTGGGGAGTTTCTCACCGCTTTAGCCCACACTTGGAATTTGTTTTAGCACTGGGGAGCTGAACTCAGAGATCGGGCCGCCATTTTGAAAAGGTGCCCTGATCTCGAAGTGAGCTTGTGGGTCCCCCACACCCCCACCCATGGGCAATGTAACTCCCCACACACATGGATACGGCCCCACGCCCCCCAGGTGAGGACACCCCACTATGGGGCCCCTGAGGATCCCCCCACCAGACCCCCCAAAGCCTCCTTAGAGAACCCCCCTCCCTTTTAGGACCCCCCCCCCCCCCCCCCCCGTCACCCCCCCCCACCTCCTGAAGGCCTCTACGTACCTGCCCTGCACTATTCCATCCTTCATACCCCCCCACCCTCCACTCTCATTTCATAGGCATGGCCCCCCCCTCGGCTCCTGACCCTTGGCAGTGCCACCTGGGCACCCTTGCACTGGCATCCAGGCAGTAGTACTGCCAGCTTGGCAGTGTCATCCGATCACCTTGTCAGTGCCAGGGTGGCAATGCCAAGGTGCCAGCTGGGTGGTGCCAAGGTGCCTGCATTCCCAGGGGAGGGCTAGGGAGCCTCTTTGCACTTACCCTGACCGCCCATGGGTCTCCGATGGCTCAGTAGACCCCCCTGTAGGCAGTTCCGTCTGGTCCCTGGGGAGGCCGGAGAATCGACGGAGGCCAGTGGATCCCGGGCATGTAGGTCATAAGTAGGTTTACGGCCTATTTCCGTGAGTGTCATTTGGTCCTGCCCATTTTGGGCAGAGTTCCGACATCTCACAGGATTTCAGTGGGTCTCGCGAGGCGTGGACCCTCTCAGGGGGTCCGCTGGAGGCCTCTCCCGGGATTCTCTGGCCGCGTTGTGCTCTCGCTTGAGCACAACACGGCAAGAGAATCACACCCTGAGTTGTTGGGTGAGATTCCCTGCTTCCCGCTGCATGTTCCTCAGCAGTATGAGGCGACCCACTGTTGGCCAGCAGCAGGATCTTCTGGTCCTGCTACTGTCAATGAGATTTCCCATTGAATCCCCCCACCAATGCCATCAGGAACCTACGACAAGGGTGCACCATTGGTGGGACTGGAAGAATCTGCTGACATGAACAGCCAGTAGATCTCGCCAATGTCTTACGTCGATGCTCTAACTTGGTCATCAACCTGTTTCTTTCTTCACAGATCCTGCCATCTGAGGCTGATAAATATTTACAGCATTTTTTTGCTTTCATTTCAAATTAATACTCTACTTGCTGGGTTTAATTTGTATTCGTGATGAGCCAAAACTCTGGGATCCCAATTAAGCACTGAATCACTGGACTGCTGCACTGTCGTATTTTGGATGAGACATTAAACTAAGGCCCTGTCTGCCCTCTAAGGTGGCCTAAAAGATCCTATGTCATTATTCAGAAGAAGTGCAGGGGAGTTCTCTTCCATCACTAAAACAGAATAGGTGGTCACAATCACATTGTTGTGTGTAGTGGCTTGCTGTTTGCAAAGTAGCTGCACATTTCCCTGACTGTACTTGAAAAGTATTCCAGTGTGGCTGTGAAACATTTTCAGACATCCTACGGTTGTGAAAGATGCTGTATAAATGCCTGTCTCTCCTTGGTTTTACACAGTGTGTGAGAGTCTGGAACATAATGGCTTTACTGCCGTATGATGGTGCAATGATACCAGGACTCCGGAAGTTCCATGAAGCATCAGCAACTTTTCACTATGCCAAGAGAGATATAGTGATCAGACAGAACTGGAATCAGCTTGGGGTAGCAGCAGTAGTGTGGGATGCAGTAAGTATCAATCAGACTGCCATTTCATGTTCGTGAGTAAAAGCAAAATATTGCGGATCTGGAAATCTGAAATAATAACAAACTGCTGGATAAACTCAGCAGGTCTGGCAGAGTTAACGTTTCAAGTCCATATGACTTCAGGAGACTCAAAACTTTAACTGTTTCTCTCGTTACAGATGCTGCCAGATCTGCTCTGTTTATCAAGTACTTTGCTTTCTGAAGTCAATGACCAGCTCTTTAGTTTTGCTGGCATTGAGGGATAGATTGTTGTCGCTGCACCACTCCACTAGGTTCTCTATCTCCCTCCTGTATTTTGACTCATCGTTATTCGAGATCCGGCCCACTATGGTCGTATCGTCAGTAAACTTGTAGATGGAGTTGGAACCAAATTTTTCCACGCAGTCGTGTGTGTACAGGGAGTAGAGTAGGGGGCTAAGTACACAGCCTTGCAGGGCCCCGGTATTGAGTACTATTGTGGAGGAGGTGTTGTTTATTCTTACTGATTGTAGTCTGTGGGTTAGAAAATCGAGGATCCAGTTGCAGAGTGAGGAGCCAAGTCCTAGGTTTTGGAGTTTTGATTTGAGTTTGGCTGGGATTATGGTGTTGAAGGCAGAGCTGTAGTCAATAAATAGGAGTCTGATGTAGGAGTCCTTGTTGCCGAGATGCTCTTAAGGATGGGTGGTAGGGCCAGCGGGGGGGGGGGGGGGGGGGGGGGGGGGCGAAATTGGACCGGCCGAATCCACAGTTGGGGAGGGTATTGGCGGTGGCGAGGGAGTTAGAAGGGTTTATGGAGCGCATGGGGGGAGTGGACCCATGGAAGTTTGGGAGGCCGAGGGCGAAGGAGTTCTCGTACTTCTCCCGTGTGCATAGGGTTTACTCCCGGATCGACAACTTTGTGACGGACAAGACTCTGCTGGCGGGGGTGGTCGGCTCGGAGTATTTGCCAATTGTGGTCTCAGACCACAAGCTGCATTGGATGCGCTTGCAGGTGGGGAGGGGGGGGGGGGGGGGAGCATTCGCAGTGGAGGTTAAATGTGGGGTTGTTAGCAGATGAGGAGGTGTGTGAGCAGGTGAGGGCTGCCATTCGAGGGTACGTGGAGTTGAATGATTTGGCACATCAAATGAGGAAGCAGGAGGCGGCGAGGCAGATCGGAAAGGTGATGGGTGGGAGGGGAAGAGCGGTACTGGACCTGGTAGGAGTGAATGGGGTCTTCGAGGACTTTTACAAGAAGTTATATGATTTGGAGCCCCCGTG
Source organism: Scyliorhinus canicula (assembly GCF_902713615.1). NCBI lineage: Eukaryota > Metazoa > Chordata > Chondrichthyes > Carcharhiniformes > Scyliorhinidae > Scyliorhinus > Scyliorhinus canicula. The sequence goes on along the minus strand of NC_052147.1, from coordinate 143,657,032 downwards.
TGGGGAGGGAGGGAATGAGGCATTTTTTAGATAGGTTGGAGTTCCCCAAGGTGGAGGAGGACCTAGTGGAGGGGCTGGGATCATCGATTGGACTGGTGGAGGTGCTGGAGGGTGTGGGGGCGATGCAGGTAAGGAAGACCTTGGGCCCGGATGATAGAATTTTACAAACATTTTTCGGGAGACCTGGGGCCCCTGCTGGTAATAGCATTTAATGAGGTGAAGGAGAAGGAGGACCTCCTCCCCCGGTATTGCAGGCCTCAATTTCCTTAATTTTGAAGAAGGATAAGGACCCGGACCAGTGTGGGTCCTACTGTCTAATTTCACTGCTGAATGTAAACGGCCAGTTGCTGGCAAAGCTCTTGGCCTCGCGGATTGCGAACTGCCTGCCGTGGGTGACCAGACGAGGTTTGTAAAGGGGAGGCATCTGTCGACGAACGTTAGGCGTTTGTTGAACAGTTTCATGATGCCCTCGGAGGGACGGAATGTGGAGATGGCGGTCACTATGGATGTGGAGAAGGCCTTTGATTCGGTAGAATGGGAATATTTGTGGGAGGTACTGGGCAGTTCGTGTTTGGCAGGGGTTTGTGGATTGGGCCAGTTGTTGTATCGGGTGCCGACATCGAGTGTAAGGATGAACTGACTGAGTTTGGGGTATTTCAGGTTGCATTGTGGGACGAAGCAGTGATGTTGCTCTTTGCCTTGGCGATAGAGCCATTGGCAATTGCGTCAAGGGGTTTGAAGGGTATACTTTTGGGGGAGGGGTGGAGCACAGGGTCTCGCTATATGCGGACGATTTATTGCTTTATATATCAGACCCATTGGAAGGTATTGGGGGAGGATCATGGGTATTTTGGAGGAATCTGGCCAATTCTCTGGGTCTGAGTTAAACCTGGGGAAGAGTGAGGTCTTCCCAATCCAAGCGAGGGGGCAGGAGAGAAGGCTGGACGAGCTGCCATTTATGGTAGTGGGGTTGAGTTTCAGGTATCTGAGCAACCACGTAGCACGGGGATGGGAGCAATTACATAAATTAAATCTGGCCCGGTTGGTGGAGCAAATGAGGGGGGATTTTAAGAAGTGAGACGTGCTCCTGTTGGCAGGGCGGTTGCAGTCAGTGAAGATGACGGTTCTACCGAGGTTTTTATCAAGTTCCAGGACTTTCTGATTTTTATTCCAAAGACTTTTTTAGGAAGATTAATGCATTGATATCGGGATTTGTGTGGGGAGGTGAAGAAGGTGCTGCTGGAGCGGAGATGTGGTCAGGAAGTGGGTAGTGGGGGAGGGGTCAATGTGGAGCGGATGGAGGCATCCTCTTGCAAGGGCACAAGCTTAGGGACACTGTTGATGGCGCCTTTGCCGTGCTGTCAGCCAGGAACTGCTTTTCACACTCTTCCAATAATTCCTTTAATCATTCCCCATATAGGGGCAATTGCTCTTAATTATCAGCTTAAAGCATCTACTCTATTGCAACATGATTCCAACATTAAGGGCGACACGGTAGCACAGTGGTTAGCACAGTTGCTTCACAGTTCCAGGATCCCAGGTTCGATTCCCGGTTGGGTCACTGTCTGTGCGGAGTCTGCACGTTATCTCCATGCCTGCGTGGGTTTCCTCCAGGCACTCCGGGTTCTTCCCACAGTCCAAAGATGTGTAGGGTTGGTAGATTGGCCATGCTAAATTGCCCGTAGGTGGGGTTACTGGTTTATGGGGATAAGGTGGAGGTGTTGGTTTAAATGGGCTGCTCTTTCCAGGAGCCGGTGAAGACTCGATGGGCCAAATGGCCTCCTTGTGCACTGTAAATTCTATGATACGCATCTGACTAGCCTTTTTTTCATAGTTTTCAAAGTAATGGAATTGCATATTAGGAATAACCTTGAGGATCATGTGTACAACAGTAATCTAATTAACAGCAGTCAATATGGATCTAAAATGGGTAGATACCGCCTGATCTGCCTCCCCAATTGTTTGAGGCAGTGACCATTCAAGTGGAATGTGGTGGGATGCCTTAATATGGTGTAACCTTGACTTCTGAAAGGCTTTTAATAAAGTTCCACACAAAAGACTATTAATTAATGTCAGTGCTATATAATTCCAGGGAAACCCTGGCAATGGATAAGGGGCTTTCTGGTGGGTGGGACAGCAAAAGGTTCTCAGTAGCAGTGATATGTTGGTTTGGCAGGATGGGGAAAACTCAGTGGGGTGCCTCCGGGCTTGGTCCCAGGAGCAACGCGTGATCTGGATTTAGGAATTCAATGCACACTGGTGACATTTTCAGAAGATACCAAACTAGGAGGGTCAGTGGATTGGGAGGAGACAACTCAGAAGAGTTTGACAAAATATGCAAAATAGGCAGAATAATAGCAGCTAATATTTAGTGCAGAAAAGTGTAAAGGCACTACACAAAGAAGGATGACACGTGTCTTCCATGTATGGTGTTGAAATAGCTAAGGATAACACTGAAAAAAGGCAGAGGTGACTTTAAAAAAAAAATTTAGAGTACTCAATTCATTTTTCCAATTAAGGGGCAATTTAGCGCGACCAATCTGCCTACCCTGCGCATCTTTGGGTTGTGGGGGCAAAACCCACGCAAACACAGGGAGAATGTGCAAACTCCACACGGACAGTGACCCAGAGCTGGGATTGAACCTGGGACCTCAGATCTGTGAGGCTGCAGTGCTACCCACTGCGCCACCATGCTACCTTCGCAAAGGTGTCTTAACAGGTTGAACACAAAACATGCAACTGAATTAGAGCAACAATTGTCAACGGGCAAATAGAAAAGCAAAATACTCTAGGTGCTGGATGCCGAAACAGACAATGCCGGAAATACTCAGAAGATCAGGGAGCATCGGCTCACCACAGATGCTGGCTGACTAGCTGAGTATTTCCAGCCCTGCCTATTTTTAATTGACAAAGGATGTTGAACTGCATCACCAAAACTGTAGGACATAAGTCTGTTGAGGTAACCTTTTGGAAAGGAAAATTGCAAGACTGCATATGACCCAACTACCTAAAAGGCAATTGAAGCTAAGAGAAGCCTTTCTTCTGTGTTTCAGGCCATTGTACTTTGTACATATCTTGAACTAGGAACAGTCAAGCTCCGAGACCGTACTGTGATAGAGCTGGGAGCAGGTACAGGATTAGTCGGAATAGTTGCAGCACTGTTAGGTAGGTGATGGGTTATCAATGTTCATTGCACTGAAACCACATGGCAATTTCACATTATTGAAGCAAGGTATGCTCGAAAGCCTAGCGTGTAGTCTTAGTTCTGCGCCTGACGATTACTCATTCATTTTGGTGTTGGGACAAATTGTGCAAACATATTGGGGGTCGGTTGGGTGGCGGGGAGATGGTTGGATCATCAAAAATTCATGGGCTCTAAGCTGTCTCAATTATATCTCTATTTGAGAAAAAAACGCTGGCCTCTTTAAATTTTGTTTTGTAAAATATTTTATGGAGGCATTTATATTACAAATTTGAACAGAATAAACAACCACACACCAAACAAACAACAACCGGCCAACGTGGCTTACATAAAGAACTCCCCAACCACAATTCCCCATCAACCTTCCTAAACCTTACCCAACTCCCCATGCCTCCCCTTTTTAAACCCCCCCTCCCCACCACTGCCGACAGCTTCATTTTCCCAAAGAAGTCGATAAACGGCAAACTTCGGGCAAACCCTACCATCGATCCCCTCAGGGCGAACTTGATCACCTCAAGGCTGAGAAATCCAACCATATCACTAACTCACACCCCCGACTTCGGGGTTCCGAGTCCCTCCATGGTAACAAGATCCGTCTCTGGCCAACCAGGGAGGCAAAAACCAAGACATCGGCCTCTCTCGCCCCCTGGACTCCTGGTGTTTCCGAAACTCCAAAAATCGCCACTTCAAGGGCAGCATGGTGGTGCAGTGGGTTAGCCGTGCAGCCTGACAGTGCCGAGGTCCCAGGTTCAAAAGGACTAAATTTGGTAATCATTAGGTGCATTCCTAATTGCAAACAGTACGAATGGAATTCCTTTATCCCAATCTTCTGGATAATCGTGACAATAAGCCCTCAACATTGTCTTTAATGTCTGATGCCACCTTTCTAATGCTCCCTGCGATTTTGGATGGTACGCAGTTGATTTAAATTGTTTTATTCCTAAGCTATCCATAACTTCTTTGAATAACCTTGAGGTACAATTTGATCCTTGATCCGATTGTATTTCTGTTGGGTAGTCCATATCTAGTAACGAATTTAAGTAACTCCTCCTGCGACCTTGTTTATTACAATGAAAACATTTGAAACTTTTCATGTCTCTTCCACCCAACTGGATTTCATTTTTAGTCTGAGGTACACTCTCCTTATTATCTACCATCAGATCTACCTTTACCTTTACCACTTGAGTATTTCTCATGTCCCCAGTTTCTATCCCTCACAGGCTGAAACTGATGTCGGAAACCAAGCTTTGATTTATGAACTAATTCATAATCATCTGCCATTTCTGCTGCTAATCTCACAGTTTTAACCCTCTGCTCTTCCACATGAGTTCTCACTACATCAGGAATTTAATTTTTAAACTCCTCCAAAAGTATAATTTCTCTGAGAGCTTCATACATTTGGTCTATTTTCAAAGCCCTTATCCACCAATCAAAATTACTCTGTTTGGTCCTTTCAAACTCCATGTATGTTTGACCAAAGTCTTTCTTTAAATTTCTAAACCTTTGTATGTCGGCTTCAGGCAAAAGTTCATATGCACCTAAGATGGATTTTTTCAACTCCTCATACGACTCAAATACCTCCTCTGATAGTGATGCAAACACTTCACTCGCCCTACCGACCAGCTTTGTTTGAATCTGTAATACCCACATGTCCTGTAGCCATTTCATTTGTTTAGCTACCTTCTCAAATGAAATGAAAAAGGCTTCTACCTCCTTCTCATCAAACCTTGGCAATGCTTGGACATATTTAAATAGATCCCCACCAAGCCTTCGACTATGACGCTCTTTCTCACTATCCTCATCACTATCATCCAACTGTACGTTTCCCTTTATGCCTGCCAATTTTAACTGACTCATTTTCATGGCCATTTTCTGAAGTTCAAACTCTCTCTCTTTATCTTTTCCCCTGATGTGTATCTCCCTTTCTCTTTCTTTTTCCTCTCTCTCTCTCTTTCTTTTTCCTCTCTCTCTCTTTCTTTTTCCTCTCTCTCTCTTTTTCCTTTCTCTCTCTCTCTCGTATTCAAGCTGCTTTAATTCTTTCTCATTTTCCATTTGTTTAATTTGTAACTGAATTTTTGCCATTTTCAATGAGTCATATTGTCCACAACACACTCCCTACTTAAACTAGAATACCACACCCGTAAAGCAACCACAATATGCTGACCCCTCACTGTCTTTAAATTCACGAAGCCAATCCAATAGATAGATTTTTATCCCCCTCAAGTCCCCAATTTGTTATGGACCCGGGTTTAGAGAACCCCAAAGTGTATCATGGAGTTCACCTGACCCACAACTTTTAATAGGTTGTGGTGTGGGGAGCACACAGCCCTCTCTACAGGTGTGGTACAGCAGAAATGGAAAAGTATTTTTTAAAGCAAAACAATGTTTATTCTATGAACTCAAGTTGACCTTTTTAAAACATATAGTGAACATCTTAGCAACCATTAATTCAAATATAACCCCCAAAGAATACAACACTACGCAATCCTTAAGCTGTCCTTTTAACATCCAGACTTTAAAAAAAACTTTAAACAGAAGCACATAGGTTAAAGTCACTACTGAGAGCAGTTATTGGTTTTAAATCACCAAAGGATCGATTTACATTCTTTAGATTACAGAGAGACTCATACACCTTCTGGCTGTGACTGCAGGTATCCAGCTCTGAAAACGAAACTAAAACACACCCTGCAGCAAACAGCCTAAAACTAAAGTAAAAAGCTGACAGACAGCCCAGCTCCACCCACACTCTGACATCACTGATTTCTTTAAGGTACTCTCATTACAGATATTTATATACACCCATTTATTAAAGGTGCTCTCACAGTAAATATTTATATACACACCCATTTATAAACACCAATTTCTTAAAGGTACTCTCACATGACAACCTCCCACAAATAATCCCACTCCACCCGATCGAAGGCCTTCTCGGCGTCCATGGTGACCACCAACTCCACCTCTCGTCCCTTGGGGGTGCATCATTATCACGTTTAGCAACCTCCTGATATTAGCCATCAGATGCCTCCCCTTCACGAATCCCGCCTGGTCCTCCCCTATCACCCCGGCACACAGTTCTCAATTCTCGAGGCCAAGATCTTGGCATCCACATTTAACAGTGAGATTGGCCGATACACTGCTTCAGATCCTTATCCCACTTCAAAATCAAAGAGATCGAGGCCTGCGACAGCGGCGAGGGGAACTCCCCCGCTCCTTCACCTCGTTAAACGCCCTCACCAGCAAAGACCCCAGGACCCCGAGAATGTTTTGTAAAACTCCACTGGATATCCATCCGGGTCCGGGGCTTTGACCGACTGCATCACCTCCAGCCTCTCCACCATTTCTACCAGCCCAATGGGGGCTCCCAGCCTCTCCACCAGTTCCTCTTCCACCCTCGGGAACTTCAACCCCTCCAAGAACCGCCTCATCCCCTCCATCCCGGCCGGAGTTCTGACACATTCAGCCTATTGTAGAAATCCCTAAACACCCCATTCACCCCCACCGGTTACAAAACCCCGTTCTCGCCTCTGTCCTTCACTTTCCAGATCTCCCTCGCTGCCTCCTGTTTCCTCGATTGGTCCGCCAGCATCCTGCTCGCCTTCTCACCATATTCATACACTGTCCTCCTCAGCTGCCCAACTGTGGATAACAACCCGAACTCCATTGGCAGCTTCTGCCACTCCTTCAACAGCCCCATCTCCGGGGCTTCCGAGTACCTCCTGTCCACCTGCAGAATCTCCTCCACTAGCCTTTCCATCTCCATCTCCACCTGCTCTGCCTTCTCCCTTTGCGCCCATTTTGAAATAAACTCCCCTCACACCACTGCCTTCAATGCTTCCCACAATGTGGCCGCCAAAATCCTCCCTGTGTTGTTTAGCTCCTCATATCCCCGGCATGCCAAACTTCACCCCTTCTTAAAGAGGGCCGCCTTCAGTTTGTTGAAGTCCGCTCTTCTCTTAGCCAACTCCGCACCCTGGTCCTGGTATACACGCAACTCCCAGATACAGCACCTTATCTGCCTGACCCACCGCAGGATCGTTCCTTGTCCAAGAACCGATGCAGGGGCACTACATCACCCTCGGCGGCTCATTCCCTTGTGGCTTCCCCATCAGCGCCCTGTGTGCCTGGTCCACTTCAAAAGGCCGTATAAATGCCCCCTCACCCAGCAACTTCTCGAACATTCGAGCAACATACACGGCGGCGTCCGCTCCCTTGCTGTCCTCTGGCAGTCCCACAATCCTCAGATTTTGCCTGAGAAACCAATTCTCCAGGTCCTCTATTTTCTCCTGCAGCTGCCCCTGAGTATCTCATATCACCCCCAACACAGCTGCCATCGAGGTAAGTTGCTCCTCGTGCTCCCCCACCGTCTCCTCCAACCTCTGGATCGCCTGGCTCTGGGCCCCCAGCCTCGTCTCCATGCGGTCGATCCCCGCCTTTATCGGATCCACCCCCCTGGCCAGGTCCTCGAAATTCTCCTTCCTCTGCTGGGTGAACTTCTCGTTAAGGAAGCCCAACAGCTGCTCCGTCGACCACTGAGAGGGTAGGATCAGTCCCTGACCCGCCGCCATCTTCACCTGTGTCGCAGACACAACTCCAGCTACCACCAACTGTTCCTTTCTTTTTTGACCACTTCTGGATCACAAATCCATCCACAGGTGGGACACTCTCCCACCTCCCCTCCTGCACCTTTTTTAAATCAGCAAATCCACCCGTTAGCCAGGGAAAAGGTCCGCAAATTCCACCACAAACAGGAGCCACCAAATGTGCGCCCACTCACACCATGGTTGCCACCGAAAGTCCTCCTAGCCCCTTTAAATTGACTTTGCAGACTATGGGATGGGGCCACGAGATTGAAATTAAATGACTACTGAGCAAATGTCATGTTTCCTACGCGCAGGTTGACAGATTGCTGGGCGATACTAAGAAAGATAGACATACACCATGATCTCAGGACAATCCAAAGTGCTTTACAACGAATGAAATACTTTTTGAAATGCAGACTATTATGTAGGAAATGCGGCAAATAGTTACACACAGCAAGCTCCCAGAAACAGCACTAACCTACCGATCAGGCCATCTATAGAATCCCTACAGTGCAGGAGGCCATTTGGCCCATTGAATCTGCACCAGCCCTCTGAAAGAGCACCGTACCTCTGTCCACTCCCCTGCCTTATCCCTGCAACCCCACCTAACCTGCACATCTTTGAACACTAAGGGGCAATTTAGCATGGCCAATCCACCTAACCTGTACATCTTTGGACTGTGGGAGGAAACCGGAGCATCCGGAGGAAACCCCTGCAGACACAGGGAGAACGTGCAAACTCCAAGGCTGGAATCGAATCTGGGTCTTTGGCCCTATGAGGCAGCAGTACTAACCATTGTGCCCTTTGTTTTAGTGATATTGGGTTTGGATAACTATTGGCCCAGGACACCAAGGAGAGGTGGCATTCTGGCAGTGCAGCACTCGCTCAGTATTGTGCTCAAGTGTCAGCTTCTTCAACACCTTTTCTTTGCCAGTGTTGTCAGTCAACTTCCCTAACTACCCCCTGCCTTCTCGGTTTCATTTCCCTATGTCACTTTCTCACCCCTCCCCACACCTCTGATATTACAATGAGTCACTTTGGAACAGTTTGCTACATCAAAAGTGTTTTATAGCTACAAGCTGATATGTTGGTGCTATTTCTTTACGAACGCTAAAAGGGTTTAATTCCTCATTCATCATCGGAAAATGAACATATATTTTCTTTAACACTATTTTGTTTCTCTTAAAAAAGGTGCTGATGTAACAGTCACTGACAGGGGAGTGGCGTTACAGTTCCTGGAGTCTAATCTCCGAGAAAACATCCCTCCTGACCTCCGGAGCAGGGCGCGGGCCAGGGAGCTGAGCTGGGGGGTGGATCTGCACCAGTTTAAGGCGGGCAGCTACGATGTGGTCCTAGGGGCAGACGTGGTTTACCTGGAGGAGACCTTCCCAGCCCTGCTGGAGACTTTGGAATACCTCAGCTCCGAGCAGACTACAATCCTGCTGTCCTGCCGTATCCGCTACGAGCGAGACCAGAACTTCCTGCAGATGCTCGGGAGTCGCTTTGCGGTGGAAAAAGTCTATTACGACACTGAGAAGGATGTTCATGTTTATAAGGCACAGAAAAGAATGGTGAAGGAAGATCTTTAACTAGAATTTTGAACTATTGTTCAGATCTACTTTGGAAGAGAAGACCATTCTCAGTTTTGAAATTTCTATTGATCTCCTCCCCCCCGACCTCAACAGTTTTTGAGGGAAAGCGTTGTTTTTGGAAAACACCTCTCAAAGGCCTGACTCTAATTTTAGTGTTATGTCCTCTTGTTCTGGACTTGCTCACCAATATTTTCTCTCTATCTACCCGATCAAATCCTTTTTAATGACCCCAATTAGATCATCTTCTTTGCTCAAGGGATAACAAGCCTCATCTATGACACCCTGCTACCCTAATTTAACCCATCTAGTTCTGGTAAATCTGGGCTGCACCCGCTCCAAGGCCCATTAATGCTTCCTGAGGTGCATCTCCGTGAAGTGGACACAGTCATCCAGAAGCAGACTAATCCGAGTTCTCTACAGCTGAAAAGTAATTTCAGCCCTTCTGTATTCCAGCCCTCCTGAGGTAAAGGCCATCATTCCATTACTTTTCTGCATCAGTTTTCTGTATCTGTCCACTAACTTAGAGTGATTTCTGTACTTGGACCCCTACATTTCTCCGCTCTGCCCCATTCCCCGCTCCTTGCTATTTAGAAAAAAATCTGCTCTATCTTTCTTTAGGTCTAAACTGGATGGCATCACACTTCTGAGCTCTAGTCTCAACATTTGTGTCCAAGAAGGTCCACCTGAGCAAGCATAATAAATAAATTGTTTTGTTTAAGATGATGTTTTACCTGTGTGGGTCTATTTTATTTTTGAACTACATTTATTTCCTCTTGTGTGAAGCGTCAACTCAACAGGTAACCCTTTCACTTCTGAGTCAGAAGGTGTGGGTTATCAAGTCGCAAGATGTCTCACTCTGATAAGAGTGCTGTGCAAGACCGAGTTGTTGTAACACATGGACTGACACATGAAGCTTATCCATTCCATGCGATTTTTAAAATAAATTCATTTTACGGGATGTGGGCTTTGCTGGCTAGCCCAACATTTGTTGCCCATACCTAATTGCCCTTGAGACGGTGGTGGTGAGCTGCCTTCTTGAATCGCTGCAGTCCATGTGGTGTAGGTACACCCACTGTGCTGTTAGCAGCGCCGGCCCTAGGGTTGCTGGCGCCCCGGGCAAGCTGAACTTCGGCGCCCTTGGGGGGGCGGGGCCGAGGGGGAGGCGGGGGGGGCGGACCCGAGGGGGGGCGGGGGGAGCGGACCCGAGGGGGGGCGGACCCGAGGGGGGGGCGGGGGGCGGACCCGAGGGGGAGGGCGGGGGGGCGGACCCGAGGTGGGGGCGGGGGGGGGGGGGGGCGGACCCGAGGGGGGGGCGGGGGGGCGGACCGAGGGCGGGGCGGGGGGGTGCGGGGGGGGGGACCGAGGGGGGGGGGCGGGGGGAGCGGACCGAGCCGGGGGGGCGGACCGAGCCGGGGGGGCCGCCCTGGGGGAGGGCGGCCACCGCGCATGCGCTGGTTGGCACCGGCCCAACTGTGCATGCGTGGGACCCGAGTCTCTGGCGCCCCCTAGCACATGGCGCCCTGGACGACTGCCCAAGTTGCCGGTGCCTTGAGCCGGCCCTGGCTGTTAGGGAAGGTGTTCCAGGATTTTGACCCAGCGACAGTGAAGGAATGATGATACAGTTCCAAGTCAGGATGGTGAGTGACTTGGAGGGGAACTTCCACGTGATAGTGTTGCCAGGTATCTGCTGCCCTTGTCTTTCTAGATGGTAGAGGTAGCGGTTTGAAAAGAGCTGCCTCAGGAGCCATGTTGAGTTCCTGCAGTAAATGGAGGGAGTAATGGTAGAGTGGGGGAGGGCAGTACGGCGGCACAGTGGTTAGCATTGGTGCCTCACGGTAGCGAGGTCCCAGGTTCGATCCCGGCTCTGGGTCACTGCCCGTGTGGAGGTTGCACATTCTCCCTATGTTTGCGTGGGTTTCGCCCCCACAACCCAAAGATGTGCAGGATAGGTGGATTGGCCATGCAAAATTGCCCCTTAATTGGAAAAAATGAATTGGGTACTCTAAATTTTATATTAAAAAAATAGTAGAGTGGGGGATATGTCGGGCCATGAAGTTGCAGATTGTGGCTGAACACAATTCTGCTGCTGCTGATGTCCGACAGCACCTCATGGATGCCCAGTCTTGAGTTGCTAGATCTGTTCTGAATCTATCCCATTTAGCCCGGTGGTAGTGTCATACAATATGATGGACGGTATCCTCAATGTGAAGACGGGACTTTGTCTCCACAAGGAAGGTACAGTGGCCACTTCTACCAATACTGTCATGGACA